>NC_137456.1:17027096-17471699 GCF_964235325.1 Thermobia domestica | reverse complement strand
GGGGTACAAAATTGTCAAAATATAAACGTAAGCAATACGTTGTACCACGTGTTTGGTCTTTTGGCCCAATTTATCCCCTTTGATGAGGTTCTATTACCTTATATGGTTATATGGTTATGTATAGGGGTCCATTACCTTTCATAAGACATAGGTACATTTGTGCACCCCCGGGAGGGGTACCTTGGCCCACCCCTTTAATTTGGAAAGTGCCCAATTTAAACATTTGGTATTATAGTATAGGACACTAATATAGATCACTATAAATTTGGGTGGTCCACCTCGTTCCCTTTTAGGGGTACAAAATTGCCAAAATATAAACGTAAGCAATACGTTGTACCACGTGTTTGGTTTTGACCTAAGTTATCCTCTTGGATGAGGTCCTATTACCTTATATGGTTATATGGTTATGTATAGGGGTCTATTCCCTATCATAAGACATAGGTACATTTGTGCACTCCTTTAAAAATTTGGGAGGGGTACTTTGGCCCACCCCTTAAATTTTAGAAATTGCTCATTTTATATATTTGGTATTATAGTACTGGACCCTAACATGTATCATGATAAATTTGGGTGGTTCACCTCGTTCCCCTTTAGAGGTACGAAATTGCCAAATTTTAGTATAACCACGTGTTTGTTTTGGCTCAATTTATCCCCTTGGATGAGGTCCTATTACCTTATATGATTATATGGTTATGTATATTGGTCCATTCCCTATTATAAGACATGGGTATATTGATGCACCCTTTAAAAATTTGGGAGGGGTACCTTGGCCACCTCTTTATTTTGGAAAATTGCCCAATTTAAACATTTGGTATTATAGTACTGGATCCTAACATGTATTATGATAAATTTGGGTGGTCCACCTCGTTCCCTTCCATGGGTACGAAATTGCCAAATTGTAGTACAACCACGTGTTTCGTTTTTGACCTAATTTATTCACTTGGATGATGTCCTATTACCTAATATGATTATATGGTCATGTATAGGGGTCCATTTTCTATCATAAGACATAGGTACATTGGTGCACCCCGGGATGGGTACCATAGCCAATCCCTTAAATTTTGGACATTTTTTTCAATTTAAGCATTCGCTATCATAGTACATGACCTCAATATGTATCATGATAAATTTGGGTGGTCCACCTTGTTCCCTTTCATGAGTAAAAAAATGCCAAAATATAAACAGAAGCAATATGTTGTATCACGTGTTTGGTTTTTGGTCCAATTTATCCCGTTTGATGCGGTCTTATACCGTATATGGTCATATGGTCATCTATATAGGTTCATTTCCTATCATAAGACATAAATACATTGGTGCACCCTTTAAAATTTGGGAGGGGTATCTTGACTCATCCACTCAGTTTTAGAAATTGTTTAATATAAGCATTTGGTATCTTCGTACAGGTCTTCAATATGTACCACTATAAATTTGGATGGTCCACAAAATCAAATTTCGGAGGTTATTGACCCCTATTTAGCACGTTATATGGTTTATTACCTTTATATGTTTATGTTCTCTTTTAAATTTGGGAATTATAAAATAACATAATTTGGTAAACGTTTTCTAGGACCCATTGGTGTTCCTCTTATGGCCAAATATTCAAAATTTAAAGGTTATTGACCGGCTTTATTATTGAATAAGTACAGGATTTATTACTTTTCCATAAGACACAGGTGTATTTGTGTATCAATCTTAAATTTTGGGAGGGGTACATTTCTTATTGTCATATCAATAATTGGTAATTGTTCTTTGGGTATCTCATTATGATCACGTGATCAGTTATTGACCTATGATGGATTAGGAGTCCAGGACATTGGTACATTGAAACTTTGTACGATAATTTGAGAATTACGTCATTGGTATTGATTATTACAGCCAAATATAAACGTAAGCAATACGATGTACCACGTGATTGACCTTGATGAGGTAGTGTACAGGGATACATGGCTAACCTTATTGAATCTTATGACTCATAGTCTTAAGGGAATACATGCTACAACACTGGCAAAGTTATTGTTGATGCAATTTGATTGGTTGATCACTATCTTTCGTGCAATCTGATTGGCTGATCACTATCTTTCGTGCAATCTGATTGGTTGCTGATTTTCAAATCTTTGCTGCATTCAGTTTTGTTTTAACATTTAAAAAGTTTTGATTTTTTTTTGTTTGAAACTTTGGTTTGAATTTTTTTTAGTTTAAAAATTTTTGTTTCGAAATTTTTGTTTGAAAATTTTGTTTGAAACTTTTCGTTTGAAATTTTTGTTTGAAAAAAATTTTGTTTGAAAATTTTGTTTGAAATTTTTTGTTTGTAAATTTTTGTTTCAATTTTTTGTTTAAAATTTTTTCGTTTGAAATTTTTCGTTTCCAAAATTTTGTTTCAAAGATTTTTGTTTGGAAAATTTTGTTTCAAATTTTTTTGTTTGAAAATTTTTGTTTGAAATTTTTTTTTTGAAATTTTTGTTTGACATTTTTAAAAGTTTGTGCACTCATTAGTAAAGAACCGGAACTGTTTAGAACAAAAACCTCTGGCAACATTATGGTGCAATAGTACACGTCAGAACATGATAATGAAACGTCATCAGTTTTGCATCATATATAAGTATCGTTCGCGTTAGTATTCATGATAACATCATCATGGCTACTTGTCTGCAGTTTCTAAACACACGTGATGTGATGAAATCATTTACCAAGATTACTGATTTACAACAGAATGTACCTTATAGAATATTAGCTAGCCAAATGATCCCTACAGAGTTTGGATTAAGAATCGTAGTGAAGCTTGAAAATGATAAGAATATAATTTTACCAGCAAGATATTTACCCATGGAAGCATCAAAACAAGAAGAACTGCTGCGTTTCTTAAATACTGGATCTGTATCTTTATGCTATAAAAGACTCTTGGGTCGAAGTCATCAATTTGAATTTAGTACACAGCCGGATTCGTCAGCAATTGTGATGAAATCATGAATTCAAACATCAACACATCAGACATAGTTGTATGAATGTGGTTGCTCGGCATGACGTCAGTAACTGTGATGAAATCATGAATTCAAATGTCAGCACATTCCTTTCCAATGACGTCAGTCGTAGTTCTATAAATCAACCAATACCGTGAAATCATTTGAGCAAGTGCTTTTCAGGAGGAAAGATGTGTACTTCTAACGATAAAGAGTTCATCTTCGCAAGCTATTATCCAATAAATATATTTCAAACAAAACATGTGATGATTGGTATCAGTGCTAGAACATTTGAACCAGTGATTCGATTGGGCAAAGCAGAACAATTTGGTGTACAACTGACCTGTGAAGAATGGCAAATATTATGTTCACGAATCGACCAAATGAACGATTATTTTCATGATGAGCTAAATGTGACCATAGTCAAATCATTAGGCTCAAATCATGAAGTGGTGATGCGTACAGTCCTCGAAGAGAAGATGGTGCGGTTACGTAAAAAGAGTACATTTCATGCCCCTCGCAATATGGTGTATCTAACGGAAACTGAATGGAACAAATTCATCAGCGTATTTCAATGTGTGAAACATGCAGTGGAAGTGTGCAACAAAACTAGTATATTCCTGAAAAAGTACTATTTTGAAAAATGTGTTATGCATATTGTACAACATGTATCTAGATATTGTGATGGTTGTCAACATCGTTCGTGGGTGCATACCTGTATTGATAAACAGTTTATTTGTGATCAAATGGACATTGAGTTTCCACCAATTGATATTGCAATAGACCTTAAAAGACTTCAATTGGAATTAAAATTATATGCTAAAGACAAACTAGTGCAAGAAGTTCAAAATACATTGTATCGACAATATCCAGAACCACTATCTGGTATGGATGTATGTGGAGTGTAATAAAATGATCCATTTCAATGATTTGTGTTTTTTCATTTCAAGTACAGCCCCATGTTCTGACGTGTACTATTGCATCATGAAAAAAAAATGTTGACAAGGTTTTTGTTCTAAACAGTTCCGGTTCTTTACTAATGAGTGCACAATCTATAAAAAAAAATGTCAACCCAAACTTTGAAACAAAAATTTCAAAACAAAAATTTCGAACAAAAAATTTTAAACAAAAAAAAATTGGAAACGAAAAATTTTCAAACAAAAACTTTTAAACAAAAAATTTTCCAACTAAATTTTGCAACAAAAAAATTTCAAACAAAAAAATTTCAAACAAAAAATTTTGAAACAAAAATTTCAAACAAAAAATTTCAAACAAAATTTTCAAATTTTTTTTTCAAACAAAAACTTTCAAACAAAAAAATTTACGTTTCACGGTTAACCGTCAAACGTTATCCGGTTTTTAACTATTCGATTACCAAATAAACGGTTTTGATCATATTTATCAGTGAGTGCAAAATGTTGAACGAAACCAAGATTTTTAAATGTTAAACAAAACAAAACTGAATGCAGCAAAGATTTGAAAATCAGCAACCAATCAGATTGCACGAAAGATAGTGATCAGCCAATCAGATTGCACGAAAGATAGTGATCAACCAATCAAATTGCATCAACAATAACTTTGCCAGTGTTGTAGCATGTATTCCCTTAAGACTATGAGTCATAAGATTCAATAAGGTTAGCCATGTATCCCTGTACACTACCTCATCAAGGTCAATCACGTGGTACATCGTATTGCTTACGTTTATATTTGGCTGTAATAATCAATACCAATGACGAAATTCTCAAATTATCGTACAAAGTTTCAATGTACCAATGTCCTGGACTCCTAATCCCATCATAGGTCAATAACTGATCACGTGATCATAATGAGATACCCAAAGAACAATTACCAATTATTGATATGACAATAAGAAATGTACCCCTCCCAAAATTTAAGATTGATACACAAATACACCTGTGTCTTATGGAAAAGTAATAAATCCTGTACTTATTCAATAATAAAGCCGGTCAATAACCTTTAAATTTTGAATATTTGGCCATAAGAGGAACACCAATGGGTCCTAGAAAACGTTTACCAAATTATGTTATTTTATAATTCCCAAATTTAAAAGAGAACATAAACATATAAAGGTAATAAACCATATAACGTGCTAAATAGGGGTCAATAACCTCCGAAATTTGATTTTGTGGACCATCCAAATTTATAGTGGTACATATTGAAGACCTGTACGAAGATACCAAATGCTTATATTAAACAATTTCTAAAACTGAGTGGATGAGTCAAGATACCCCTCCCAAATTTTAAAGGGTGCACCAATGTACTCATGTCTTATGATAGGAAATGAACCTATATAGATGACCATATGACCATATACGGTATAAGACCGCATCAAACGGGATAAATTGGACCAAAAACCAAACACGTGATACAACATATTGCTTCTGTTTATATTTTGGCATTTTTTTACTCATGAAAGGGAACAAGGTGGACCACCCAAATTTATCATGATACATATTGAGGTCATGTACTATGATAGCGAATGCTTAAATTGAAAAAAATGTCCAAAATTTAAGGGATTGGCTATGGTACCCATCCCGGGGTGCACCAATGTACCTATGTCTTATGATAGAAAATGGACCCCTATACATGACCATATAATCATATTAGGTAATAGGACATCATCCAAGTGAATAAATTAGGTCAAAAACGAAACACGTGGTTGTACTACAATTTGGCAATTTCGTACCCATGGAAGGGAACGAGGTGGACCACCCAAATTTATCATAATACATGTTAGGATCCAGTACTATAATACCAAATGTTTAAATTGGGCAATTTTCCAAAATAAAGAGGTGGGCCAAGGTACCCCTCCCAAATTTTTAAAGGGTGCATCAATATACCCATGTCTTATAATAGGGAATGGACCAATATACATAACCATATAATCATATAAGGTAATAGGACCTCATCCAAGGGGATAAATTGAGCCAAAACAAACACGTGGTTATACTAAAATTTGGCAATTTCGTACCCCTAAAAGGGAACGAGGTGAACCACCCAAATTTATCATGATACATGTTAGGGTCCAGTACTATAATACCAAATATATAAAATGAGCAATTTCTAAAATTTAAGGGGTGGGCCAAAGTACCCCTCCCAAATTTTTAAAGGAGTGCACAAATGTACCTATGTCTTATGATAGGGAATAGACCCCTATACATAACCATATAACCATATAAGGTAATAGGACCTCATCCAAGAGGATAACTTAGGTCAAAACCAAACACGTGGTACAACGTATTGCTTACGTTTATATTTTGGCAATTTTGTACCCCTAAAAGGGAACGAGGTGGACCACCCAAATTTATAGTGATCTATATTAGTGTCCTATACTATAATACCAAATGTTTAAATTGGGCACTTTCCAAATTAAAGGGGTGGGCCAAGGTACCCCTCCCGGGGGTGCACAAATGTACCTATGTCTTATGAAAGGTAATGGACCCCTATACATAACCATATAACCATATAAGGTAATAGAACCTCATCAAAGGGGATAAATTGGGCCAAAAGACCAAACACGTGGTACAACGTATTGCTTACGTTTATATTTTGACAATTTTGTACCCCTAAAAGGGAACGAGGTGGACCACCCAAATTTATCATAATACATATTAGTGTCCTGTACTATAATACCAAATATATAAAATGAGCAATTTCCAAAAATTTAAGGGATGGGTCCAGGTACCCCTCCCAAATTTTTAAAGGAGTGCACAAATATACCCATATGTTATGAAAGGTAATGGACCCTGTATACGCCCATATAACTATATAGGATAAAATCGACCAAATACCAAACACGTGGTTGTACTAAAATTTTGGCAATTTTGTACCCCTAAAGGGCAACGAGGTGGACCACCCAAATTTATAGTGATCTATATTAGTGTCCTATACTATAATACCAAATGTTTAAATTGGGCAATTTCCAAAAATTAAAGGGGTGGGCCAAGGTACCCCTCATGGGGTGCACCAATGTACCTATGTCTTATGATAGGTAATGGACCCCTATACATGACCATATAACTATATAGGATAATAACACCTCATCAAAGGGGATAAATTAGGTCAAAACCAAACACGTGGTACTACGTATTGCTTACGTTTATATTTTGGCAATTTGGTACCCCTAAAAGGGAACGAGGTGGACCATCCAAATTTATCATAATACATATTAGGGTCCTATACTATAATACCAAATGTTTAAATTGGACAATTTCCAAAATTTAAGGGGTGGGCCAAGGTACCCCTCCCAAATTTTTAAAGGGGTGCATTAATGTGCCCATGTCTTATGAAAGGGAATGGACCCCTGTATACGCCCATATAACTATATAGGGTAATAACACCTCATCCAAGGGGATAAATTAGGTCAAAAACCCCCGAAATTTGAATTTTTGGCAATTTTTTACCCATGAAAGGGAACGACATAGACACCCAATACTAATAGAGGTACATACTATGGTCCTAGGCTACCATACCAAATTTTTAGATTTGGCAATTTCCAAAATTTAAGGGGGTGGTCCTATGTACCCCTGCCAAAATTTTGGGGGTGGGCCATGGTACCCCTGCCAAAATTTAGAGGGGGTGGTCCTATGTACCCCTAGGTCATTGACCCCGGCCAGGGACCATGGGTCCTGAGGCAGGGACCCAGGGGCCAAAAAGTTTCCTAAAGTAACGCAATTACTACTATCAGTCCTTTTACACATCGACTTGTTCTTACACAGGATACGAGACAAAGCCTACACAAGCCTAAAACTAACAAGGAATTGGCAATGCAACAGCGTCAGTGACAGTGGTGGCGCTGTTCAGTGACAACTACGTACATAGATAATAACCAACGACAACTTAAAAATAATGATCATAAATAGGACCTTAAACAAGCGCTTGATGCTTTTCCAAATCGTTCAAATCATCACTAGGTCGTTTTGAGCATTTCTGTCCTATAGTCACGTTAACATTATTGTTTTCTTTTTTTTCTTTTTTTTTTAAAAAGTTACGCAACACATACTTATATTTCACTTACGGTACATTTCTTGTTAACCTCTACACAGTTTGAATTAAAATGAAGGTGCGATTAGCATTTTATAACATAATAACTTATTGTATGAATAATTATTTTGAACTACAGTGTGTACACTTTTAAATAATACACTTAACATACCAATTACATTGTAGGTGATAAAATAAGTATAGTTGCAGAATATACAAGACATATTTGAATGTGATTTGTATATAAGCTACTGTACGCGAATTAAAAATAGCGTACTATATAACAGAAACACATTATGTGACTCTTTTATAAGATGTACGATCCATTTCTCGGCCGTAAACACAGCATATTTGCACTATTTTCTCCACAAGTGCTGTTAACGACTTTGCTCATAACTCATATCTATTAGCCATCAATTTCCAGATTAATCTAATTTATTATATTCCACTATAGTTTGTACACAAACTAAACCAACCTCTTCCCTCGACGATGAAGATCTAAGTGTAACATTATTCGAGAGGAGAGCAGCCGAGTTTCCCTTCTGCCTCAAGTGATCACGACAAGCAATTCTAACAACATTCGACTCATTGAGAGTTTGCAAGAGCTAATGCTCTTTCAACAATAGTTTTGCTGCTAAGAATGGTTTAATATGAAATTTCGTTATAAAACTAAAACACTTTGTTGTTACTCTCCTGTGCATAAAGAGCTACGACAAGCAACTCTATCCATCACGACTCTGGCACTCACTAAAGAGATAATGAACACTTTGACCAGTGTATATACACTTGTTTATTAAAAAACTAAATTACAGTGTAACGGTTTCGACAACTTAACGCTGTCTTAATCAAACGGGTGTTAAAGAAACGGGGCATGATATAGATTGAGAAGGTGTAAAGGGGCTAGAAAGGGAGAATAGACCAATGATAAGGGAATGAAAGGAAGCACAAAGGATAAAGAAAGAGAAAAGTGACAAATTAATGAACTGGACAAATGGATTGTTAATACAGTAGAGCGCCGATTATCCGAACGTCGGTCAACCGAACGACCGCTTAACCGAACTGTGTACTCGCTCGCACCTGTTACTCTCCCACCCTACCGTTCATCATCCCCCTCACTCCCAAACCAAGTTTCCCACAGTAGTCGCCGCACTGAGCCACCGCTGGCGGAACATTGCTTCTAATGGGGCCTTCATAAGGCGCTGCTGACCGGTCAAGCTGCCAGTCGCTGTGTTTCAACAATCAGCACACTTCTGTCGGTTTGGCACTGGCTGTAGAAGTACAGTACAGTACAGTACAGTACAGTACAGTTCGATTATCCGAACAAACCAGTTTTCCGAACACCCATGTCCCCCAATTACTTCGGATAATCGACGCTCTACTGTACATGATCTTTGGGATAAATTATTGGAAGAAATTGAAGTAAAGGAACAAGATTGAGCATATTTATATGTAATTTATATTCATATATTTAGTATTATATATAGTTTAATATTGAATATAGTTATATAGAGTTTTATATTGTTATATTTTATAGTTTTTTATGTCTATATATATTTTTATATAATCAGTTGTATGTAGAATAGTCTGTTAATTATATCTAATAGGCATCAAAGGAAGATTAAGAGAAAGTTTTAAGGCAATTGGTCAAGTATAAACAACAGGTGTTTACAGATGTCTGCAAAAGATAAACACAGATGGGAGGGTAATAAAGTCAGGGCAGGTGGCCGACAGATAATGCCCGGGGAAGTACGACTCAGGTGGCTTCCCATGCACCCAAGGAATTTGAGTACTTTCACTTTTAGTATAAATATCTATGCTCTAAGATATTTCTTTCAGTTAGTGTCTGATGAAGACAACGGTAAGTTGTCG
This sequence comes from Thermobia domestica, assembly GCF_964235325.1. Classification (NCBI taxonomy): domain Eukaryota; kingdom Metazoa; phylum Arthropoda; class Insecta; order Zygentoma; family Lepismatidae; genus Thermobia; species Thermobia domestica. Next base: position 17,461,869 of record NC_137456.1, on the reverse strand, counting down.
AAACCGTTACACTGTAATTTAGTTTTTAATAAACAAGTCTATATACTCTGGTCAGAAGTGTTCATGATTTCTTCAGCTATGACAAGATCACCTCATATGATTTCAGGATTTACAATGTTTAGTCAATACCTGGAGCACACACACCAAAGACATTAACTAGTCTTGAAGATTCACTGATAGAACTCACCTCATGTGTAAGAGGTCCTTGGTTCGATCTCCAGTCATACGAGTTTACGGTAGATAACATCGTGTCGAGGTTTTCTCAAAGTTTTCCCTTTATCTCCTACATTCTCTTTCCTCCAACTACTTCATAATCCCTCCTTCTACTTTAGCCTCAATGGCAAAATCGTGAGACGTAAAGCTAAACATGTTATTTCATTTAATTACTAACCATTCTTCTGTAGAGAAACACACGGCTGCTCATACAACGAGTTATACAGAAACACGCACTTATACAATGAAATAAGGACATATTTCTCTCCTACTTATTACGTTGTAACAGTTCTCCATATCTTGGACCGCAAACTTTTGTCATGATAAGCATAATGCACGACAATCCTAGGGTGAAATTAACATGGAAATACAGGGTGATTCAAAAGTCCAGTAACACCCATATGTATTTACGTATTTTGCAATGAGGTAAAGTTATGGACCAGAAAAACATACATGTGACAAGAGACAAAATAGTAAGTTAATTCTAAACGTCTGTGTAACAAAACGTCTATGTATGTGTCTTCAGGTACGTTCTGCAATTCAACGCAGATTGCGCGAGTGATCGTGGAAAACGCATTCCGAAAAGTTTCTTTCAGTTCATTAGTTGTGTGAAAACGCGTACTGGCCATCACTGATTCCAGACGTAAACTACTGTATTTCTATACTTGGAGTCATTTGAAGGTGGTTGCCTATTCAGTTATAATTCAAAATATCCAGCGTCTAAATAAAAGTATAGTGCAAAATGTACACACAAGATCATGGCAGACGTTCCATCAAAGTTTCTGGAGAGCTGAAAATGTGGCTTAAACACAAGCATTCACGTTAAAGGAGTGTAGATTGAACATGCACTATAAATAGGGACGTGAAGTTTTCGTTTTATCGATAACATCGAAATCTTAAAAATGCAAAGTAAAATATATAGATATACCTAAATATATAAAGAGAACCGTTGTTGGTGTTTTTAAATCGTGAAATAACGCGAATTTGGTACTTTTTCAAAATAACACCAAAATGCACAGCATAAAGCGATAGATTTGCAAAATTGCCATGTTGGCCGGTAACACTAATAAAATAACACAAATTTCCTTTGCAACAAAATGTGATTCACAGAAGACCATCGATCCCGTTATTTTTAGACCAGTTGGTTAGTGAAAGTATGCCCCTGAGATTTTGCTACCTGTGTTCTTGAAGCAATATCTTTGCCAGCTTCCAACGTTGATTCCCCAAGATATTTTTCAGAATGCAACTCCGTAGTTACGGTAAGAAGGCAAAACCTTACTGAAGAAAATGTGGAAATATTGACAATTTTGTCGTTTGAAAAATAAACTATAAATTCACCATTAAGTGAAAATGTGTGTGGATAATGATGTGAATTGCGTTGTAAATAAATATATTGTGATTTTATTTTATTTTATTTATTTACTTTGAAGTGAAGAAAATGTTAAGAAACACTGCAGTGTGGTCTTTAGTCGATATATGTGTTCAAATTATACATTAAATAAATCCAAGTTTGGAGGGATATCGAGCCATTTTTTCTCAGATGGTAAGTCCAAAAATATAATTTAATCTTTTAAATTTAAGATATAAAAATTTAAAAATTATTCATTTAATTTTAAAATTATATTTTATTTTAATTAGCTTTCACAGACCACTTTCTCTATGTTTGCAATATACTTCCTTTTCAAAACCATTACAAAATAAAGCAAATAACGCGTATTTGCTTGTATTAAATCACAAAAACTAACACCGATTTCGGGTAAAAATAACACCGATTTCAGGGATAAAATAAAACGAAAACTTCACGTCCCTAACTATAAATCGTTACATAACTTGAATTTGATTCATTTTGTATAAAATTATGCGGTATCACAAACGTGAATTAAATGCTACATTATAAACTTCTGAATATTATCTAGCGTGTCCGCGTTTATGAAGAATAATGTGATATTTTAAACCAGCTCTAGATTTGAAATTTTTGTTACATAGTTTGCAGAAAAATAACTTCTCATCTGAATGAACAAACATCTTATGACGTTTATAGTTGCTTGCATCATTAAACCATTTCGAACATATTTCACAGCAATAGGGTTTCTCTCCCGTATGAATGCGCATATGACGTTTCAATTTATAGGAATCACAGAATTGCTTTGAACAAACGCGGCAAGATGGCTTCATGAATCCTTCAGTAGTCTCCAGGTTGGATTGACGACCAGCAAAAGCACTGAAAATAAAGAAAGAGAGAAAATGAAGTAGATGCTTTCGCATTTTATTGTTGTTGAAGCTGTAATACGTGAAGCGAAATATATTTGTAATTAAACAAAATTATTACTCAGTACTATAATGATTATTATTTATGCTTAGAAAAAAATGCTCATTTAAGATTTTAGATATTCACAAAGTACTAATCATATTTCCCTGAATGAAGACCAACTACAAATGGGATCAAATGTCAGAAACCGAAATGTACGTCCCAGAATGTTATGACGAATGAGAATACGCTGGACTTTTCCCTCTCATCTGCAAGTTCACATACACTCACAGAACCATATTGGTATCTATTACTCTTGTCGCTGAAAACCATCATCTTCTATTCGCCTTGACCAGGCCCGTAGCCAGCCCAAAAATTCAGGGAGGCCCAGTCGAAGTTTGGGGGCCCGATCCAACTATATTATAGTTCATCACCATATTATAGTTCACTTGAAAGCCTACCGTGAAAATTTTAGAAGGGTCCAGTAAAAATTTAGAGGGGGCGGCCCCCTAGACCCCCTGGATACTGGCCTGGCCTTGCCACCGCAGTCTCTCCCAACACTATGAAAAACGTCCTTGGCGATGATAATGTTTCAGAAGTTATTGTGTGAAAGTAATTCAGGGTGGTAGATCAATATTTAAAAATCGACTGTTTAGTGTTTGTGCAGTCACTGTATATAGCGTTCGAAGAACTTTGGTGGCTCAGACTACATTGATGGCCACTATCCTGTCAGTTAGGGTAGGCCTAGTGGTCCTTCTCTCTAAGAGCACTTCCCTACGTTACGGAGGCACTGAAGACATCATGTCGCTATGAGAATCCTCTGCCTACCATCGTGTTACCACTCATGAACACTAATACGATATGACGAACAACGGCAATTGAACGAACGACTATTTGACTTCTCATTGACTCACTATACAGCTACTCTCGAAGAAACTTAATGGCACAATATACTTTCGTTGGTGTCATCTTCAAAATTCTCCACACTTAATTGCATTTGCCTTATTAGCCGACACCTTTTATATACTATAAAAGTAACCAAGAAAGTTCTGTCACTTTTTTACCCATTACCTTCGAATATCGATATATCACCTAAGACGTACCTGGAAGACCGTTTTGCGATTCAGAAATCCTCGCAAAACTCCACAGTTTTGACTTTTTCTTGAACACGGCTCAACTGCTGACAGTAGATAGTTGCATTGATGCTCTGGCGAGCCGGTAGCAGTTCCCGATACATGATGCTCCGAGCAATCCACCTTCTAGTGGTGCGCTGCTGATTTCGGCTGTTTTGGAACCGGTTCATGTGGTGCTAACCAATGATGACGGCACCGTGGAGCTTCGTACAGGACCCACTTCTCATCACATGTCAACACCCTGTCCAGAAGTGGCTCCTTCCTCAAACGAGACAGCAAAGAAACACAGGTGTCTGCTCGCGTTGTCTTCTGGCCCGGAGTCAAATCATGTGGGAACCATCGACCCAACTTGTAGTGCTTCCCAAGTTGACGGAGGTGCTGTCGAATAGTTTATCCACTCACACTGAATTGTAGTCCCAGTTCCTCACATGTCTAGGCACTGTTGCCTCAATTGCTGCTTGAAAATCTACATTTTGTACATGTGTTGGTTTTCCGGCTCGAGGTGCGTCTTCCAGTGTTTTGTCAGTGTCCTTAAACTTGTTAAATAATCGCTGCACTGTCCGCGTAGTAACGATACCCTCACCAAAGGCCTGGCATATCTTCCGTCCCGCTGCAGCGGCGGTTGACTCCAGTTTGAACTCGTACAGCATACACATCCTTATGACACTCTGTGGAGGTCCCATGTTCACTCTGTCCTTATGCAAATTTACGGTGTAATTGAACTGCCACAACCAGGTAGTACGTTGTATATACCCACACCAACAACTGTTCTTCGGGTTGTCTCGATTCGCATTCAACTCACGGTATGAGGGCCAATTGAACACAGACCTCCACAAAAATGACAGAACTTTATTGGTTATCTTTATAGTAACAACATGCCCTTTACAGACACCATGATTAATCTCCGTTTACACCGGCCGGTGTGATGGGACCTACAAACTAACATCAGTATACTCTTTATGAATACAGTGAAACCTCCCTTAACGGACACCTCTCAATAACGGACACCTCTATAATACGGACACATTCTTTTGTCCCGGCAAAAATATATGTTCGCTTATGGAACAAAACCCTCTCTTTTACGGACACTCTCAGATACGGACGCGGACAGTCCTTTTTTCCCCAGACATTTCAATAACCTCTTCATAACGGACAGGAATTATTCTCGGTTCTGCGATATATTATTTCTCACAAGCGTATCTATCATTAGTCTAGACCTAGTGAACCATCAAACAGAACAGCTTCAAGCTGAACTTGAAATTCTTTTTTTCTGCCCGCAATAAACTGCTTTCTGGTGAAAATCCTAGAAAACCTTCAATAAGCAATAACACTCATGCAGGGTCAGACGTATGGCCAAGAATTCTATACGAACTATCTTCCCTTCCCTAACAAATTCAATCCTTTTGCCTCTGGGCCTTGCATCTTTCCCGACAATTTCATAGATAACAAAACAAACATTGTTTGTTTTACAGTAACATTTTCAACGAGCAATTTGTCCTCTCTTACTTTTTTTTTTTTTTTTTTTTCGGAAAAGCAACCTTTTTCTTTTACTTATAATACTGTAACAAGTCTGGGTTGGAGTTTTCCCGGCTTCCTTTTCACTTTCTCTAAGAGGATATTCTTTGAGATTGGCGCTGGGTCAACAAACATATGCACTCCCATATGCCTTTTCATCCATTCCGCCAACGAAGATACCACGGCAGTACACAAACGCACACACACACACACTTCTTTCTTCCGCAACCGTATTGAGGATTCTCAGAGGACATTTGCTAATGAGTTTTATTACCCTTGTAGAGCAAATGTATGCCTTTTTCGTTAAACAAAAGAATTCAGCCGAGTAGTTGGTTCCTAACGCATCTTTTGAGAAGGTTCTGAAAATTTTAAATATATGAGAAACGCTTACAGGGTGATGACATGTACTTAAGGAAATTAACATATACGCATTATCTTTTGCAGTACCGGTATACGAATATATTAAGATATCCCCCATCAATAATATTATTTAACACAAATGAATTTTTCCTTAATCTCTCCCAGTAATTCAAATAGTACTAATAGAGTATTTTCATATTGAATTTTACGTACTTATGTTCATACACAATGCATTTACTGTATGTTACAGCACACAATTACCGCTGTGAGAAATTAAATTTCTGTTACCTCTCTGTAACGGACACCTCTCAATAACGGACAAATATTCATGTCCTATTGGTGTCCGTTATTCAGAGGTTTCACTATATTTTAATTTGATAGGAACTAGAAAAACTAACATATTTGTTTTTTTTACATGACATGACTGCCATTGCCGAATATGAATCGAAAATTATGTCAAAAAAGATTTTATAAAAACTGTGAAAATAACTTGAGATTAAAAGAAATATGAAAAAAGATTAAAGGAGTGATTGAGGTTGTGGCAATTGTACAAGTCTAAGCAAACAAAGTAGAATATGTGGTTGGTTTTCTATACTTTGGTACTTAGTATTATTAAGAAAGGTACGAAATGTAAACGATAAGTGAGAAGTAGTGTGTGAAATGGTGAAATATCTTTAAGGTGATGGTGATTATGAGAATCACATTTGTGGATCACTTAATGAAGATTTATAAGGAGGAGTTAAATGCTGAGTATTGCATTATATGCACCAGAAACATGAACATTACGAAAAGACGACGAAGTATATTCCGCTTGAGTTCTCCAAAACTTGTATGTTCAGGACAATGGAAAAATTTGGCTGATTGGAACAATCTTCTAACATAAATAAAATAGTTTGTTTACGTGTTTGTCTGTCTGTCTGTGCGCGGCCTGGGGATCAGACGAGTGGACCGAGAGTTACCAAAATTTGGTCACGTGTACCTTGGTCCAGGCTCCAGATCAAGACAAAGCGTTTCTTTTTTCAAATTTCGAACCAGGGGGTTTTCAGGGGGGTGTTTACCAGAACCGGCCTGGGAACCAGACAAGTTGACCGAGAGTTACCAAATTTTGGTCATGGATACCTTGATCCAGGCCCGAGACCTCGGCAAAGAGTTTTTTCAAAATTCGAACCAGGGGGATCTTACGGGCGCGTTTACCGGGAAATGTAAAAATAGTAGAAAATGACCGATATTAATGCCGAATTCATAGTTTTCGCGGTCGCTGAGATTAATGGTGACACTTACATTAGCGATGACTTGCAAATTCAGCTACATTGCATGGGGGCTCGGGGTCAGCGGGGAGGGGGGATACCGAGGCATGTAAAAATAGCACCAAATGACCGATGTTAGTGTGAAATCCATAGTTTTCACGGTCGCTGAAATGTATGGTGATACTCAAACAGGCGTTGACTTCGAAATACAGCCCACATACGAAGAGTGAGTATATTTAGCTAGTAACTAATAAAACGCATTACAAATAATAGGAGAATAATTAATAATTAGTACATTGTCGGAGAAGAAATTCTACTTTTGGTGACGTGGTAGAAAGTGTAAGTGTAAGTAAAACAAGAAAAGTAGGGAAATATAAAATAAATGGATATTATTAATGTTATAATTCCTACATGAAGACGAAGTTCCTTAAGGATCATAGTACATACTGTTATGAAACGAGGTCAGAGATTTTAAGAAAAAAATGTATACGAAAATAGAATATAAGAGAAAAGCAGGTATGTTACAACTCCTTTTTTTTAGTGCTCAAGGTTAATTTTAAAAGAGAAAAAGGACCTTGAAACAGACCCTAATAAACAGTGATATAGTTAATATGTTTTTTTTTTATCGAAATCTCTAAAATGACCTGTCAAAATGGCAGAATAAAAAATAGGTAATACATGAACTAATGGGACTTTAAGTATTAAAACTACTAACGGGATGCATGACATAACTGTAGTCACGTAGTTTAGTATCTGAATAATTAGGTGAAAATCTTATATAAAATAATAAAATTAGAATGGGACTGTGAGATCATCTTTGGTCTTGAAGACTACTGAGCAAAGCAATCTAAAAAAAAAAAAAAAAAAAAAAAAAAAAAAAAAAAAAAAAAACTGTGCTTTAGGGGAGAACAGCCAATTTACTCAGATACAGTAACAGTCATGTGCAAAAGACAGAAACTTGGACTTTAGTCTAGAGGTTCATCTATTATGTATATATATGTTTCTTTTCTTGAGGTATGTAAAATTTAGATAGAGTCGAATCTGAGCGCAAGTTACGGTTTCCCTGTGTATATTCATTAGTATAATAAAGAGTTGATAGCAGCTCTTAGTAGGTCCCCATATTGTAATTTATTTTGCAGTTATAAATTGTAATTTGAGCAATTAAAGGCAATTTGTTTTTTACTTGAATCCCATAGAAAAAAGAATAAAACCTGCCTCACATATTTAGATTGTTCAGTCAGGACAGGTTAGAATACTGTTTTTTTGTGACTCAAACTTTACTTAATGCAATATCTACTCTATAAATAACGCAAAACATTTATTTTTATTAATCAATAGAAACTTCTAAATATCTAGCAAGTGACCTACAGTGATGGAAGAATATATTATGATTAATGGTAGTGGTAAAGATAGAAACTCAATCCAGCTAGCTAAAGTAGATTTGCATTTACCTCACAACTTCGACGTAAACTTAGTTCGGGTCTATAATAATTCTTTCTCATAATCATTTCCCTCAATTTTTACATGCAGAAGACATTCATGACCAGTGCGATTTAGGCAACCCTCGCCTAATAAAATATAGCCTAATAGTATCCTAATCTTTTAAATTTAAATTTATGTTTAACTGATTCGATTTTGAGTTGTCTTTTAAGTTTAGCGTCCATTTCAGCAACGTGGTTACATGACACGTGGATCTACAGCTAGGAATGGCCAAAATTCTCACGGGATCCAGATTCCAAAAATTTATTTTCCGGAATCGGAAATTTTCCTTTCCAGATTTCGGAAACATTCTAGAATGTTTCCGAAATCCGGAATTTTTTAAATTCCGGATTTTCTCCGATATCCGGAATGATTACGGAAATTAAAAATTTCGGAATTGGCCATCCCTAATCCAAACCACATATGAGGTACGCCAGAAATTGAACCCGGATTTTCCACGTCAAAGGCGCGTATGTTAATCGTTTAGCCACGAGAATGCTCTTCTGTTTAACTTAAAAGTATTTTGTATAGACAAGACACATATCAGAACATGGATCACATCGATCTCTACAAAACAGCACGGTTCAGGGGAAAATTGTTATGCGTAGTTTTCGAGAAAATGACGGGGGCAAAGTAACTTTTGTGTCGACTAAAAACTATGACGTTCATTCCAATTTGCTGTCAGAAGTAATTTATTTATTTATTTATTTATTTATTTATTTGCTGTATAGCTCAGGGGCGGATCTAGGACGGACTTCTGGGGGGCGGTGGGTTGTAATACTGCTACTTAGAGCTACTATTAAGAGTTCCAAACTCTGGGATTTCTTTTATTTTTCCTCTTCTAAGGGGTGGCAATCGCCCCGATCTCCCCCTGGATCCGCCCCTGGTATAGCCTATGGGGCGTTCAGAGCACAAAGGGAATCCAGTTCAGTTACGGGAGTTGTGAGAAAAAGAAGCTGAAGTTTGCACAGAACCGCTTAATTACATAAAAAAGTTTATACTTGTTTTCGTTACAATATAAGAGTTGCATGTCTGAATATGAATCTTTCGGAAGCTATAAAACGAGCTTCAGATTGAGATCTTAACGATGAAATATGTCCAAATTGACCACAGCTGGACATGATTTCCTTGGACACTGAATGCGCCATATGTAGCAAAATCCACGGTTAACCACCAGATTATGTAAAGAGATGGCATGGGTTAATGAAAACTTGACCCACGACCCACTGACTCACCACCCACCATGACCCACTCTCATTCTCCACTCACCAAAATCCATCGTCATCAACTTTGACCCGTGATGCACGCTCTCCTCTCAACTGAATAAAAAGATTACACTTTAATGAAATAAGACTGTGAAATTATCACTAAGGTAATCGGAGTTTGAATTTCTACGGTCAATCGCTTAAGCACCATTCTGTTGTAATATCAGTGGATCTGACTTTTACAATATGAAATAGTACATACAGTATTTGTCATGAACCATATTACGATGAATTTCAATTTAATTATCATATATCTATAATTATTTTCTTGTTGAATTGCAGATACTTTTAGGTGGAAAATAGAATGAAAATTGAAAGTGTCCAATCAAATTAAAGTGTAGCCCAACGTAAAGGAAAAAAAAACTGTAAAATTCAATTGTATTTCGAAAGCTAAGTAGTAAGTCCTATTGGTATTTTTAAAATTACAAATATCAACATCTAAAAGTGCCTGAAGTTCTTTTTCAATAGATATACTCATCTCAGGTAAGTAAATAGAAACAAATGAAAAAGGAAGAGAAATGGAGGCCTTAAAAGTAAAACGTAGACAAATTCACCAGAGTTCAGAAGATGTCTACAATGCACTGAGCAGCACAATGCAGTGGGTCATAAAGGGTTGGTGGGTCAGAGTGGGTAACGGTAGGTTCGGTCAGAATGCTCACGGTGGGTCACGTCCTGTTGACCCACGACCCATTGACCCACTCCATTTCTGCAACACATAATGCTTCAGCTATGCTGAGCTGTTCTGGATCAGTTGTGCCTAGCCTCTGCAAGAACAGTCCATCCGGAACACCCAATTCTCTGCATATTACTTCTCTACAGCACCAAGAATACATGACGTACAATAAGAATTCGATCTAGGCGCGATTTCTTGAACAATTGTTTTTTGCAAGTATTACAATATAATGAAGCAGAAACAAAATTTCTTCCAGATTTTTTTTTTTTCGGGGACGCGGAGGCACTGCGACTACTTTGATACCACCACAATTATGGACGTTACAATGTGCTTCTCTAATAGAAAACGAAGCTCAAGGAACAGAAATAAAACTTAGTAATCTTCGAATCTCCCTTCAAAGGAGACAAATTCTTATGATTTTGTTCGTGCATATAAATCAGTCGGTTCATCCATGAAACCAATAATAATTGGTTTATTTCTCTCCCTCTATGTAACGAATCCTTATTGTGCTGTTTAAATCTAGCTAAGACCGCAGTTTATTGTCTCAGCTGGAGGGGATGGCGTGGAGAACTGGAAGGAACACTACAACACTAATAAAAATAATTTGTAAATAATAGGTTCTATTACCTTTATTTGTCATAACTTTATAATACATTCAATTACATTGACCTTTTTAGTTTTAGACTAGCTTCACGAGACTAAAACTTTTCTAAAGCACATACCTGACGACAAGAGCGCCGATTTCTCTGTATTTTTTGGGGGAGGGGTGCATTTAAATGCAGAAGGTATATATATATATATATATATATATATATATATATATATATATATATATATGAGGATTTTAAGACAAATTGCATTCAAATTATGCCAAATATTGTATATTCATAAATACAATAGGGGGCCCACATGAGCTTTGGAGGGATCCCGGCCCCCCAGGATCGGCGCCCTTGCCTGACGAGTTACAGCGATTTAAAGGAACACACCTACAGTGTTTTTTCCAGACATGTTTTTGGGGTGCACTGTCCCCCCTTCGGAGCTCTGAGAATGCCCCCCGGAGGAGACCAAAATAATACATCTATAAAATTATAATAAATAGAATAGTACTGTGTGAAAACAATATGTGCCCCTCTGAATACTAAGTATGTCTCCAAGGAATATTTTTGTCTGAAAGAAACACACTGCACATCTATCAACGTAAGTTGGTTATAAATCTTCAAAAATTATCCTAAATATCAGATTATAACAGAAAAGGCGAAAAATATACGTCAAGAACTGAGGAAGTGTGAAGGAAGACTACAAATTTCTCCGAAAATTATTCTTGTTAGGAAAAAGGTCAGGGAAAGAAAAGAAGAAAAATGATAGAAAACAATGCAATGCTTCGCTCTAATTGGCATTACAGTCTTCGTAATTGTTTGTTATTTTGTTGTTTATTGTTCTACGAGTATAAACTAAAGTAATATTTGTTTTAATCTCTATGCGTGTTTAGTAATGTTTTGCATATATCATAATTAACCTGCACCGGTACACAGTATATGCAAGTATACAGTCAACTTGGAAGTTTGGTCTGTACCGTAAGGTTTTGAAATTGTTATATAATCTTCAAATAGCCTCAGTGCTAAATTTCAAGTCAATCAACTAAGCTGATGGATGTCGCTAGCTCGCTTGCTACTCAATGATTTAAATCAACACTATGTTGTGCATAAAGAAGTGCTTGAATAATGTCAGAAATATGGCAGGGAACTTGAGGTAGTTGTTGGGCCAACTTGCATAAAATAAAATAAAATAATTTAATTAGTTTCTTAAATGGGTAGAATTAGATGTTTTAATGAAACACAAGTTGATCCTATAGTGGCCAGTTGTTCAAAAGCTGGTGTACAAAGAATTAGTAGGCATATCTATAAACTAAGAGAGATCTAATTTTATTTTCAGTTGAAAAATAAATAAATTCAAAAGGAACTATTGAAAACACTTTAATATGTCATTCAATTTTGCACCTCCATTTTTGCTGTCGATTGTAAGATATCAGCATATCATTAAAATACTATTTTAAATCTCGTTAAGAGAACCAACATCTGCTATTAGTAAACGTACTAGCATGGGCAGTTATCTTAATGGCATTTTAATTAGTTAAATATCCACTCAATATTTAAAGAACTGATACCACAAAAACTCTCAGTTTCTTCCTTTCTGCTTTACTTTATATCAATCACCAGTTTTCTACTTTCAGATTTATTTCCTTTTCCGAGTTCTCTATATCTCGAATCAAGTAGCATCCTAATTGCCTCAAGATATGAGGAGCATTTGAAGCCTAATTGGCTGTGCTAAAAATTAAACATAAAAGTCAGGACTTCCACGCCAAAGGCGTACATATCAGAAGGATATGGAAGGAAGACCCCTACGAGGAATCGAACACGGAACTTCCACGCCAAAGGCCTGCGAGTTTCATTCCAATCGTTCCAGTTCTTCTAGGCTAGCCCTAAGACCTAACCTATAGGATTTTATCAGGGGATATGCCCCCTCCACTCTCGCCAAGTAAACCAAGAAAAATATTTTTAAATTACTTTCGTTCTTTTTTTTTTTCTTCTTTCAGTCACCTCCCTTACGGGAGATTTATAAAGGAAGTCCCAGCCATTAGGGCCTTGTGGACTATGTCACTATATTTGTTTTAATTATAAATTGTTTGAAATAAATAAATGTACTAAAATGGCACGAGCCAAGATGGCCGAATTTGCCTGTTTTAAATAAAATTATTTATCACACTATTAATGTAATAATACAGAAGGATAAGCGGCGCATGAACATATTGAAAATGTAAAACAGTATATGAAAATTGTAACAAATAATAAAATTGTCCAAAGTGATGAATTGTAAATAGTTAAATAAAAAAAAAATGATAGTAAAGCTTTCCAATACTTAGTATTTACAGCGCCTACTTTCGTTCTCAACCATTAAAATATATTTCTCTTACAATCGTAATGGTATGAAACAATGTACCATTAATAAAAATGTGTTAATTTCCTTGTTTTTCATGTGTGCTACATATGGCTCACAGGGCCTAGACGTAAACTTGTTCTTCTGAGATCAATGACATCTTATTGACAATTTTCAAGCTAATGATTAAATATTAAAAAAAAAAAAGAAAGAAAAAAAAAACAGGAAAATGTAATCACCGGACTGGCGAACGCGCAGACTGATAAAATGTCTCTCAGCTATTAACACTGGCGCTCGCTTTCAGAAAAGGTAATTTTCTTGCAATACTTTTGTAGAACTGATAGAAAGACTGAGAGACAGAAAGCAAATTTTTCAGTATTACGTCCCACGTTTATGCCGGCTAGGCTAAAGGGGACAGTGATGATGAGAAATGAATGCAATGCTGAAGTGAATAAAGTGGGAGGAAACGGGAGAACCTCTATAAAATCCACACACACGGTGTTCGACCACAACAAAGTCAGCTTGACCAAGATGGGATCGAACCAGCGACCCCACGCACCAGAGGTGAACACTACTTCTGAGCCTAGAGACAAAAATGTTTACAAATATAACAGTAAATGTGCATGACACATTAAAGATTTATAAATACTATTAATAATGCACTAATGCATCTTTTTCATTATATTTTATAGATTACAGAAAAAGCTAGTTAACTTCTTAACTCTATAAAGTTATCTGCTGGTGGCACAGCACCGAATTTATGGGCCAACACTAATGATTAGTGCAGTGCTGTACCGTGGAAAATCAGCGCCCTGGGTGAGAGTATACGACGGCGCCTCCGTACATATGAATGAGGTCAAAAGACCAGCCGCGAAACTCCACCATGGTTGGCACGAAGCGTAAGAAAATTTTCAAAATTAAACTCTGCTTTTCCTTGATTCTGAGGACTTTTTATTACTTTTTTTTCTTCCATTTCATATATGTGCACATGCATTCTCCTAAGATGAGTAACATTATAGGATCACTTTCTAAAGCAGGAAGAGGATTTAAGTACGTACACTCATGTCCAAAATGATTGTCGCATATCTATAACCGTCTTCTTGTAAGAATATAATTTGATAATGATTTTGGAGCGTACTTTTGATACTGATACTATGTGTATAATCGGGAAATGTATATTTGTGATAAATTTCATAGGAAAAGAATTATAAATACGAAAATTAGAATGAGCAAAACAAAATGTTGCTAAATGAACAACAAAGTTTTATTTTAGTTTTATTGTTCTTGTTTACTGCTCTTATGACACGAAATTTGCCACACACATGTCTTTGCCGATTATACACATACTAACATCATAAGAAATACCGGCCGAATTCATTATCAAAATATATTCCTACAACAACACATTTATAGACATGCGACAATAATTTTGGACATGAGTGTACATACTAATAATATTCCAAATAAGTTTTCCTTTCTCTTTTTTCTTTTTTCTATCCTTCCTAATTTTTTGCCCCCTTATTTCGGCGCCCGGGTCGTCGCCCCGCACGGCACTGGATATTTCATGTATATTTTCCGAGGGTTGCCCTCCTGAAGTTGGCTAATTCTCTCCCCGGGCTAAGAAAAAAAAATGCTATTGTCAATATACCAAGATACTATTCCAGTGCAGCAGGATCACATTTTGATTTTGCCCTCCCGGACAAAACGTTCTGGAAGAAAGCTTGTCAGTGATGATTTTAGAAGTTTTCTCTGGGGGGGGGGGTGATTTTAATAAATGAGTGATGAAAGTGGTAATGCGAAAATACTGATAACGCAGTAGCATTGTCCACGAGATGGAGACGAGACGAAAAATAATGTTTTCTCGTCTCGATTTGAGAAAATTTTCTATCGTCTCGTTTCCTAATTATGTCCTGATTATTTTCTTAATTTCTTTAGAAGTAATTAGAATCCTTCCATGTCACGATACATCAAGGAAAGGAGTTATATAACAACACTAAACAAACATTATTTTTAGAGTATATTGTGTAATGATTTCCGTATCTTTAAACGTTGATAAAGCTTCTTCATTGTGTTCGTATAACTAACTAACTAACTCTATGGCCTATGGAACCCGGAGGTTCAATGCCGCGTTCACAAAAGCTCTCCACTGACTTCTATTCTTAGCTAACTGGATCCAGTTTCTACTTTGTATTCCTATCTCTGCGAGATCCATCTTAATATTGTACTCCCATCTGCGCCTAGGTCTTCCTAATGGTCGTTTTCCGTTTCGTCTTCCAGTCAAGACTGAATGCGTTTCTACTTTCTTCCATCCTAGCTGCATGACCTGCCCACCTAAGCCTTCTAGACTTGATGACCCTAACAATGTTTGGTAAACCGTATATATTATGCAGTTCCTCGTTATGAAGTTTCCGCCATTCCCCATTCCCGTTCCTCTTGGGTCTGAATATTCGCTTCAGGATCTTGTTCTCAAATACTTTCAATCTATGTTCTTCCCTCAGAATAAGCGATCATATTTCGCAACCATACAGAACAACAGGCATGATTATCGTTTTATATATTATCGTTTTTATACAATATGCACAATACAAGAGGAAATAGGATACTAGACTATGTGTTGTCTTCGCTCGATAAATGTATTATCACTCCATCACTTAATCTGTTCTCTTCTGATCATGAGAGCTTGGAGGCCTTATTCCACATAAAAAAAGTTCACAGAATAAATAAATATTACTCATCTAGTAAGCATCGAGCTCCCCTGTGGAGGAAAGCCCCTTGGGTTGACATTAATCGTGCCCTATCTCTTATTCCATGGGACATTCTTGAAGTGGGTTCTGTCAATGAAGCCCTGGATTTCCTCAATGATATTGTACATGCAGATTGTGAAGACTTTGTTCCTAAAAAGAAATGTAAGTCTAGTAGGTACCCTCCATGGTTTGATTCGGAGGCGCGATCCGTTTTGAAAAACAAAAAACTGTCATGGTCACTGTGGAAGCAACATCGAAATGAGAATACATATGAAGGGTAAGGGGAAAAAAGAAGGAATGTCACAAAATTGCATTTTCGAGAAAACGGCGTTTTTAATACTGAAAGCAACGTGAAAAGAATAGGGCTAGTAACATTTTTTGCCCCTTTTTACATGTGTATTTCTACATCTACACATGCATGGCATATACAGTCAAATAGTACCAAGAGTCACCAACAGATAGGACAAAGCATCCGAAAAAGCACGCACATGGACATTCCTTGTTTTTTCCCCTTACCCTTCATATAAGAAATTTTCTGAGATAAGACGTTACTCAAAACAGTTGCTTAAAATAAAATATGAAAACTATATTGCCAGTATAACAACTGATATTTCTACAAATCCAAACAGATTTTGGTCCCTCATAAATTCAAGAAGAAGTGCTTCCCGCATTCCTGAAGAAATTTTTCACGACTCGATTGTAGCAACTGGTGAAAATAGAGTTCATATTTTTAGTGATTATTTCTACAAGAATTTTTGTGTTCAGACTACTCCTACCCCGCTTCCCCCTGTTCAGCAAGTTTGTTCACAATCGTTGTCTTCACTCAGTACTTCTCCTGATGAGGTAAGGCATCTTCTTTCTTCTTTACCTTTGAATCGTTCTCCTGGTCCTGACAATATCAGTTCAATCTTCTTACGTAACACTACAGAATCTCTGGCCAACCTTTTATCACGATTTTTAAATAGATGCTTTAGTGAAGGTGTTTTTCCTAGATCGTGGAAACAAGCTAATATTGTACCTATTTTGAAATCTGGCAGCGCGAACCATGTTTCATCATACAGACCCATTTCTCTCTTGCCCATCCTTTCTGTGGTGTGCGAGAAAATAATCAAAGATAGATTGCATAAATTTGTTTCACCCTACTTAGATCCTGCTCAACATGGCTTTCTTCCTGGCAGTTCTACTCTCACAAATTTATCTTTATTACTTTCGGAAGCAGTTAAATCTCTGTCCAATAATACGCAACTTGATGTAATCTATCTAGACCTAACTAAAGCGTTTGATCGCATTGACACTAAGCTTCTTCTTCATAAACTAGCACATAGATTTAACATTCACGGGAACTTCTTCTCATTGTTACGAGACTATCTCACCGAACGTGAACAACGTGTTGTTCTCTCTGGATCTGCTTCGAATTTTGTTCCTGTTCTCTCTGGTGTTCCGCAGGGTAGTGTTCTGGGCCCACTTCTTTTCCTTCTCTTCATAGATGATCTCCCGTCTTATCTTAAGTTATCTAATTCCACTTCTCACCAAAATTCTTCTCTGCTCTCTCTTTGCTGACGACTGCAAATTATTTCGGGAAATTCGGACAGCTCAAGATGTGATTGAACTGAAAAAAAAAAAAAAAACTCTCAGATCTGGACTGGTGTAGCATGTGGAATCTAAAAGTAAATCCCTTAAAATCTTCTACTATTACATTTTCATTAAAGAAAAACAAAATCCCTTCTACCTACTTCATTGGAGATGATCCTATTGCTAAAATCTCATCTCAGAAGGATCTCGGGGTTCTGTTCGACGAAAGATTTCTGTTTACTGATCACATTGCTGCCATGGCCAAGAGTGCTATGCGATTATTAGGTCTCCTGTACAGGTTTACAGAGATCAGGGATGTTACAGCCTTAAGTATATTCTATAAAACGTTTATTTCAACCAAAATAGAGTACTGTTCCACCATTTGGAGTATGGCTAGCGTATCAAATCTCTCTCGCATTGACTCAGTTCTAAATTTCTTTCTTACCATTGTCAGGAAAAGAATACCTTCTGTACGCTGTTTAAGTAAACCTGAATTGTTGACTGTTCTTGGATTCCGTACACCTTCATCTCGTCGCATGCTATTTGATATGATGTTTCTTCATAGAATTCTAAATGGGAAACTTAGAACTGAAGAACTAATCTCTAAGTTTAATATTCGGGTACCTGCAAGAAGAACTAGAAATAGTGAACTACTTCATTGCAACACGCCTCGATTATCAATTATTCAGCGTTCTTTGTTCTATAGACTGGCTTCTGAATTTAACTCCATTGCTTCTGACGTGGATATTTTTAAATCTGAGAATGTATTCCGACAGGAAATTATTGCTACACTTATGGAACCTTAGTTTTATTTCAATTTGTTATTGCTACACTTATGGACCTTTATACAAGGTCTGTATGATAAGTAATGAGACTCGCCGCGCCGCGGCGCGCGTGTCGCTGGAGCGGGTTTGTCGGTGATGGAGGATGTAGGGGGGGGGGTCCGAGCAAAGCAACGCACCGCGCGTCAGTTGGCTCCGAGCCTTAGTGGAGCGCGGACAAGCCTTGGACAAAGCCCTTGTGAACATTCTTGTCACGGCGGAAAATCAACAAACATGGAGGGTTCCATCGAACAGCGTTATGCGATCAAATTTTGCGTTCGCCTGGGGAAAACGGCTACTCAGACGCTTTCTCTCATCACGGAGGCCTACAAAGAGGAAGCCCTATCCAAAGCCCAGGTGTTTCGTTGGCACAGTGCGTTCCGGAACGGCCGGGAAAGCGTTGAGGATCTGGAGAGGGCTGGACGCCCGACAACAGTGACTACGGACGAAACTGTGGCAAAAGTGAGGGATCTCCTGAACTCAGACCGTCGATTATCGTTGAGATTGATTGCTGATGAACTCGATATGAACCACACAACAGTGCACAAGATTGTGACGGAACAATTGGGAATGAGAAAAATCTGTGCGAAACTGGTGCCGCGAGTGTTGACTGACGAACAAAAGCAACGACGTGTTGATTGTTGTCAGGAACTGTTGAACCTCATGAACAGTGACCCTAACTTTGAAGATGACGTCATAACAGGTGACGAGTCGTGGGTGTTCCAGTACGACCCTGAAACGAAACGTCAAAGCGCGGAGTGGCACACTCCTGCGTCCCCGCGCCCCAAGAAGGCCAGAATGTCGAAGTCAAAGGTGAAAACAATGTTGATTGTTTTTTTGACAATGTGGGGGTGGTCCACAAGGAGTTTGTACCCCAAGGACAAGCCGTCAACGCCGCCTTCTACAAACAAGTCCTTGAGAGACTGCACAGGAGCGTCAAGCGGAAAAGACCGGCGATCGCTAGCCGGTGGAAGTTGCATCACGACAATGCCCCTGCCCACACCGCCTTCTTAGTGACCTCCTTTTTGACCCGGATTGGGGTGGAAGTCCTTCCACAACCACCCTACAGCCCAGATGTGAGCCCGGCCGACTTCTTCCTCTTCCCGAAGCTGAAGCCACGCTTGAAAGGAACCCGTTTTGCAGACGTCACAGCCATCCAAGCAGCCGTGACCACATTTCTAAAGGACATGCCGGCTGCTGACTTCCAGGGGGCGTTTGCAGCGTGGAAACATCGATTGCAGAAGTGCATCGACGCAAGAGGAGAGTACTTCGAAAGCTTTTAAGTCCCTGTACAGATCAGATCAATAAAACAATGTTTCCAGACCTGGTCTCATTACTTATCATACAAACCCTGTATAGCTTTTTGTTTATACTTGTTATTGTTAATTTTATATTCTATGTTATGTAGTTTCAGTGTAAAATGGCTGCCTTGCTGTATCTGGAACTTTGGCAAATAAATAAATAAATAAATAAATATTTTAAGGTTCAAATTCCTCGACAGAATTCGCGACGTCAAGATATTTTGAACTGAATAATAACACGAATTCCCTGCTTTTAGTTGACATTTAATTTCTTCGTGAATATGATTTTTATCTGTTAATACTGATCCTAGATATTTGAAAGTATCCACTTTATCAAAAGTATTATTTAATATTTTAACGCACCCATGATTTGCCGTGTTACGGTCCCGACGCACTTCCATGTATTTAGTTTTTTTTTCTGCATTTACTTCTAAACCCAATTCACTGCAAGCGTTTAATAACACCTCTGCATTTTATTGCGTTCGTATAATCACCTTATGTATTTTATAGTTGTTATACTCTGACTCAGTGCCACTAAAATTGAGAAATTAGAGTGATTTAGAAAAACAGACTCGGGTGAACTAGTTAGCGTCTCGCAAGCGAGAGGAGAATAGTCTTCTTTCTTATCTATAGTGTGAAAACTATCTCGTCTCATTCTCGACAGGATAAATTTATTGTCTCATGGGCAAAGGGCAATAGTATAACCTTGATTGAGCATGATGGAAAAATGCTCTCTGGGCAATTTTGTAACTGGGAGAAATTTCCCCGGGTCCCCTAAAACTATTACAGGTCAATTCTATTGATGAAACAGCATATATGACGGCTTAGATAACATTATTACTGTTAAGTATTCTGCCTTCAAGCAGATCCTCATACTAATGAGGTTTTTTTAAATTTTTTTTATTGTAATAATGAGTCTGGAAATGTTTCTCCCACGTTTCTCGATCTTCAGCTTCCTCTTTTAATTCCCAATATTTTCTTTCATTCTTCAAATCATCGATTAGTTGTGTTCTTCCTATTTCTCGCTTCCCTTCCACCTTTCCTTCTATGGCGGTATGAAGAAGACAATTCATTCGCAAGACGTATCCAATCCAATTGGCCTTCCTACGAAGGATATTGGTTAAAAGTATCCTCTTCTATCTTATCCGCTTTGAAACATCTTCCTTTGTTGCTTTCTCTGTCCATTTTATCTTCTTCATCTTCCTCCAACACCACACTTCGAAGCTCTGTAAATATTTCCTCTCTAACTTCCGTAATGTCCAAGTCTCGAAACCATACTACATACAGTTTATAGAGCTTGACCAACTTCTTTCTTAGTACAACATTAAGCCTGATAGATAAGATATAGGTTACCAAACGAGATTTGAAAATGCCACCACTCTATTCAGCCAATAATATGTTAAAAAATTTACTATATCCCTAGCACCACACCTGGCAGACCCTATATAGGTTAATAGTTGGTCCTATGCAGGCTAATGGTGGACCCTATATAGGTTAATGATGGGCCCTGTGTAGGCTAATGGTGGACCCTATGTAGGCTAATGGTAGACCCTTTGTAGGTAGATATTACGTAGATTAATAGTGGGCATGGATGGAAACTGGATACTGCAGAAACACTTGTTTCCTACGAAGTTTCATTGGCAGTTATGATGGATGGCAAGTGCGCAGCAAAGCGACCGATTTCAAAGCGGGCCAACGTTGGCAGTTGGTTAGTTTATCGATACCCACTGTTGGGCCAACTATATTTTGTCTTAGGTTTACGACAAAACCTGTAAAGTAATTTCATAAACAATGTTTGTCAACAAAGTTGATAATTACAGTTACCTCTGATTTGATCCCCGACCAAGTAAGTTTGTGGTGGACAATATCACGTCCCTTTTCTGCCACTTGCATATTCCATCAACGCTTCCATCATCATTCATTTACCTTAATTATAATCTCCCTTAGTCGAAAGGGCATAATACCTTAATATTAAACTGTAACACTGCATTTCGTTTCATTTCAAAGTTGATGAGCATGTTGTGTAATCTGTCCACATTAGTTTTAAGCTACTTTCTGTCGAAGAACGTTTAGCAATATAAGCTTATTTAATAATAACATGTTTTTCCACATAGAAAATGAAAAACAAAGGACACATAATTTGGGAAAGTTCAATTTTTAGAATGTTAACAATGTTTTCGTCTCACTATAGTCCAGAAGGTATAACGTTGTTGGCTTCCCGCGCTTGGACCTGTTCGTCACTGAGGGTGTGGTAAGAGTATAGCCAATCATTATCCTTCAGATATGCCTAACTTACTCATCGCAAGGTCACTCAACCTCAACCGTGTACTGCACTCAGCGAGCCACAAGTAACCATGCTGGCAATTCCGCATAAACGTACGACCCGCTCGGGAGAGTAATACTCCCGGAAGTACTTTTTCCGCGCGCTACTCTAGCCAGCTGTTTTACGCGCTATCCTAGCCAGTTGTTTTAAGTTGGTCACAAAATTTATATCATGAAGTACAAGGTGAACAAAACGAGCCCTATATCATGGAGTACACGGGCATAAGTACTACAACTACTTATCTGCACAAAAGTAAATAAATCACTTTTTTAAGTATTATTTTCATATTAATTTAATTTAATAAGTGTTATAAAAATGTAAAAAAAATGTTAAAAAAAACTTTCCTCGGGCCGGGTTTGAACTCACGCCAAAAGAGAATTTCATTACCAACATATAGCGCTAGCTCACTCGGCCACGAAGGCCCACAGCAGCAAGGGTTTTATTTCTGCTATTTTAATGCAACGTGGCAAGAAGTGGATAAAGCAAACCAATCAGAACTTTCTCGTTTCTACTTCCGGAAGCATTACTCTCCCGAGCTAGTACTATAAACGTCACTACAAATTTTCGCGGGAAGCCAAAGACGTTATACCTTTCGTACTATAAGAATAGATAGCACGTTGGTCAAAGCGGAGTTCCACATCGCAGCGTTGGTAACGTCGCTTGAAGCCGATTGGTCGACGTATTCGTTGAAACAAACGCACGACTGAATTACACAACACAGAATAAAATTTTAATTTAAACTACTCCGCGCGTGAACCCAATAATGATATTTTAAACTATGTTTAAATTTGAAATATTTCCCACATTTTTCACAGGAAAACGCTTTTACATCTGTGTGAACATATTTCAGGTGTCGTCTGTAATTGCGTACATCACTAAAATTTTTTGAGCAAGTTTCACACGAATAAGGTCTCTCTCCCGTATGAGTACGCATATGCATCTTTAGATCATACGAATTGAAGAAGAACTTCGAGCAGACATAACACAATTCTCCTTCCAAACCATGGGCTTCTTCTGTCGTCTCTCGATTCAACTCCTCTTCGTGTGAAACTCTGGAAACATAATAAACAACAATTAATTTCAGAACGCTTTTTAAACTCTTTTTAATAATTTAATGCTCATATTATCATTTGTAACATCAAATTACTCTATACATAGAAGGAATACGCCTGTGCACCAAAAAATTATATATACACACAGGGTGGTTTTCTTAAAGGCGGAGAACTTTATGTTGAAATAAAACACAGAAAAGTGTTTTTCATATTCATGAAATTGGCTTTATTTCACAGATAATTTTATGGCATTCTTGTTTGAATATGATTTCGGGTACCGGTATGTGGCTACCGGAACTGGCACGTACATGGCGTAATCTTGAGGTCCAGTTTTCACACACTCGTCTCGTCGTAGTAAATCAGGCTGCATTTCGGCAATAACGCGTCGAATGTTGGCTTCCAAGTGCTTAATTGATTCTGGTTTCTCGGCATACACATGCGACTTTACATATTCCCAGAGAAAATAATTTAATGGCGCCAAATCCCACGAACGAGGTGGCCAGTTAACAGGTTCATTTCGGTCCAGGTACTTCCCGATGACTTTGTCGAATTGAACCATGGTTTTCAAAATAAATTTGCATAATTTGCAAATGTTGCTTCGGCGTGAGTCTATTTATGATGAATTGCCAAACAAACTTACCTCAAAATAACCGAGAATTGCAATATCAGTTATCAGCTATCACAGAAAACATTGTTGCCAGTTTTAAAGTTCAACGCCTCTAAAAAAAACACCATATATATATATATATATATATATATATATATATATATAGATAGATAGATAAGCTATAGACATAAATCAGGCTATAATAAGAGAAAAAGTGAAAGATTGATATCTTGATATCAGAAACGCGGCGTGGTCATATAGTTGGTTCAAATTTCATTCACCGTCATACTGGCATGCGATCACTTTACATACGATAATGTCATTTGAAGACAAACTTATATAAGTTGGCAACAACGTATTACTTTTTGGTGATAATTTTTGTGGATAAGTGTCACCAAAGTGTCTCATTGGTTGCTTACATGAAATTGTAGATACTTGGATTTTATCTTGTAATATTATGCCACTGTCTGAGTTAACGATCCGTATATACAGTATATTGTGTTGCGGTGTCACTTTGTAATTTATGGCTGTTAGCAGCTACTTCACAAAAGGTCAAGCCTTCAGGGATCTAGTGAAGCCCTTTTTTCTCTTTTAGTTCACAAATTTGTTTTCGAGTCGGAAAGCCGTTCTTTGTAAGCTTGGTGTCACCCATTGGAGTAATTAAGGCGTCACCTCACTTGATTCTCCCAGGTTTGACTACGAAGTTATTATATACTACTGTTATTGCTATTATTAGCACATTCTATACTATGAACTAAATCATCAATACATTATTATTATTATTATTATTATCCAGCTCCAAGCCAGCAAGGTTGTGAGTCATTTCAAGTGGAATACTATTGGATACCCCATAAACCTGTAACCAGTGGAGTATTTAGTATTTAGTTTCGGGGGGGGGGGGTGCAAAACACATGAATATTTTTCCAAGTACTTATATTTTTCCTTTTGGGTGTCGACAAACTTTAATGACGTTCATTTTCCTTCCTTTAATATTTGTATAATGACACTTCCTGTAAGAGGAATGAAATCATTTGAGTGAAAGTGGGGAGGGGACAGGAATAACTGAAAGTTAAGATAAATATCTAAATTATCAAGATGGAATTGCGCAGGGGAGGAGGAGGTATGAAATTCGGTGGCAGCATATTTTGACGACGACCGACTTGAATCACAACTAACAATTGTCGAAAGTATGATAGGAGAAACGAAAGAAAGTAACAAGTGAGAAAAAGAAACAGAAGAGTAGAATGGACGATAGAAAGAAAGAAAGAGAGAGAGAGAGAGAAAAAGATCGCAGTTCTTACATGGAATGAAATTTTACAAATACATTATTTCCGAACAAAGAGCATAAGAAAATGGAAAGTCAATCAGATTCTTAGAAATGGTAACAAGGATTATTGTTGTACGTAGAATGCGAAAAACTAACAAATTATTTCGGAGGGGGGAACTTGAGCCCGATAGCCACCTCTAAATACGGACCTGCCTGTAATCAAAGAGTATAATATTTTCTCGCTTTCTTTCTATGTAGATATACCCACAAATTCAGAGACGCCTTCAGGGTTTGAGGAACACGTCCGATTTTTACTGTTTCTAAGACAGAACAATCAGACAAGATGCCCTGGAATTTAATCAAATCACAACTACAATCTAGTGGTTACGTGGGAGAACATATTCAAAAATTCGAACAGATGGGAAATTCAGTAGGTAAATTTCGCA
Organism: Thermobia domestica; assembly: GCF_964235325.1. NCBI lineage: Eukaryota > Metazoa > Arthropoda > Insecta > Zygentoma > Lepismatidae > Thermobia > Thermobia domestica. The sequence goes on along the minus strand of NC_137456.1, from coordinate 17,436,669 downwards.
ATGGCAAACGCATGACAGCAACAAATTGGCAGACAAAAGTAATGCCCCGAAATGCCCCGAAAGCGATCTCTAAAAGCTCATCCCCAGAGATAAGAATCCTTAAAAGCCGTACTCTGGAAAACAAACGGTATTCATACAAGTAGCAGTTGTTACAAACATTAAGTAAACCAGGAAAGAAAGGAAATAACACGAGGCTAATTTTAAAAAATCGACCAGGAAATCGAATTCTGAGTGGCTCTACATAAACGGCCTTACTACAAAATCTTGAAGTCATACGTCACAGTTTCGCCACCCCTACTCTGCCCACTCCGCCCAATAGGATCGCAATGTTTTGAGCCAATAATCATGGCGGAAACGAAAGTAGCCAATCAGACGATGGTAGAAACGAGAGTAGCCAATCAGACGTGCAGATGCTCGGTTGTTTTTTGGCTTCGGGATGAAGATACATATGGGCAGATCCTCTATTTATAACATCCTTGGAAATACCTGACACTGCCCCACGGGGAAGTATTTTCATCAATCTTTTAACCCGGAAGGAAGTTTCTCAACCTGGTTTGACGCATAGCCACACCGAAGTTGGGGACGTCCGTGCATGACTTGCCTGGATCCTACAATTTTCTGACCATGTAGCCATTGAGATCTGGTTGAGTGTTTTCCACGAATCCAGATTAGACACCTCTTGGTATTTATATGGACAGCTTGAAATTCATCATAGTATGGAATTTCAAATCTCTCCGAAAGATTTGCTCCGTTACATGAAAATCGTTAAACAATCAAAGAATTATCACATGACATTAGTTATTATTTAACTTTTCATTGACTTGACATTTTACGCTATTGGTCAGTTTTCTAGAAGCTAAGCGTGATGGTTGGTTTGTAGCCAATAACTATCCTCAGATTTCAGTGAAGATGTTAGTGGATCTTTTGTTTAGTTCGATCCACATGTTTCTGGACTGAAGAGAACCATAAATGTCGTACATGCACTACCCTTTAGAATTTCATATATTTTTTTAAAAAAAGCTCTATAAATAAAGAAAAATAAAACGCAAATACTCACCTTTAAAATGTTGCAACATTGAGCTATCTGATAGAACATCGCGAACATTTTTCCCTTTGAAACAAAATTGATAATAAGTATACCAATTTATTTTATACACATACATTTAAATATTTTGTTGTTAATTTTATAATAATTGTAAGAAAACTGAGCCGAATATGGTCTAACATTGGTAGTTTCTACATAATCACACGGTCAACTCATCAAATGACGATTGTGTGGCATGATTGAACTGTTGTCTACAGAGATTCTGTTACTCAGAGAAACGCGAAACAACATAACCTCATGATAGCGTTTAAAGTAATTTAATATTTCATAGTTGGTAGGTTATTAATTCTTATGTACAAGGAGACTATGTTAACTTACAGGTATTAAAACTGGGTAATTACAAATATTTGTAACGATTTTGTGCACTGATTAAAAAAATACTTTTGAAACTTTGTACAGTTAAGATCTATACACTATAGGACAGATCCTAGGAAATCTCTTACGATTTTTCCTAGAGTCAAAATCTCAACGTGCATGGCATCAGATTGCATGTCAATTCCTATGTTCTGAACCTATGTTCCTATGACATTTCTCTTGTTTAGAACACGCTCTGTTTCGGAAAGAAAATTCATAAGATTTCGATTTAAGCGACGTCTGGTGAGAGAAAGTGAAAACCAATTTGTTTTCTTCCCGCCAGCCGTATGTGGGTGAAGATGAAATGAAGAGAGGAGCAGGAAGTGATTGAGGTATGTTTTATTAATTTATCTTCTGAATTTTATGCTTGTTTTCAGAGGTTTGCAATTTAACAATATAGCGCCAGGTATCAATATCAGTAGAATGTGCAATGTAGTTACGTGTATGGCATGAAAGGGTAGGATTTCCTACGAGATACGTCGTAACATTTTTCCTCAGATAAATCCAAAGATATTTTCTAGGACTTATCTCATAGTACTGTATATAGCAGGCCTAATTGTTTGTCACATGGAATCATTGGAATGATTGGTCAAAAGCAATGTTATTGAATAATTGCGAGCAATCAGGAGCAGATGTATGCTGTGGTGGAATTAGCCTTAACAAATTTAGATTGCAAAGGTATTTTCACACAACATCATCCCACTCATTACCATATACCACGATGAAGGCACAGTTTAGAAAGTTTGATGTGGAATTGGAAGGAAAATTGGAATATTACAGTGATACAGGAATAAAAACAGTTGCGTGTGTTTATTAAATTTTTATTCGTGACTAAAGAAACTACAAGTGAATAAAACAAATAAATGCTACAAACTTACTTGACCTGGGATCGAACCTGGGACCCCACGTGCCAGAGGTAATCGCTTTACCACTGAACCATCGCAGCCCCAGAATTAATACAATTACAGATACCACTCCAAATTGGACATTCTCTAAGCATATATTGTATTATTTAATGGTATATCCCCAGGCCGGTAGCCAGCCCAAAATGTAGGGGGGGCCGGCTGAAGTTCGGGGGGCCCGATGAAACCATATTATAGTTTATCACCATATTATAGTTTATTTGCAAGCCTACCGTGAAAATTTTAGGGGGACCGCAAAAATTTAGGGACCCGGCCACCCTAGACCCCGTGGATACGGACCTGTATGCCCCTATTTTTTTATATTATCCAAAATATTCCAATGTTATGAACCAGGCGAAATTCGGGTAAACTACTTCAATAATTTTAAAGATTTCACACATGACGAATCACATCAATGAAGTATTTCCACACAGATACGCTGCTTTGCAATCGTGCATTACAACTTGTATATACTAGGTACGGCGTTCTGTACAAGCAAACATACAATGATATTTTAAACTATCTTTAAATTTGAAAGCCTTGCCACACTTTGTGCAAACAAATGATTTCACATCAGAGTGAACAAATTTCAGATGACGTAAGTAATTGCTTCTGTCACTGAAACACTTTGAGCAAGTTGCACAAGAATAAGGTTTCTCTTTCGTATGAGTACGGAAATGCCTTCTTAGGTCACACGAAGATAAAAATTGCTTCGAACAGAGAGGACATGCTAGTTTCCGCATTGTACATCTTTGTTTACTGCCATTACGTTCAATTCGTCCGCTTCTGAGGAAATAAGTTCCCTGGAAATAAAATTAAGAATAATTACCTTTCGTTTTGTTACGTAAACGTGATAATTACTTAATTTTGAGATATTCAGAAATTGAAAGAGGTACTCTGAATATTAGATCAATGTCAGAAAAATTCAACGGAAGTAACAAACAGACAATAGTGGTGATAACGGCCCCTCAGACCCCAAGGTGCATGGAAGAGCCCCTAAGTTATGAAACTTCTCGATTTAAACATGTATGTTTTCTAGATTTGCGAGGAAGCTACGAAGATGCAGCCCATACAGAATAAGATTTGGATAAGAAAAAGCAATTGTAAACATTACTTGTACAGCAAAAGGCTTGATTTTGCTCTAATGTTCGGTTTCATTCATTTTCTGCTTTGGAGAGGCAATATTTACTTCAACCTCCGTCAGTGGCGATGGGCAGTAGCGTACGCAGGAATTTATTTCGGGAGGGGTCCAAACTCAATATGAGGGTATTTTATATTAAAATTCCTAAAATTGACCCTAAAATTACGCTAAATTTACACAAAAGTAGAAATTTCGGGGAGGGTTCGGACCCCCAGGACCCACCCCCTGCGTACGTCTCTGGCGATGGGTAAGGTAAATATTGCCTATCCAAAAAGGATTCCTGGTGTTTTTATTAGTAAAATTGCTTAGCGTATTATACACCGTGTTTCAAGAAAGGCTTTACAACTTTGAAAATTCATATAAATCTATTCACAATACTTATAGAGCTTGTTTTGGTGTTATTTTGGAAGAAAAAAAAAATCAGGGCTAGACCCTGAAAACGTCAGGCAGATATCTGACCTGAAGTTCATTTCCTACCAAACTCGCAGCAGCATGTCAGGTGTACCTTCTTTAACTGATTCTTGCTCTCGCTCATCGAGAAAAGTCAGTAAAGGTGGTTTATAAACTTTATCTTTGATGAATTCTCAGAAGTAAAAACGTAGAGGTGTCAGATCCAGTGAACGAGACGACCAGGTAATCTGTACACTTCGACCTATTCATTTAACTGGAAAGTGGTTATTGAGGAAATCCCGGACCTTGGTGAGGTAGTGCAGCGATTGAGCCATCTACCTGCATGTGTATACGGCGTTCTTAATCATTCTTATCAATGTGTCGGGTTAAAAAGTTTTCCAGGTTATCTAGGTGCAAAATTCTGTTAATTGTGTTCTCAAGAAAACAGTAAAGGCCATAAGGCACAAAAGACGTTAACTTTTGGGCTATCAAGAACACGTTTCAAGGATTGTCGTGCATTTTCATTGCTCCAAGTCCGTCAGTTTTGAGTATTCATTTTAACATTTAAATAGGAAGTCAACTCATCACTAAAGATTATCTCTGAAAAGAAATGTTTGTTTTCAAAGTAAGTCTATTTGCATCGTTTAATTATTATACAATTGTTAATCTGGATTTTCCTACAGTAATCCTATACGTTTTTTTAAAGCCTAGATCTTATTGAACGGTTTTATCGCACCTCAAAATGACAATTTTCACCATCGTTGGGTCATTTTCAAGTTCAAATGTGCAATCAAACAGATTTCAAATAGCCCTCACTGCTGGTCTCGAGGCTAGCTAGTATATGTGTCTTTGGTGCACGTGGTTTTGGATTCGATTCCCGGTGAGAACGTAGAAAAAATTAATTTCACAATCGTTTACTTTCATTAATCATTCGACTACTTTAGCCAAAAAAAGGCATGCAGATTTTGCATTTCTCTGACGCAAAGTGGTACGGAATGATCCAATATAATGTACCACGAAAGTGTTCAGCAACTTTGCAGTACAATTCCTGTGTTGTTAGGCAACCATAATCACGTTAAAGACTTTATGGTTGCCTATAAGCATGTTACTTGGCCATAATTAACCCTGCATCCACTGAAGTGTTTACTAGCCCCAAAGATTACTATCACATTCTGAAGAAATTTATATGGGACCACTGGGAAGGCATACTCTTTCAAAATAAATAAATAAATAAATAAAATCAAAATCGATTCACCTATCTCCAAGTTATGCATCAACACATCAGAACATTCGCCTGTTTATTTCGCGAGTGATATAACTCAAAAATCGTCCTTATTGACTTATGAGCGGGAAATGAAAGCTAATTTTGATGTCTATCTCTGGTAAAAAATTTCACCCATATGCTTCCAAAACTGGGCGCTAGAGAGCACTTTGTGTCGTTTTTGCGCCCATTTGTTTTTATTGCGTTTCGAAACTTTCGAACGCTTCTCCTGATACGTTAGGAATTTTGAGTTATGTTACTCTTAAAATAAACAGGCGAATATATAAATGGATATAACGGGCGTGAAAAACCTCGTCAATTTTTGAAGTCGGTTAAATAAGTATTTTAAACGTATCCAAACAGTTTCCTCACTTTCCCAATCTAATGAATGCAAAGTGGGAAGGTCCTTTTCCACGTTAAAAGAGGAATTTTCGAGAACGTTAGAACAAGTTTCCCCTTGTTTTTAATTATAAGTTTATGTTCCGATTTTGTCTTGCTAAATAAAGGAACTCGTGAGATGTTAAATATCCGGAAAAAATATTCGAAACCCCTCTCTACTCCCCCGAGGGCACTCATTTTAATCAAAGTGCTATGATAATAACAAAGTCTAAGCCAAGTGCAAGGTATGCTCCAAACTTCATTTCAAACAGTTCTGCCGTTATCACGTGATCCAGGCCCGTATTGAGGGGGCCTAGGGGGGCCGAGTCCCGCTAAATTTTTGCTGTCCTCCTAAAATTTTCACGGTAGGCTTGCAATTGAACTATAATATGGTGATGAACTATAATATTGTTGGATCGGGCCCCCCTAACTTCAGCCGTGCCCCCCCCCCTACATTTTTAGGCTGGCTACTGCCTGCCGTGATCCGATTATAAACAAGACCATTTTCATGTCTATTTATATAGGGACATCACAAAGAACGAAGCCGTAATTTTTTTAATAATAAAATTCTTTATTTCCCTTCCTTTCCTTTCCCGCATTAAACTTAAAATTTGTTTCAGCAACTCTGTTGTATATACAGTATTATAACAATAATTTCACTTGAAATTGTTCGTTCGATACACAAATACCAATGAAGTACTACTACACAGAGGGGAAAAAAACTATGTGACGTACGTAAAATCGTAAGTTATATGTGTAAACCATGTAATTTTTTGGAATTAATGTACTACTATATTGTCGCATGAGAACCAGAGAAAAGTAACTCCATTTTCGTAGGTTTACAGGCGAGAGGACAAAAGTATTATTTCCTTAGAAAGATGTGTTTTTAATAAGATGTAATTGAGCTACCTTACAATAGATGATCGACAAGGAGAACAGATGGCTTTACGTTCCATTTACACCAAGTGGGGCTTTTAAAATTATGTTCAAACAACAAGAAAACGAAAATAGCATTTTTGGAGTTAAGTTCCTCTGTTTCTCACGCGACGATATGTAACACCCTGAAGCAAACGTATAACTGAAAGCGTATGTTTTATAATACTTTCCGTATGAAAGAAAGAACTTATAATACTTTCCGTATAAGTGTTCCATATATACATACTTTCCGTATGAAAGAAAGAACTTATAATACTTTCCGTATAAGTGTTCCATATATACATACTTTCCGTATGAAAGAAAGAACTTATAATACTTTCCGTATATGTGTTCCATTTATACGTACTTTCCGTATGAAAGAAAGCATTGTTTATAGGTGGTAAGGATCTCACATACAGATGGACGTATATAACATGTAGCTGACGGAAGATACATATACGGAAGACTGTTAGATGTCAGACGTCCTGCAGCTACATGATGTAACATCTAAGCAGGAAAAGGGAAGAACGTATGTGGCACATTACTAACGTATAGTCTGTACAATTTCCGTAGTAAACATATGAATACCGTATATTTGTATAATATACCACTGTTAGGGATGCGCACGAGACGAGTCGAGACAGGATTTTCCTGACAAAATTCGAGTCGAGACACGGCTCTTCCAATAGAGAAATATGCATTTTTCGAGTCGAGACATCACTTTTACAGCACATTTTCGAGACGAGACAGCCACAAATCTTGTCTCTAGCGCATCCCTTCCACAAAAGCCTGTGTGTCTATGTATTTTAGACTATTTTTTTAAACATAAAATTTATTTGTAATTTTATATAACACAGATGAATTCTAAATATATGTTTTTTTTTTTTTTTTAATGAAATGAAATCTTTAGTTTTATACTTTCAGGCTAGAATAACGGACTAATAAAAATGAATAACTAGGAAAAATTCCGGATTAAGAATATAAAAAGAAACACAAGAATTGCGAGAAATCTACTAACCTGATGTTCTTCAACCAGAAGCTTCCACAGCGTAGAATGGAACAAAGGAAGTTCTCACAAAAGGCGGAAACTCACTGACTAGAGTAAATGGAAGTTCTATGAGTAATGACAGAACAGTATTTCGGGGGTATCTGGTTATTGTTTGGGACACGTTGATTGGCTAACCGTCTGTTTGAGCGTTCTTCATTGACTATTTAATTCTCGATTGGAGAATGGGTTAGCATTACTCTTTTACTCTGTCCCTGACTGAGTCAATGCCACCCCTAAATAAAGAGTCGGAAACAATCAAACGGATCCAACACAATTCCTTATTACGAACAAAAATAAGTGAACAAGCAGTTAATATCCAACTTTATTTATTAATAATGTATAAATGCTACAACAGAAAAAGAAACTCAGATACATTACTTTCAAATCACATTTGTAATTAAGTCATAAAATAAATATTTGTCCCATTACATATAGTACGTTCTAAAGTTATGTTCTCTGGTATACTTTAAAATCCACCAGGAATGTAATCATATAAAATGTATAGATATGGCAACTACAGTTGATTCTACCCAGTGGCGTATTTAGGGGGGTTTCCGGGCTTAAGCCCCCCGAAATCTTACTTACTATAATAAAATATATGAAATATCTTGCAGAATTTTTACATTTTCAGGTAAAGCCCCCCGAAAGTTAACAAAGTCCCCCGAAACAAAATCGTAAATACGCCACTGATTCTACCTCTACTGTTGTTTGTGAAAATAGCAAAACCAAGAAAGACACACTTAAATGGAATGAAAATCGATGCCATAAATTTGCTACATCTGTATACAGAAATAATTACGACTTCAGAACTGCAGAAAATGTCTCTAATCTTGATAAGACAGTATAGTATAAAACTTCAATTTGCAGTATCAGAAACTCTTCACATCGTAGTATCGAATTAGACAGACTCTGAAACTTCCTAAGGTATCGGTGGCGACGTTTATATATTAATATATAAGACATCGATACTGTCTATGAAGGACCATGATGAACGAGGTGAAGACAACCATATCTAAAGGTGATGTCCAGCGATCATGCAGGCCATCGAAACAGTAACACTCATAATTCCTTGAAGAAAGCTTGTACAGTACGAGAAACATGTGACCAGGCACTGTCCTGCGGATATATTGCATCCAACGTTGTCTAAAGAAGAGGTAAGACCTCGGACTCTGGAATTTCGCTGATGGAAGCAGTCCAAATCGTGTGTTGTACTCAATGGCGCCGCACAGCATCAATCCGCAATTCGGCCACTATGACGTTTGACAACGCATACTGACTTATCACACCACAAAGTGCTTTCTTTGGACCAACTCATTCAATGTTACGCTCACCCATTAATCCAACATCAGGCTCACATAATCGTTTCAACGTCACGTTCACTCGAACTCACGCTCACATCATTTCGGAGTCACAACATAATTTCGACATAATGTTTACAAATACCATTTCGACATTGCGCTCACTTGATCTCAAGCACACATCATGATTTGAAACTTGCGTGAGTTCCGAACTCGTGAGCATCAAACATTTTTCCTCACAATGACAACATCTAAAGTGTTTGCAGACATCACTACAAGGATACGACGAAAATATGACTGTCAGCCAATCTGTATACCAAGAACTGTTCATGTGGTCACTGCAGCCAATCTAGGTCAATGTAAGTCAACGTAAAGACATGCATGCCACTAGAACAACATTCAGAAGATTCCTTAAACGAAGACAACTCCACACCTGATACAATGCTCCACTATTAAGCTACTGCTTAAAAAAAAAAGTGCGGTTTGCAATGACCATTTGGATAATGCAGTAATGTAGTCATATTACGCAGTCCACTGTCTGGTCGTCGCTGTGTAAGTTCTCTTCTGTCCAGTTCTTCCACAGATGTATTATGTATCATGTTCTATACATACTTCAACTTTAGGGTAAGAGAACCCGCGTTCGAACGCAGTCGTTGTTTATATTGCCCCCTTTGACGTCAACACTTGCTATAACGTTCGCTGTTGGCTTGTCTACGCTCCACTTGGTGCTGCCCACGAGAAATAAAGTTTTCTCATCTGTTCTGTAAATTTATGTACAAAGTTTATGCCCTGATTTTCTCTAAATTTTATCTAAAATTTATTAGAATCCTTACGTTACGAGAGGTCCACAAAGGGTGAGGTATAACAGCATTTAAACCATATTTATTACTGAAGTATATTATGTAATGACTTGCGTATCTTTAAACGTTGATAAATCCTTTTCATTGTGTTCGTACCTTTATCAGTTTATAAATTTTACACTATGAATTACGCAACACTAACAAAATGTTTTGAGATCTAGAATTTGGGTGAACTTGTATTGGCCAAGAGACTCATGAAATTTCTAATCCTGAAAACGAAAATGAGAATTTGTCATGTTCATCGTCCCGTCTCGAATTTAAAATTTCCTTCTCGTCTCAACTGTCGAGTCGTTTCGAGAAATCTCTCGTCTCATGCGTAACACTAGCTTCACTATCTCAGGGCTCTGTAAACAACTCTTCTGGCGATATCACTCCGTACACCAAAACCTATGAGGCTAGTAAGCTAATATTTTCGCCATCCTTTCGAAACTAATCATTCGCATTACGTATTCTGCCGTATTAATCCTATAGTTTGAACGCGTTTCTTCTTGAAGCTGCAGTTTTCACAAACAACAGTTAGTAAATTGATCAATGAACTAAAGAAATGAATTTAAACACCATAAAAAAATATATGTAACTATAAATATATGTAACATCGAAATTTAATATGACATCGATACGTATCAACTACTTTCCCTTAAAAGACAAGGAAGCATGAATACAGAAATTTATGATTGGTCTACGTAGTTAATAGCCTGACAAACTGAAAATAATACACAATTTACCATTTTTTTCTTGCTTGCTTTTCATAAGTGAAAAGGAGATAATGAAATGCAACTTACCACAATAATAGATAATGTTATTCTACAACAGAAAATATGAACCTGAAGCCTTTTCAGTATTGCCATCCATAGAAATTACAGTGTTGTCAGAATAATATTTTCCCCAAAAATCTAAGTTAAGGCAGCGACTAGAGGAACGAACTCAACTGCATTTGATTACGTATCACGTTGTTTTGGTATCCAGTCAACTACTTTTCAAATATGAGTTATATTTAGTTTGTAATAAACAAAACAGTTTAAACATACAGTTATTAAAATTAAATAATAATGTTATCTAAAAAGTAGTTCACACGATACCAAAACAACATGATATATATATTCAAATGCAGTTGAGTTCGTTTCCTCTAGTCGCTGCCTTAACTTAGATTTTGGGGGCGTTGTTATTCTGGCAACACTGTAACTTCTATGAATGTCAACACTGAAACTTCTTCAGGTTCATATTTTCTGTTGTCAATAACATTATCTATGGTTGTGGTAAGTTGCATTTCAATATCTCCTTTCATTTACAAAAAAAAAAAAAAAAAAAAAAGCAAAAGAAAAATGGTATATTTTGTATTGTTTTAAGTATATCAGGCTCTATATATTTTCATACATTTTGAAAATAACTTACGACGAATGCAAAATTACATAAATATTTTACAATAGCAATAGCTATAACTTTTACAACATACTGTAGAAAGAAGGTAACCATTTTCTAGTATATCTGAGGTTGTATTCATGGTATTCATTTGCAACATATACAAATTACATCGCAATTAGATATAGTAATAATAATAATTTTGTTTCCATAGTATTTTGTAAAAGCTAAATAGCTATTAAAACTTATTTCAATAACAATATTATGTCATTATTTGCAAAATTGAAAATTTAAATTACTTCTTTGAACGACTTCCCGGTATACTAATCTAAGTGACCAGTGTTAATGGTTAATAACCATGTTTCGGCTGTATATATTGTTATGTCAACGAATTATCAATACTGCTCTATCTTTAGAGCTGTCTGGGAAGACTCAAGCTATTATTGATAAAAACAAAAATAATATTATAAAACTATTTTGAATTAACATGACTTAACCGACTTCAATAGAGCACTCAGTGGAGAATCTAGCCCGGGGCCAGGAGGAGGGGTAGGCCCCCAGTTTTCTGAGTGACAAAAATTATTTAAGCTATTACTTATATATATTTTTGAAGATTTACAGTAAACATGATATACCTATTATATTCTGGGCTCTGGCTGCCCCTCCCCCCACAGTTTTTTCCCCTCTAGATCCGCCTTTGGCAGCACCCACTAAATGTTTCATGCTCTACTTTAGGGATGCGCACGAGACAAGATTTGTGGCTGTCTCGTCTCGAAAATGTGCTGTAAAAGTGATGTCTCGACTCGAAAAAAATGTATATTTTGCAATTGGAAGAGCCATGTCTCGACTCGAATTTTGTCAGGAAAATCCTGTCTCGACTCATCTCGTGCGCATCTCTACTCTACTTCCAAAGATTATCACAGGATTCTAAACAAATCAATATGGGACCACATGGAAGGGATGCCATTATTCTTTAGTACTTATACATTTATGCACATTGACAGAGGCAACGTCGAAAGTGTTGCTCTTAGATATTTATATAGGGTAGCACAAAATTATGTATATGATGATTCAAAGACTACGATAAATAAACTAGCAACAAAACTTGAACATAATTACATTGTTCTCATACCTTTCCTTACAAGAATTTAAATCACTGTTTTCCATGGCATGATCCACCAATGAACGCACCATCCAAATCGCTACATGCCTGGATACGAAGAGCAACGTTGTCACAAGCAACTTGTCAGAGACCCATACTGGTACCTTGTGGAACTCTTCTGTGATAGCTTCCGGTAGTTCGGCCAAATTATATACTATGTGATGTTATGTATGTGAGATAATATATATATATATATATATATATATATATATATATATATATATATATATATATATATATATATATATATATATATATGGATTGAATTGAGCACCTTTGCATTTTTTTTTTTTTTACCCGAAATCGGCCACTAAGTAACCAGGCCACAAATTATGCACATGATCATAAAAGAAAAAGATCATTACTCCAGGAAATAATCCTTTGAAATAATACAGTGAAACCTCTCTAAAAGCGGACAGCCGTGGGGAATCAAAAATTGTTCGCTATAGGGAGGTTTCAATATTTTCTTACGTAAATTAATAAACAAGGTAATATGCAATTAGAAAAAAATATTTTTGCATGAATCACGTATTTATGAATATTACCAAAATGTTACTGTACCTGCAGTATCTTGCGCCATGCAATTCGAGGCACAACATGGGAATAAGATGTTATAGTTCTCTGCACTTTACACTTATCACTACTTACTGCGTTTAAGGTGTGTTGCTTTAATTTGTGAGTTAATTGCAGCCCATCAATGACTTTTATAAAAAGACCCGTGGTCGCGTACCCGTGGTCAAAAATACCAAACTTGTCTTCTGTTTGGTTAGAGATTCGAGCGGGATGGTAGAATGATGTGTCATTCCAAACAGTGGGCAATTGTCAATCACTTTTGTTTCTGAAGCAGGTTGGGTGGGAGTGGAATACAAGCAAATGATATAAGGCTGTTGTGAAACAGAGACCCTTCCTCTGAGTTGCTGAACAGACGGTTAAGGCGGCAAAATGTCACGCCCACATGTTCTTCCTTGGTGACATACGTATGAATTACTAAAAGTGTATTTTTACTGCACTTTCCAACTTGTTTCTAGAGAAAGTGTCCGTAATACGGAGGTAAATAATACCTATAAAAGACAGGAAAGATTGTCCGTGTCCGTACTAGAAAGTATCCGCTTTAGAGAGGTTTGCTAATATGTTTTTTCCTATTACAGTGTTTGAGGATTACAAAATATGTCCGTTATGGGAGGTGTCCGTTAGTAGAGGTTTCACTGTACTTGCATAAACATCTTACAATGAAAACAAAGAAAGCTCTGTGAGGCCCTTATTTTATCACTCAGTATTCAGTATAGGGCTACAATGGAAAATTTCACTTTCTAGACACAGAACTAGATTTATTTTGAATCTTTAATCACGGAATACATAAAAAAGAAAAAAAAGTTTCAGATCTAAATCCAGGAATTCAAAGGTTTCACATCCGAATGAGAAAGTTTCTTGTGACGTTTGTAGTTGCTTGGATCGTTGAAACTTTTCGCGCAAAACTCACAATAATATGGCTTCTCTCCAGTGTGAATTCGTAGATGCTTCTTGAGGGCAGAGGCACTGGACAAACACTTCAAACAAAAGTTACAGGTTCGTGCACGCCTTTTTTGTCTCTCTCTTTCCAACACCTCTTGATACACATCATCTTCTGAAACGCCACCAACACTGGAAGAAACGAATACACAATTTTATTTAATTATACTTCCTTAGGATGATTATATTTAAGTGAAATTGGGAAGGGAATTTACAAGTATTATTCACATTCATTTTTTTTTTTTTTTAACTTGGCACCCACCTGTATCTCAGTAAAGCCCTGTTCTGTTATCTACACTGGGAATAAAGTCAAACAAATATGTTATTTCGTTTGGCCAACTAAAATTAGAGCCAAAGTGATACAATTTTGTGCTTACGGTTCTCAGCATATTACCTTCTAAAGCAAGATAGATGGCCAAGATTCTTTGAACAAGACTGTACATCACTCTTAAGAGTATGTAAGTAACCATTAGGACAACAGAAACAACATTAGATTCAATTTGCTACTTAAAATCCAACCTAGGGGCCGCGGTGGCTTAGTGGTAAAGCGTTCACCTCTGGTGCGCTAGTCCCTGGTTCGATCCCAGCTCGCGTCAAGTGAACTTTGTGGTGGACAAACACCGTGTGCGTGGGTTTTATCGGGGTTTTCCCGTTTCCTCCACTTTGTTCATTCCACTATTCCATTCATTTTTCCTCATCACCGTCTCCTTTAGCCTAGCCGGCATAACCGTGGGACGTAAAACTGAAACATTTCATTTAATTTAAAGTCTTACCTAAATAAATAAACAACCCATTCCACCAGAGTAAAAAGTACCAATTATTACCGGCAATGAACGATATACTTTTTTTTTTAAAGTGTCATAAGTGTTACTTCTTTTACCGATGATCTCCAAAATGACGCATCAAAATTTAGCCTCAAGCATCTCATCTTGTCCCCCAACAATGAGATCTCTCAATTAACATACTGTATGTCACATGTTTGCACAACAGAGCTCCTTCGTAGCTAAGCGCTTAGCGTACGTGCCTGTGACGTAGGAGACCCGGATTCGATTCCCGGCGGGAGCTCATGTGGTTTGGATTCCACGTTAATCAGTAGGTCCACGTCTCATATAGCCTCGCTGCTGAACGGGGCATTAAACTCAAAATCAACTCAACTCAAATGTTTGCACAATATTGAAGTTAAATGTTAAAGTTTAAGGGTTAATAATAATTTTGGACTATATCTCAATAACCATACTGTGTATATATATACACACGGTCGTCTTGCTACTACCATGATGAAAATTCTGATGAGGATATACGAGGTGTGTTCGAAAAGTATTGAACCTTTGGTTGGCAAAAATTCATTTATTGATTTGGAAATCCGAAACACTAGTCCCGTTCTTTTCGGTAATGCACACACTTCTCCCAGCACTCCCGCCATTTTTAGAAACACTTTTGGAACGCAGTTTATGAAATGGTGAGCAACTGAGCCGTCCATTCCGCATGATGTATTCTCTTGACTCGAATCGGATCCGTTTTAGATGTATTTTTAGCTTGGGAGATAACAAAATGTCACACGGAGCCATGTCGGGTGAGTAGGGAGCCTGAAGACACACAGGAATGTTGTCTTAGGCGATGAAGGCCTGAATCAAATTTCGCGGACACTCCTCATGTCCAAATTCTTGTTCAAAATTGATCCGATGCTTACCCCCTATATCCTTCACAATTTCTTGAACTGTGATAGGACGGTTCTCCAAGACCACAGACCGCACTTGCTCAATGATATTGTTATTCCGGCTTGTTGAGAGTGTACCTGATAACATTCATGACTGCGCATGGGTGTTCCCTCTACATCTACACTGAAGAAAAGTCTCCCATACTTCACTGGTTTACGCGGGTAAAATACGGCTCGATACTTTTTGAACACACCTCGTATTTCAGTATCAGTTTCATCTTAATAGATGGTGTGGTTATCGCACAGCATCAATTTTGAGGCATACAAAAAGTTTCTCCCATTTTTTCGAAAACTACGCATTAGCATTTATATAATTTTGTTCAGCTCTATAAGATCTTTCAGTTTGTTTACGTCCTAATGAGTTTTATGTCAACAATACTGTAGAATTTTCAAAGTAATAATAATCTATATAAATGCTAAGTTTATATGTTTGCGGCCAAGAAAATTTAAATGTTTGTAGTTCTGTAGCCAATCCTTTCGACAATGAGATCTCGAAAACCACAAGTGCTAGAAACGTCCCGTTTTCGCTAGTCGATTCCAAATTTTGAGTAGATTAGCCAGTTCTCATTCATTTAAAAAAAGTCTTTATTTTTCTATTTGATATTTGAGACGTTATTTTGACCGTATTAGTTTAATACTGCCAAGATTGATACCCTTCTGAAAGGCAACCAACAAGAGCTACGTATAGCGGGTGGACGGACATTTCAGGCGTTAATCTGAAAGACAAAACCTATCACAAGCTGGTAACAGGGGCCGCGGTGGCTCAGTGGTAGAGCGTTCACCTTTGGTGCTTGGGGTCCCGGGTTCGATCCCAGGCCCCTCCAAGTAAACTTGTGCTGGGCAAACACCGTATGCGTGGGTTTTCTCGGGATTCTCCCGTTTCCTCCCACTTTCTTCATTCCACCATTTCTCATAATCACCGTCTCCTTTAGTCTAAACGGCATAATAATGGGACGTAAAACTTAAAGATTTCATTTCATTTCACAAGCTGGTAACTTCGGTTTGTGGATTTACAATGAGGCGTACTCGGATATGGGATGATAATAATAATAAAAAATATTTGCATTTGGTATCATCTATCAGTTATCCAAGTTTGCCACAAACTCACTCCAACACTCTCTATATTAAAACACTAAATGTATATGATTGTGTATAGCAATTCACTCCCTTTTAGAGTCTTCCATCTTTACTTGTGTCTTTAAAGGCACTTTTCACGCTCATATTAGAACTGCGCACTAGTGCAGAGTCTGTTAGTAGTAATAATAACGGTTGCGTGGTTAGTAAAGGAGCAGAGTCCTCGAGGTGCTTTTCTAAACCAGCGTTTCTTAACCTTTTTTCCTTTGGGGCACACCAAATTACGTTTCAAACTTTCGCGACACCCCTGCATGTTATTTTTTTTTTTTCTAGATGCAAAAAAATGCAGACACGAAAGATATGGAACGACAATGAAATGCAAATCCCAAGCACATTACGTAAGACTCTTAAATAGAAACATATTAACATAAAAGAAATTCGGAGAGGGTGTATTGATTGTTTAAACTTGTATAATTCTTGTGACTTTAATCGGAAAGAAAACACCAAGAATCGTGTTATTGAAATTACTTTTCTGAGTCCAGTGTTTGTTTTCAAAGAAAAATGAATAGCGTTAAAAGCAAACTATACAGCTTTAAACTCGGAAGACAAGTGTGAAATCAAGTCGATTGACGATAAATTTTTATTTTCTTCTCAAGATAATTTTGCAGAAGATCTTAGAAGACATTAAAATATCTCGCGACACAGCGGTTCAGAAACGCTGTTCTAAATGATCATGGCACTGTTCTTGCGTTAAACCATACCCAAAATTGTAAAAGACCATTACACAAATATTACTTTACTCGAGCTCCACTGTTGCCGACTAACAGCCTCAAACTAACCTGCACTTCTAATCAGCGGCGCAAATCTGCCTTCAGCATGGGGGAAGGGGGTAAGACCGTTCCCATATATTTAAAAGTGGTGTCCAAAATATTTATAAAGTTGAAAGACAATGTTGTGTAAAATCAGAGGAGCAAACTTGTCTTCAACACTGGGAGGCGGCAGATTTGAGGCTTATTCTAGAGAGACTCAATTTTAACTCACGTTTCTTTGTGGCAATCGGACAAAAATAATCACATTTCTCCCCAAAAATACATTTCAAATCGGATTATTGAGAGGGACAGTCCCCGCAGTTCCAAGATTGGAGGGGACATGTCCCCCTCATCCCCCGGGATTTGCACCAGTACTTCCAATCCTCTAATTTTCAAACAAACTTGAAGCTTTGCGGTTGTAGCAACCTTTCACCACTAGAGGGCATACACTTTTAAATGTGATAACGTTTTCAGTACGGTAACGTTACTTGAATTTTAGTATTTAAAAGCTTTCGGCATGCCCCTCGTATACATATATGTATCTAAATATGAGTAAATTGACGACAAACATATGCTATTATGTTTTGTGTGTCTGTTGCAGACTCAAAGCCTGCGGTAGTACAATACCTCCATATACGAGTGGTATAGATCGCACTTTAATTGAGAGTTATACACGACACTATGGTGCTTTATGTTTTTAGGTTAAATAACAGCTAAAACAAATGACAAATTAAGTTGAGAAATCCAATATTGTCCCTCATTTCTAGCTACAATGAACATCTGTGTAATAGGCCTAAGCTTTTGCAAGGACTAACATAAAGTTTTTTTTTTTTGGCGCCGATAACAATGAGGACAGTGGCGCCGATAACAAGGAGGACAAAGTGAGTTGTTTCCTCTTCTAACTATCTTGGAAATTGTTACTTCGCTTTTCATACCTTTGAGACCTAACCAATTATGTGATACAGAAATCACACACTCACAAGTTGTGTGTAAGAGCAAAACAGAACGAATGATGTGATGAACTTTTGCCTTTGCACACTAAAGTTGTTGCTGGACCGCTGTAGCTCAGTTGTATGGTAGAGTGTTTATCTCTAGTACGCATGGTCCCTGGTTCAATCCCAGCTGCCACAAAGTAGGCTTTCTGGCGGTGGCGGACAAACACTATGGTCGTTTTCTCGGGGTTCTCTCCTCTCTTTTCACTTTCATCATTCCACGATTTCTTTCATTCTGATCATTCGTGACCGTCTTCTTTAGCCTACCCGGCAAAATTATTGGACGTAAAACTGATAAGGTAACATTCCGATTTGGTAAATTCAATTGTTGAAAATGGTTGCTAGCATTGGATTCAGCACCAAAAGAAACAGAGAAAAAGAGGGTGTTTAGTGGCAGATCGTATGCAGGGTGGGAGATAAATGAGGGCAAAGTGCGAAGATAGAACGTAGAAAATGTCTATAAATGCCATGCTAATTTTGATAGTAGTAGACGGATTGAGGTTAACATGGCGGTTTTTCAGATGTCCCCCATGATTCACATTACGCCTATTCAATGGAGCTCTATATGCATTCCTCATATCCAACATTTGACTTCAATCCCTCTACTAGTTTCAAAATTAACATGGCATTTCTAGACATTTTCTACGTTCCACTCTCGCACTTTAGCCGCATTTACTTCCCAGTCTGTAAACGGTCTGATTGCCACTAAACACCCTCTGCACGGCCACTAAAGACTCTCTTTTTCTTTGTTTCTTTTGGTGCTGAATCCAGTGCTAGCAATCATTTTCAACAATTGAATTCATCAAATCCGAATGATCCCTTGTTAGAGATTTCTTTCATAAACCAGTTGAGGAATATGCATCTACTTTCATTTTGTTTAATGAAATTATTATTTTTTTTTTAAAAAATAACGTTACAGATTATACCTTTTAGGTCAATGAACGATTGTGAAATTAAATTTTTGTGCTCTCGCACCGGGAATCGAAATCACGACTACAAGCACCAGAGCAAAACGCGCATGCCACTAGATCAGCGGGAAGAGCTGCCTTTATTTTTTTTTTTTTAAGCAAAACAAAAGTTTAATATATGAACTCACTTCAAATTATTCATTCATTATGTAAATTCGAATGAATTATTACTAACAATATTTATAATATCAAAACAATTCAGTCTGTGAGTAATTCTAATTCCTAATACTTAACAGTCGCCGCTCCGTTACGTTTGCTGCCTGCCTTTATTTGAAAATGGATAGTGACGATGAACATGAGCGCGGTTTGCTCTTTATTATTAAGACAAAGGTTGTGTAAAAAGTAAGGTTGTAATTTAGTTATATAAAATCCACAAGTACTTATTTTAAAGCACAATATCATTTATTAACTAAGCAACATGGTCACAGTATATAAACTTCAGACAGCTGTTGCCGTTTACCTTAGAATACTGCAACATTTAACAAGCTTTACTGCAAACCTACATAATGCATATATACTATTAACATTACTACGCCGCACCGTAGTCAGGATTGGAACATTAATATTTGGGTAATCGCAAACTAGTTGAGAAAACTAAACTTAAAAAGAAAGAAAAGAAAACCAAAAAGAAAAAAGCTAAATATAAACTACAGCATACAGTTATGCAATGGCTTGTGGAAACGAACTAGTTTCTTTTTTCTTTCTTTTTTTTCTTTCTTTCTTTTCTTTTCTTTTTTCTTTTTTTTTTTTTTTTAAGAAAAGGCAATAATTTTTGGAAAGAAAAAGTTATAATATTACGTTATCAAGTGGTCACACAGTATCGGTATACGAAGATTTTGGAAATTCCAATGTGAGCAAATGAATTTCTACGATAAATGAATTAATGTTTTTATTCTTTTTGCACTGAACTTCATTCTATGCATTAAAAACAATACAATATCAGGAGCGTAGCGTGCTATGAGACAATGAGACAGTGTCTACCCTTTCAAAATATTAATATACATTTAACATATTTTGCTCTTAGAAGTCAAATATGAATAATATTTTTTATTTATTTATATTTAAAAAATTGGAAGTTTTAATATTTAAATAATAGCAGTAATATCGTATTAAATTAGTAGGTAACAACTTTTTTTTTTTTTTTTAATGGCGAAGGAAAAGTTGCATTTCAGTAACTAACAGAAGAATCTGCTTGAAACATGTCTCACAGCAAGTGAAAGAAGTCACAGCAGCACCCTCTAGAAAGCGACGCGCGTCTTCCTGCGGGAAGCTTCACGCCCCTTTAAAAAAGCTCTGAAAGAGACACTTGCTCGAATGGCTCAGACAGTGATACCAATTTTGAGCAATAATACCAAATATAACAAAAATATGTTTATTTTTCTTCTAGATATTTTTTCCTTATTCAAATGTACATTATTAAGGAATCTAAAAAAATAAAAAATCTTATGTAATTTAGCACCAGAATAATCCTTGAAATCCTACCATAATTGGGGTGAAACCTAGCATAAGCGAGGTCCAACTTCTGTCTAATCACAATACTGGAGTAAGAAACATTGGTCCCTCTTTATTTGTGCGGAAGATTTTGTAGGTGGTTGTTTTCGTTTTCGTTGTTTGCGATTATAAGTTTAATTTACGTTGTGTTTGTGTGTGTAGGTTTCGTGTGTATGTATAAACGTTTCCGTGTGTACTTTGAATCATGTGTGAACAAACTAATATAGATTTAGTGGATCATCTGCTAATAAATGGCTTTTCAAAATTTTCATATGAAGATAAGTGTGAAGTGAAAAAACAAAGGCCAACTCCAAATTTACTTTTAGTTCAAAAAGATGGCAAGGTGGTGAGGAAATTTCAGTCATCTTGGTATACAAAATACACGTGGTTGACAGGTAGTACTAAAAGAAATAAGCTTTATTGTTTTGTGTGTATTCTCTTTGGGGGAGATTCTGAGTGGAATGAAAGTGGTATTGAAACCGTGAAGAATTTTGAAAGGAAAGCAACTAAACACCAATCCTCTCAAAAACACTTAAAAAATACGGAGTGCTTTCATATGCTGGGACGAAATCGAATAGAACATGCTCTGTCAGAATCTTCGCGTCTGGCTACCTTACAACATAATGAAAAAGTATCAACGAACAGAAGAGTTTTAGGTCGAATTATTGATGCAATTTGTTACTTAGGAAGACAAGAATTAGCGTTTCGTGGCCATCGCGAAGATGAGTTATCTGCAAATAAAGGTAACTATCTAGAGCTCTTAGACTTACTGGCTCAAGAAGAGCAGGAGCTTAGAATGCATTTTCAGTCTAACTCTGCTTTCAAAGGAACATCACCAGACATACAAAATGATTTGATTCAATCCATAAACCATGTATTGTTACAAACTATAAAGAAAGAAATAGATCAGACCTATTTTGTTTCCATTCAAGCTGATGACACTACTGATGTTTCTTGCAGAGCTCAATTGAGCATTATATTCCGATATGTAATAAAAGACAGAGTGGAAGAAAGATTTATCGGTTTTTTTGATGTTTCTAAAGACAAAACAGCGGTGGGCTTATCTGACATTATTTTGCATGTTCTGAAGGATTGGGACATAGGAAATAAACTTATATGTCAGACATATGATGGGGCGTCTGTAATGAAAGGTTGCCATACTAGCGTACAAGCACTTGTGAAGCAATTTTATCCATACGCACTTTTCATTCATTGTTATGCACACCAAATGAATCTTGTTTTATTGTATGCATCTAAGCATATAAAAGAAGTAAAGTTCTTCATATGTGACATAAGCACATTTCATACATTTTTTAGTAAGTCTTCTAAACGAAGCGAACTTTTGCGTGAACAAGGTTTCAAACTCCCTCATCACAGTGACACCAGATGGAATTACCATTCTAGAGGAGCGTTAACAATTAAAGCTCATTTTAAAGAGTTGGAAAGAGCGGTAACCCATGTTATTGAAGATGATGAGTGGGACCCATCATCCGTTGAATATGCTCGTAGTTTAGCAAGAAAATTAAAAAATCCAACGTTTATGTTTCTGCTTTGCTTGTTCAGTAAATTGTTTGCGTTCACCGATAATCTATTTAGGATTCTACAATTAAAAAGTTGTTCCGATATTACATTATGCATCAATGAGGTTCGTTTTGTATTGAAGCAGTTTATGGAAATGAGGTGCGAGGAAACTATTATAGCCTGTTGTGAGGAAGCTCGTCAGCTAAATAGTAAAATAAAGTACGAGGAAACGCACTTGAGAAACTTGCGCCGGCTGACATTTGAAATTTTAGACTCATTTACAACTCAAATGAATGAAAGATTTAAAGATTTTGAGGAAATTACTTTCGTAGAATTGTTAAACGAGAAAAAGTTTCTCGAATATAAAGTTAACTTTCCTCTTAACAAACTGCAACAGTTAATGAAGACATATCCATTCTTCGACGAACAACAACTGAGAAACGAACTTGCTATTCTTTACAGTGACTCTGAAAAGTACCTGTCACCACACGCGTTATTAAAATATCTTCACGAGAATGAGCTACAAAGCATTTATGTGCAATTGACGAAGTTGTTACATTTGACTTTAAGTATTGCTGCTACAACGGCGTCAAGCGAAAGAAGCATGAGCGCTCTTAAACGCGTAAAAACATTTTTAAGGAATTCTATGTCTAATGAAAGACTTTCAGCTTTGAGTTTGATGGCCATTGAAAAATCTTTGCTTAAAGATGCTGCAAGTGATCCCTGTTTCAAACAAAAAGTTATTGATGTGTTCGCTGAGAAGAAGGATCGTCGCATCGAACTATCATACAAGAAAATGTAGGAATTACCAAGGTATGTTGCACGATATATATATATTATTTCTCGGTTTTCCATAGAATATTATGTACTAAGTAAGAATATGTTTCTTTACACTGAGCAGCTAATAATTGATTTTTGTATATGTCGTAAAAATGCAAATAATAATAATAATAGCATAGGTTATTTTTAACAATTGATATTTTTCTGGTGTACATTTATAACTTATCAGCTACTGATAGGAATGCTAGTATCTGTTTGCGTCTATCTAGAGTGTTGAAAAAATATTGAGATGTCTACCCACTTTGAAAACTTACGCTACGCTACTGTACAATATACAGCAGAAAAGGCAATATTCAAACTTATTACTTTCAGAACACATGATAACAGTATGTTACTAAAATTTTCCATAAGGACCCTTAAAATGACAGTCACACACGCTGTCCACTTAGCTACACAGGCCATAATTTTCCATAAAGAATACAAATAGCTGAAGATATGCTCTCACGGAGGTCTACGATTCATTCTGACACCACGAAGTGACAAATAAATGTAATTACATACTGTATATAATTACCAACTAGAACTACTGGTTCTATAGATCTTAATACCTTTGATACTATTAACTCGTAGTTCTCCCTTTAAATAAAAGTGCTTTAGTTAACATTTTAAGCATCGACTAACAGTGTTATTTATTAATGTATGATATCCGCAGTAACATAGGCATACTTTTTTCAATTAATTAAATATACGTAGGTTTATCAATAAAAACTGATCATCAGTGTTTATGAGGTGAATACAACAGCAAAGCACAGAAACCGAAACACGTCTGTGTAGTGGGAGAAGTGGCGAAGAGATTGAGCAAGCTAGAAGGCCATGACGTCAGGAATGTGACTTTAGCAGCCGTTCAAGCACACGTAGTTTCAGTTTCGCATAAGGCAACATGGAAGTGGCATGCGAAGAACAGTACAAAAATTCTGTTGACTATCTTGCAAAGATTAACGTTCCGTGTGTACATCATACTCCATATAGCCCTGATTTAGCCCCTTGTGATTTTTTTTCTTTTTCAACTTTGAAGTAGCATCTCCGAAGATGGCGTTTCGCATCTTCAGGAGCAGTGGTGAAAGCTGCGGAGGCAATCTTGAAGGATCCGTCCAAAACAAGCTTGCAGGTCCAGCATGTCTTTGATGACTGGGAAAAACGTTAGAACTAGTGCATTGCATGTAATGCGGACAATTTTGAAAAATACCATCAACATCTGGAGGATTAGTACAGCTAATTATGTTTTATTCACTTATGATCATTATTTATCAGAACTCGTATATATACCACTAGTAAGCATTAACCATATAAACTTTACTAGGTACATATGTAAGTTTCTGCCTATAATTGTGCTAATACGATAACTGCTTAGTTGATATGTCTATTGTGTCATGATTCAAGTAACTGAGTATGAACGTAATAAATATCAATATCCAACACACTGTCAAAAGAAGTTCCAATTCTGTCGAGATATTTTATTCATAATCGTTTTCGTAATATGCACCTACAAAAATATAATTAACAAGAATACAAGTCACTTAATAATAGACATTATAGGTACTAAGCAAACTGCCAAATTGTTTGTAAGAATTACTCAGCTTGTCCATTGGTTTCTAAGAAATAACTATTAATACATATTTGTGCGTTGATATTCGCTCAACATTGTTATTGAAGGAAGAGGTTACCCAGATTCATCGGGAGTATTTTTCATCAAGTGTTTTTTTGATCAATTTTTACATTAAGTTTACTATGATACAAAATAATTATTCATAATGTTACTTAGTGATGTAGGCGTCTGAGACCTGGGTCTGCCTTTGAGGATAACTGAACATCAACTGAAATTACGAAAATTAACAAATGAATTTAGGTGATCTACGTAACAGCGGTTAGCGGTAACCAGTAATCAACATTGGCACCCTTTCAGCATTACCTGGAAAGTGAAATGGGTTCGTATTGATGAAATATGAATTCAATCTGGCTATATTATATCATACAAGTATCACACAAATTCGTTGATTACAAGGAAATATAGTTTTAAAACGATGTGACCCTCTTGCTCTAATGAAGCTTTAGCTGAGTGTTACCAGTTCATCGTTTGCCTAGTATGTAGATATTAATCAATATATCACGTTCTATTTTGGGTCCTTAAGATCATGGAGGACATAATGATACCTTAAACCATTTTTAGACTTCAAATCTTTGCCGCATATCTTGCAAGGAAATGGCTTTAGATCCGAATGATACGTTTTCTTGTGACGTCTATAACTGCTTGGGTGAGCGAAACGTTTTGAACAAATCCTACAAGAATATGGTTTCTCTCCGGTATGAGTTCGTAGATGAGTTTTTAAGTAAGCCGTATCGTGGAAGCACCTTGAACAGAACTTACATACTCGTCTATTTGTCTTTGATGCATCTCTGTCCAACGCTCCTGGCTTCACATCATCTTGTGAAACGTCAGCAACACTGGAAGAAATTAATATATATTGTTTATTGCTATGCTTTCATATCGATATTATATTTATATTAATGTAGGTTTTTAAATAAAAAAAATCAAATGTCTCTATTGAAGGGACGACTAATCCTTGTTTATGTGAATAGAACAAATATATCGTACAGGTTTACTTTTGCCGCACCGCTAGAAACAATTATTGAAAAAATATAATTCTTTCACTAATTTTCTTCTTCTTGCCCTCTAAAAGGTTTCACCCGGGTGACATGAAAATATCTCACTTGTCATAGATAAAATTGAAGGGGCCACCAGAAGTGACTGTTGAAAAATCATCATTCTTTTACGATTTGCGTATAAATACAACTTCCGGATATGTAGCATAAAAACTACAGTGCAAAAAAACACAAACCAATCTGTACTTGGAAAAAGCACGAATGGTGTCTAACCGAATCAGAACAGGACGAAGCTGGTGGGCCCGCGCGTTAGTAACGGGTGGATCCGCAGGGAGAAGGCGCGTCATCGATTATGGGTAAGCGAGCAAGCGAGGGTAGTGGAGGTTTTGGTAATGATAAGTTTCAAAAGCACTTGTCAAAAGTAGTAGTAACACTCCACTTGTAAACATGAAATACAAGTTTTGTATATTGTGCAGAAGTATATCGCCTGTTGAAAATAGCACCTAATAGAGTCATCTTTCATATGCACCCACTTACTTTATGCGTCGTAAAGTAGGCCTACTTGTAATGATTTTACACTAGTGACCCTACACTTGTAAACCTTCTGTCCGCTGCAGAAAGTAGTTTCTTATAAACTTGTTTTTTCATGCAAAGTATTGAATTTTACCTGTAAGTCTTCCAAAACGTGGTGCACCAAAACTACACCTGCACAATATATATAATCAGGATTAAAAGTTTTGCTTTGGAATTATAATTCCTATTTTTTGTTTAAAGTCAGCAAAGTGTTTTGTTGCTTATATATCGTATATTTATTTGAGCTCCCTCAGGTTGTTGATCGCGTTCGCGCCCTCAGTGTAGAAGACCTGAGTTTGAGTAATGGCGGGAGTTCATGTGCTTCGAACCGGACATTAACCGGTCCACGTGTCACATAACCCCATTATTGAAAGGGACGCTAAATTCGAATCTAACCAACCAATGTGTATTTAATTTATCCCATGCGCGCTTTCATGCATAGTTACACAACACATACAGCGTGGTCCGGAAGTGGGCGTACCCCTAATTATTGTTTTCTGACAGTTTTAGGTTTTACGCACATTTGTTTGATAACATTGCTTGGCACTGTCTGGTACCATTGCTTGGCAGTCTGGTAACATTGCTTGGCAAGACACTGTTGTGATACACCAGGATGGAGCACCAGCAAACTTCGCGATTCACGTGCGCAATCACCTGAATCAGATGTTTTCTGCCAGCTGGATTGGAAGAGGTTGTGCACCTTCACCAGCTCCCTTAGCCTGGCCTCCAAGAAGTCCCGATTTGATAACACCAGGCAATGCTCTCTGAGGTTTCATAAAGCAACAAGTAAGAAACACTCGATATCACACAAAGCAGGAATTACGAGCAGCTGTGGAAGAAGCCTTCTCCCTCGTGACTCCGGAGTATCTCCACAAAACATCTGCGAGAACTTGGAGTAGAATTTAGCTATGTTAATACACGGTTGCTGATCATACCGATTTGTATGCTCTTAAGGCTTCAAGGTAACTGTGTACAGACATTCTACCACAACTAACACTATACTGTTGAATCTAAAGGGGAGTACGCCCATTTCCGGACCACCCTATACATTAACACTATCTATCTTTTTAACTATCACTTAACGACCATTAACAATTATGTGTTATATCATTATACACCCATGGTGATGAGAATATCTAGGGACACTGGATTTTTTGCCGTTTAGCAGATGTATGTACCCCATGAATGTAATTTCAAGTTGAGGTGTAAGTATTTAAACGCAAAACAATAGCATAAACAAAGTAATTATATGGTATACTTTGCGTTAATAGGCTGACATAGGCTTACTACAATAATACAAAATTTACCGTATTTCTTCTGCCTATTTTTCGTAAAAGAAAGGAGATAATGAAACGCAACTTATCACAATTATAGATAATGTTATTTTACCTACAACAGAAAATATGAACCTGAAGAATTTTCAGTGTTGCT
This sequence comes from Thermobia domestica, assembly GCF_964235325.1. NCBI lineage: Eukaryota > Metazoa > Arthropoda > Insecta > Zygentoma > Lepismatidae > Thermobia > Thermobia domestica. Next base: position 17,408,970 of record NC_137456.1, on the reverse strand, counting down.
ATAAATAGAAATTACAGTGTTGCCAGAATAACATTTCTCCAAAATGTAAGTTAAGGCAGCGACTAGAGGAATGAACTCAGCTGCATTTGATTACGTATCATGTTGTTTTGGTATTTTCTGAACTACTTTTTAAATAACATTATTATTTAATTTTAATAACTGCATGTTTAAACTATTTTGTTTATTACAAACTAAATACAACTATTATTTAAAAAGTAGTTCACAGGAAACCAAAATAATAATCAAATGCAGTTAAGTTCATTCCTCTAGTTGCTGCCTTAACTTTGGGGCAAATGTTATTCTGGCAACACTGTAATTTCTATGGATGACAACACTGGAAAGGCTTCAGGTTCATATTTTCTGTTTTAAAATAACATTATCTATGATTGTGGTAAATAGCATTTCATTATCTTCTTTCACTTATGAAAATAAGCAAAAGAAAAAAGGATAAATTTGGCATTATGTTTAGTATGTCAGGCTCTTAAGATGGGATTCTTACATGCTGTACTTACAATATGTACTAAGTTTCGTTCCTTTCAACACTGACTGGCAAAAATTATACGAGAACATTTTTATAAGACAAACAAGCGTTTAATTCAAAAAATTAGTAGACTGGTTAAATTATACATATTTCCGGACTAGCAGCGTTCACCCCGCTTCGCTGCGGTCACCCCGGAACGCAATAAACTTTGTTACTTAGATAATTTTTACTTTTTCGCTTTCAAGTGATTTATAGCGCCTGTCAGTTATGTTAACCCGCCGAGTTACAGGGTCATGCGGGTTGCATATAAATACGTTTATTTTTATACCTATGATGAACTAATAACAAAGGATTTGTACGTATGGACACCTGAATGGTCAATTATCTCAAGACACTGGTAATTGAAAATTAAAGTGATATGATAAAAACCATCTAGGGTCCACATCCTAACAACCCCCCAAAAATGAAAGAAATCGGTTCAGCCGTATTAGCGTGATGAGCGGACAAAGGATTTTTTTTTACGTATTGACACCTGATTGGTCAATTATCTCAAGACACTGGTAATTGAAAATTAAAGTGATATGATAAAAACCATCTAGGGTCCAAATCCTAACAACCCCCCAAAAATGAAAGAAATCGGTTCAGCCGTATTAGCGTGATGAGCGGACAAAGGATTTTGTGCGTTCTCTTTTATATATATAGATAGTCATACACAAATCTTGAAAATGTTTATAGTCTTCATATATATATATATATATACATATATATATGTTTCATGGTTAATAACACGAATCTAAAATTCCTCGATTTCGACCGAATTTCTCTTAGGTGTAACAATCCATAGTTATTTTACACGGTAAACACTTTTTCAGTCCATTACACAAAATTCCAGTAATTAAGTTGAGGTATTACTTCTTGGAGAGCTTCATAATTACAAATAAATTTTTCAATTCCGAAGGAAAAGTGTTATCATTGAGTTGTCAACAAAGGACACTTGAAATTAACTTTTGCCTTGTTCGTTGCACATATATACCGTTTACTGTAACTTATTATACCTAGCAACTTAATTACTTAAATGCTAGAAGCCTACTTCCGAGAAATAATTCAATGTATAAATTATAGAACAATTTGCACAAGGCTCTTTAGACTAAATTAAGAAAAAAAAAGTATAACCCAGAATTAGTATCTATTTTTATTGAGTATATCTTACTGTGTAGACGACTTCCTTCAATGTATTTTCTATTTTTAGTCTACATGTAATTTAATTAGATTATTTCAAATTCTTGTAGTTTGCGTGTATATATACAGTATGTATCAGAATGGATTTTACAGCTTTGAAAATTCAGATTGATTTATTCATCTTACAAACATGGCTTTGGTGCCATTTTGTAGCAAAATACATCAAGTTTTGACTCACGTAGTACACTAATTCAGAAGCAACCCACTGAAAGCGCTAGCGGCGGTTGGCATATTTGCGGATCCCAAACGTTTCAGCATATCCTCTGATCTGATTGGTCGATACAGATGCGATATCACAAGACATAATCTACATATAGCACAAAGTAAACGAAAATTGTTGTTGGCTCTGGTAGCCGAGTGGTCTAGCGTAACATGCTAGTAACGAAAATGCTTTTGGCGAGGGTTCGAATCCTGCCTACGAACAGTTTTTTTTTACTACTTTTAAAAATGTTTATAACACTTCTTTCGTTAAAATAAGATTAAAAATAATATTCAAAAAGTGATTTAACGAGCAGTGTTTTAAAATTTTCATTAAACTTCTTTCATTAAAATAAGTTTGCCCTTCTACTATATAGATCCACAGCAAATGTAGTAGTAGTAGTACGTTTGCCCTTGTACTATATAGATCCACAGCTAATGTAGTAGTAGTAGTAGGAACGGGTTAGAAGCCCCGCAGGGGTTGTTTGGATTATGTTCTCGACATCAAATTGGCAAGAATGCTGAAACGTTTGGGATCGGCAAAAATGCCGGCGGTTGCAGCAAAGATTGCTGCCTTTGTTGGTCCCGAGCGTGCTAGCTGTGTGCTTTGGTTTGAAGAATCCAAGTCTGAGGGAACTATCCAACGTATTTTTCGTACAAAGTATGGTAAAAATTCTCCCAGTAGTCCTACTATTTATCAGTAGCGTAAGTGTTTTATTGAAACTGAATGTTTAGTAAGACACGACAAATCTTCATGTCGTCTCAATGCGTCTGAAGACGTTGTAGAGCAAGTGAGACTTCAAATAGGGTGTGTGTGGCATCACCAGTGGAAGCCATATTGAACCTCTTTAGGTATAAGATAAAAAAACAAAAAACAAAACGTATTTTGCTACAAAACGACCAAGGATCTTATAAAATAGAGGATCTGCCCTTACAACAAAATCGTGAAGCCATACGTCACAGTTTCGCCACCCCTACTCTGCCCACTCCGCCCAATAGGAACGCAATGTTTTGAACAAACAATCATGGCGGAAACGAAAGCAGCCAATCAGACGATGGTAGAAACGAGAGTAGCCAATCAGACGTGCCGATGCTCGGTTGCTTTTTGACTTCACCGACTTAATAGGATACATATGGGTAGATCCTCTATTTATAATATCCTTGAAAATGACAGCAAAATCATGTCTATACACTAAATCAATCAATCAATATGAGTTTTAAAAGATTAGAGGTATTTGGTAATTTCTATACAAGTAATATAGTTTGTAATTTAGTATGTATGGTATTCGTAATTTAGTATTACGAATAGGTACATTAGTTTATACTTCAGTAAAGCTTTGTAGAAGTTTATTTATTTTCATTTTTATGAAGTTAACAATTGTATGCTTACATAAGACTTAAGGAAATAAGGCAAAGGAATACAGACAGAAGGCCAAGTTCACAGTAAATACTTACGGTACGTTATACTGCACATATCATTAAATTCTGTTTTAAAAAATCACAACCACTTTTGAAATGCGTCTCTTTTCATCTAATACTTTTCTGGCTCTTATTAATCCCTGTATAGCTCAAAATGCCATAGTCATACTTCAAAATCGTATTCTGGGATAGTGAAATTGTATTTTTTTCCGCATCCTTTGGGTATAATACTCAGAAGCAAACTAACTAATTAATATCAGACTGTCTTTTATTTACATATAGAAATTACAAGCGAAAAAGCAATATATAATTTAACACTTTAAGAGTTAGTAAACTGTGAAATTTACTCTTATAATATATAAACATACAATAAAGATAGAAAAGACCTTGTGTTTCAATAGAGTATAAACAATCTGTTACAAATTATTATAATAAGGATTATTTTTCTTTGAAGAAAGAGGTCACACAACGACAAATACAAACAAAATGTCCTAATCAAAACGATTACTATTGGAACGCAATAGTATTTTTGTTATCGTTATCAATAGAATTACAAACATAAGTACATATTTGAAGTCTGAAATACCACGAGTCTTGTTTTGTGTGTAACGATTATAACACGATGCACTGGAGGCATTCCTTTAATAACGAAGACAAATTCTTAGGAGTTCAACACTTAAAAAGTACACTGCCGTTTCAAAATATTGCAACTTACACGATTTGTATGGATTTATACGTAGGGGAAAGTCGGATAGTATCGGACAGTGTATAGTTCACTATTTTCGGAACAGGATGGCGACACTCTTTAGCCACGTGTTAGTAGTTCTTTGTGAGGGAAGCGTGGCGCCAACATTCTGAGATAGTACGTTGAAAGGTGTACACGTGGTGCGACAATTTGTAGTTTTTGTGCGGTTTGTGATTGCACGTACTTAATTTTGTCGGCTAATTACAGAAACAAAGGTAAGTGAAATATGAATTTAAGTAGTTGTACATTTTTGTTGTAGTTTTGTATCCTAATTGGCATTATATCATTGCCTACATTGCAAGACAAATTATTTCAAGACTCTTTATTATCATGCACGTTGGTCGGGTGGTATCGGACAGGGTGTTGGCGGGCAATATCGGACAGCAATATTCGAAGTATCAATGCGAAATCTTATAGTTCTCTCATGATTATCAGGTAAAAATGGACAAAAAGAGAGGTAAATGGTCAGAGGAAAATATGAAAACAGCAATTGAAGAAGTGATAAGTGGTGGGATGAGTACAAGAGAAGCAGGTAAACAGTCTTCGTCCCGAAAAGCACTTTAGGTGACAGGGTAAGATTTCTTTCCTTGGAAAAAGAAATTCAAGTAAAACCGCCAATGGGTAAATTTCAAAATACTTTTACGGATGAACAAGATAAGTTACTGTATAATCTTGTCAAAGATCTGGACAGCCAGTTGATGCCTCTCAAGAAGAAAGAATTTTTGAAACTAGCATTTCAGTTCGCTAAACATTTGAAACTGAACCATAAATTTAACAGAAATAAAGGACTAGCCGGGAAAGATTTTTATTATTCTTTCATGAAGAGACATCCCGATTTAAGTTTGAGGTGCGCGGAGTCCACAAGTTTGCGGCGGGCTATAGGATTCAACAAGGAACACGTTGGTTATATATATATATATATATATGACAAACTCTCTGAACTTATGAATAAATATTATTTTAAACCATCGAGAATTTTTAATGCTGATGAAACTGGTGTCTCAGTAGTTCATGAAAATCAGTTAAAAGTTGTGTCTATAAAAGGAAAAAAGCAGGTAGGGAAATTAACATCTGGAGAAAGAGGCAAAAACGTAACAATTCTTCTGTGCATAAACGCGTCTCGTGATCAATTTATCCCTCCATTAAATGTGTTCCCTAGAGTAAGACTGGACAAAGAACTTACGAAAGATGCTCCCAAAGGAAGCCGTATTTGATGCTCAACCAAGCAGTTGGATCAGCAAGGAAGTCTCCGAAATTCGACGGTGAAACAAAGACTGATTGCATAATTTGTGGGGAAAACTTTGATGAGAACTGGATACAGTGTAATTCGTGCATAGGCTGGGCACATGAAAACTGTGCAAGTCTTGAGACAGATGCATTTTATTATAAATGTGATATTTGCAATACAACATAACAATCTGCAGTTTGTAAGGTATGTAAGAAGACATGTAAGGTATCTAAGAAGGTAATAACAGATCTGTCCGGTATAACCCGCCAATTTTTTATATCTTGAAAAATTAGACTTTTACATTTTTTTCAGTTTCTCTAAATTTTGTAGTAAAAGTGAAATATGGTTTATATAGTGTTATAAAGATATGTATGAGGAATGCACATATGAAGTTTTTATTTAATTTCTGATTATCATAAAGTTGTCACATCACATGTTCCTATGTCACAAGTGTCCGATACTACCCGACCTTCCCCTATACAAATAACGGGCAGACACATGCTTAGACCTAGAAGTGTCCTCGTTCCGGTGCCGATTAATATGATTAAGTGCGGTTTGTGCAGCACGCAGGTAGCGGAGAGTGGACAAACGAACAAGAAACGTGTGAGCAGATGTCAATATGCTTACAAGTTCGACGTCAAATGGTGCAATGTGAACAGACTATTGCACTGCACTCGAAAGAGTCTATGGGAAGGCAGTTTCTCCTACTGTCATAGGTGCCATGACAGTGATGCATGTGAAGAAGCAACGTATAGATAAAGTATTAGGCAGCGATGATTGGGCAGTGGACCGCACAATCTGACCACAGTACGGGATCAAAGACATCTTGTCTGCATAACCTAACTGGACTGCCACCTACAGCATTAGCTCGACACTGGAGTACACTTATCTGTGTTGACGGTTCGATGCTGTCTCCTGAACGCTGGAATGGCGGTACGCATGCCTTCGTGCTGAGTTACAACAGTTAACCCGGAACCACAAACAATGCCGCCTTAGGCTAAAATGAGCAAGTGAACACCGCAGCTGGTGTGTCATGGGAAATTGTCGTGTTTTTTGACAGAACGCGACAGCCACATCACGGAATTTCTATAGACGCTGTGATTATATGTTTTCTTGAGACAATTCAAAACGTCACATTTTAGCAGAGTAATACATGGAAACATGTATTCCAGAATGTTGAATGCAACACCGTTCAACATTCAATAAAAGGAATTTCTTCCGAATATACCCGAGCGACCGAGTAGATACGAATATAGCGACTTATAGCGACTTTAGCGTGAAAATGAGAGAAGGAAGCTGTGCGTTTTGTTTGCTGCAACCAATGTATTGGACATAGTGAAATTTAGTCTCATACATTTCAGTTTGTTTATGCAATTTTAATTTTCGAATGAATACAGCAATTTTTTTCACCCTTTGGTATAATGTTGTATGTGGTATTTCATCACTTAAAAAAAATTGGAAAGGCTTAGGTTCCCATACTCCTAGCTAAATCTATGCTAATAAGATGACAATGGAACAGTTCAGTACAAACTGTTCCAGCTTCAGGAATACGGGAATTTCGTATTATACATAAATGAACCTGCAAGTGGATGACTGACCAAGTAAAACTATGTCATTTTGGTTCACTGATTTTTATGGTAAGTAAGGTTAGTTGATAATTGATAATGACACATCTAGATTGTGTTACTGTATATCAGGTTCATGTAGACGACTCGCTACGACTCATTTTTGTCTACTGTGAAATCTGTGTTCTAATATATTGTGATCATTACCCACTCTTACTTCTGTTTCCGGTTAATAAGGTCATACGAAACCCAGAATAACCAGTATAGCATTGACAACCAGTAGAATCAAATAAACAATGTAAAGTTCTGCTTACTTTGTCTCCGAGCGTAGCCTTGAGCAAAAACACCTTGTTACTTTTACGGTCTTTTCCTTTTGATCATTGTCACAATCGAATGTATATCTGAACTCACGAATTCAAAACTCACTTACCCGACTTCAACCTCACGAAGTGAGTGTGAAGTCGAAAGCATGTTGTGATGTTGAAAGGATATTATGAGCGTGCAATAGAAATATTGATGTGAGAGTGATGTCAAAAAGATGTGAGCGCAATGTTGTAGTGATATGTAAACATGAAATCGAGTTAGTATGATGTTAGACTGGTGATACGAGTGTTAGGTTGAGTGAGCGTGATGTCAAAATGATGTGAGCGTGAGAACGATGGGAGCATGATATTAAGAAGAGGTTGTGAGCGTGAAGTCAAGTGAATGATGTCGAAATGATGTGAGCATCATGTCGACAGGGTGTTATGAGCGTGGGGTGAAGTGAATGATGTCGAAATGATGTGAGCATCATGTTGAGAGGATGTTATAAGCGTGGGGTGAAGTAAATGATGTCGAAATGATGTGAGCATCATGTCGAGAGGATGTTATGAGCGTGGGGTGAAGTGAATGATGTCGAAATGATGTGAGCATCATGTCGAGAGGATGTTATGAGCGTGGGGTGAAGTGAATGATGTCGAAATGATGTGAGCATCATGTTGAGAGGATGTTATGAGCGTGGGGTGAAGTGAATGATGTCGAAATGATGTGAGCATCATGTGGAGAGGATGTTATAAGCGTGGGGTGAAGTAAATGATGTCGAAATGATGTGAGCATCATGTCGACAGGGTGTTATGAGCGTGGGGTGAAGTGAATGATGTCGAAATGATGTGAGCATCATGTTGAGAGGATGTTATAAGCGTGGGGTGAAGTAAATGATGTCGAAATGATGTGAGCATCATGTCGAGAGGATGTTATGAGCGTGGGGTGAAATGAATGATGTCGAAATGATGTGAGCATGATGGCGAGAGGATGTTGTGAGCGTGGTGTCAAAATGCTTGAGCGTGACGTCAGACTGGTGATGTAAGTATGATGTCGAAACAATATTCTAAATGTGAGTCGGGTGACCATGATGTCAGATTGATAGTGTGAAGATGAGGTTAGGTCAACGTGGGCATCTCATTGGCGAGATAATTATACTGGATTCCTTATTTTGTTACTGTGGGAAATTTCGACATTGAAAAACTCACAGTTGAATGAACAAAACTCCATAAGTTTTTCATGGACCCCCAAAAGCCCGGCCCTCTCAAGATTTCTCGGGATTGCCCTCCGGGCGACTTTGGTGCAGACCAAGTGAGTATCTATGAAGAATATCTGCATATGTACCCATGGATGTTGGCGTTTCCGATCATTGTTATCATTATCATCTCACACTTATAGCCCGTCCCCTTCATCTTACACATGGCCAACCACGAGCAATTCCTTGTCTCTTGTGTCAAAACTTTCAAATAAATACGATTGGTTGATTGATGTTTTAGGTCCATTGTTAGCAGCGACAGCATAGAGAACACAATCTACAGTTTAAACGTGAAATCTGAACCATTGTAGTGTGTTCGATGCTTTTTCACCGGAAATCGAACCCGAAATCTCATACATACAGGCACCACTAAATTAGTCATTTCCAACAGAACGGTCTGTGACGTCATAGATTGTACTTCCTTTCTGAATAAACCACACGAAGAGGAGAAGGAGCTGGCAAGTGACCTGGCGTTCATAAAAGGTAGGCAAACAGGAACATCGACAACGCAGTCTTTACTTTTGCAGGTATACTACTCTTGTGGATTCCTGACTGCATGTATACTATAGTGCTGCCAAAATGAATCGATTCGTGGCAAAAATGCCGATAGCAGCGCTTGGAACAGAAGACTAGGTGTCAAGTCAATGTGGTATATCTATACAAATACTCGTTTACTTCATTCTCGTACGACATTCCTATCTCTCCTCTTTTCGGAGTATTTCCCTCTGCTATTTCTCAGATTGTAAAACTACTGTCCTACGTCATGCATCATCCATCTGGAAATGACAGCATTAAACTTTAAACACGAACTAGAATATTTTGAAGACATGAAGCATGGTCGCTCCATCAAAGAACACTCACCTTTGATGAGAGGAGTCCCTGTTCTAACCCAGACTACGTAAGTTCGCGATGGATAACTTCACATCCACGGGTTTTTCTCGGAATTCTCTCGTTTGCTGTCGCAAATCTCATTCCAACAAATTAACTATTCACTTTTGTAAGACATTCTTCTCCCCTACCTTCAAGGGCATTAAACTAAAGTACATATTTCTCATTTCAATCTGTTGAAGACATTTATTTTTCTGTTTCAAAGATCTTTCTTCCTTCCCTAGATCGGTCTAACCCTTTATGCAATATAACTAATTCTATTTTTTAGTGAAGCAAAATTGTCTCATACACAAAAAAGACTCAAATAATGTTTCTGATTATTTTCATTATATATATATATATATATATATATATATATATATATATATATATATATATACCAGGGTTGGGGCAAAAGTCATGGCAACTATTTTTTTTTCTTGAAGATACCAGTCCGGTTGGAAAATGTGAGATATACAAACGAAAGGAAAAGGTGTTAACTACATGTGTGGAAATGAATAGCACTGAAATATCGTAACACACTAATTTATTACGATAGTATACAGAGCAATATGGCTTTCACGGTGCAAAAGAATGACAACACAGTTCGCATACAGTTGACATGACAAATCTGGACCTAAAGACCCTCAAAGTAGTCTCCTGCTACTTGCACTACACGCTGCCAACGATGTGGGAGGCGCTGAATAGCATCCTCCTCAGCATTTGCCGCACCAAGTGTGAATCGGGTCAATTGTTCGCGCACAGCAGTAGCAATATCCTCGCGCGTTGCAAACCGCCTACCACGTAGTGGTTCCTTAATCTTTCGAATAAGATCAAAGTCACAGGACGAAATGTCAGGAGGGTATGGTGGGTACTCCAATTCTTCCCATCCCCAACATCGCAGGAGCTCCCCTACAAACTTTACTTTATGTGGTTTTGCATTATTGTGCAGGATTATTGTACTGTCCACAAGATCCGGACGTTTTTCCCGAACGCCACGTCATACCTGTGGCACCAGGAAGTCCCTGTAGTACTGTGCGGTCACTGTTCTGCCATGTGGAACAAAGTGCAAACAATGACACCCTTGACGTCATACGCGACGATCACCATCAATTTGACTGGGGAAGGATTCTGAAGGAACTTCTGCCTCCTTGGCGATCCAACATGTCGCCACTCCGCGCACTGACGTTTCAGTGCTGGTTCGTATGCCCTGGCCTAAAATTCATTGATGGCGATTATTCCTGACAAGAATTGATCGCCGTCCTGTTGCCAGCGTGCAAGGTGGTCGGAGAATATTGCATAGCGCATCTACCTTTGAACTTCCGTCAGTGCATGCGATACCCACCGTGCTGCGATTTTGCCTAGTTGCAGCTCATTATGCAATATCCTGTGGACGGTGCGTTTTTCCGATGCCAGTTGCCTCCGCCAACTCCAGTGGCGCCCATCGTCTGTCTTCATCCAGGAGCTCCTCGATGACGGCACGTGCCACGTCGGTCCGCACACTGACAGGTCGTGCCGAACGTTGCTCATCACTGGTTGACACGCGTCCTTGCTGAAACTTTCCTACCCACCGTGCTACTGTCCGGTATAGTAGAGCATTATTCCCAAGGGCTTCCAATAATTCACTGTGATATTCCATCGTATTTCTCCCTCGGAGAACGGCTATTTTGATGTAAGCGCGCTGCTCAACACGGGTTACTTCCATCTCGCACGACACTCACCAAATGACTGATTTCACAGCACTCGCTGTGCTACTACCAGCTATCACAGAGCCATCTGTTGTTCTGCATACACACTATGCCTGCAGAACTTCCACACGACACATGTAAGTTTGTGATCCGCTCACATATCTGGAAGAAAAAAAATAGTTGCCATGACTTTTGCCCCAACCCTCGAAAAGGGTTAATAGACAAAATAAATCGTGTGATATCCACTTGTTAAGAAGTTCCTTATATTATTCCATCTGCAAACGTCTGTGTACTAAAGATTCTTGAAAAGTGGATGTACATAAAGAAAAATAAATATAATAAAATTCGAAGTAACGTATATATATATATATATATATATATATATATATATATATATATATATATATATATATATATATATATACACATAACGAAAAGTCACCACAATTTGTGCTTCGCCTACCTTCCTTGGAATAATGGCAACAGGAGGGGATTAAAGGATTAAATAGAGACTACTTCGATTATTGTTCTAATGCGTACGAAAATTAAAACAGTGGTATTCAACCTTGAGTATGCGATAACTTCTTACGGCTGACCTAAAATTTAAAATATTTTAGTCTGATATTAAATTTATACTACAATTCTCCTGTTTATAGTGAAACTGGATATTTACTTAATAAGTAATAAATTCCGTAATAATAAGTAATACATTCTAGACTCTTGCATAGATAGGGTGAACTCGGCCAAAACTGTGAATTTTAATGTCAATCTTTATGGAAAAGCATTTCTATAAATTCCGCTATTTCGCAGACACTGATATTTCATTGAAACGAACTGAATATTTACCAGTAATTTAGCTGTAAGTGTTATGTAAGATGATGAAAGCACATATAACTATCGATTTACTCGTCATTTGGCGTAATTCCTACTTTGCCTAACACTTTATCAGCTGTCAATCACAGATAATAATCACATCCACCATTTTACGTGAAATGCCAATTCCTATTTGGTCTAATTCCTATTACCCCTAACGATCTTATCAGGAAGGAACAACCCTCTATATAGAAGATCTGACAGTGTTTCCATACTTATACATAAATAACTAACTCACAGACACATTTAAAAGCCCTTGTTGACAAAAGCAACGATTACACGGCCATACACAAAATAAATAAATAAACAAAAGTTTTGTGCACACCGGACTCCAGAGTATGGATTCGATGTACTTTGTTATACAGAACCAAAATTTTGAAACTCCAGGACGATCAACCAGAGTTGTTTTGTGTGGGAATTGGCATTTCACCTAAAATGGCGGATGTGATTATTATCTGTGATTGACAGCTGATAAACTGTTAGGCAAGGTGGAAAGACACCATAACTATCAATAGTGAGGAAGGCTCTCATTTGTCTTTCGTACAGTTATTCAGCAATAAGAATTGGAAAGCTGAAAGCTCACCAGTACAAGATAGTCAATATCCTATAAAGGCGCTCAACAGTAGAAGGGCTTCTTATCAGTGGCATAGGTTCACCTATCCCACGCCCCTAGGCAATCTGCCACCCCGTGCAATAGCATTTGCCGCCCCAGTTTGCTCAGAAAGAAAAAATCTTAAAAGCCACGACCCCATCATAAACAATGAAGAAGGAGGGAAAGTACACTCGCACTCAGAAAGGCCTAAACACTGTAAATACAATCTCATTGTATTTGTTTTTTCTTTCTTTAAAAATATATATTTATTATGTTACTGAAAGATAAAGCAAACACACCTGCAGAGGAAATATGGTAATCCTTTTTGCAGAATTTAATATCCCATTCAATCTCAATATATCAGTTTGTAATTCCAGTGCAACAAGCTCTTTTATCCTTATTTATTGATTTTTCTTGTACATCTGTTAAAAAATTTAAAAAATTTCTTTCCACCTTCTATGATAAGGAATTTGTTTCGACAACGACAAACCTAGTTTTCATATCAAAACTGTGATAACTAACTAAATGGAACATATGTTCGCAACTGTTTGAGAATTGAGTTCTTGTATTTGACAACAATCAATCAATTCATGATGGGATTTGCTTGACCATTTGCTTTAGAACTGTCCATGTGACCTTAAACTAATGCAACCTAAACATGATTTACGAATGTAGTATTCAAAAAGAAGGTCCAACTTAGTAAATTTAACTACCATCATCATGAAGTAAGTTTCCAACAAGAAATATTTATTTTAAAGAATATAGTTACGACAGATTTTGTCGCTCCTTGAATCTTTGCTGCCCCGTACAAATGCACGTGTTGCACATATGGTAGAACCGGCTCTGCTCACGTCTCTCTAAAAAAATTCACAAACAATTTCAAATAACTCTTTTGCCTTTGTCACTAATACATTCACTCACGCAAGTGATGTTTCAAACACGGGACACCTTAAAAATGCGGATTAAGTTTCCAGTGTTGACATCTCCCCCTCCCTGTTTCTTGGAAAATTGAAAAGAAAAATATAATTACAGTCTCTTAATCTTCCTTACGAGTTTCTTAGGGTTGTAGGACTCAGTAGGTTAAGTGCAAATATTGCTGATATGTGTAAGGTCCATTATACTATAAAAAATAGGAAAAAAATATCTTAATTTGCTAATATAAATACCCTTCTGAAGCGAAATAACCACTTCCATAAGAGAAAGAGACAATAAGTACTTTGAAACCCTGCGAGCAACAATTTTGCCGTCTTTCAACACACTACGATGATCTGAACTATGGTTTATGATGCACATAATGGTATTTCAAACTCTCTTTAAATTTGAAACCTTTGCCACACTTGATACAAGTAAAATGTTTCACACTTGAATGAACGTATTTCTTGTGACGTCTGTAACTGCTGGGATCACTAAAACTCTTGAAGCAGATTACACAGGAATATGGCTTCTCTCCCGTATGAATGCGGCGATGAGTTTTCAGGTCAGACAAAATGGAAAACTGCTTCGAACAGATGTCACAAACATGTTTTACCGCACGCGCATCTCTCTCGACTTGGCTCATCACAAGGCTTAATTCCTCTTCTGTAAAAATGGCAGTTCTGAAATACAAGAATAATGATCAATGTATTTTCCCTTAGTATCTTGGCTACCACATAATTACATAAATAAATATTTACAATGCTAAAAGCACTTGAGTGCAAATATTCACATACGGGACATGCAATTTTTACACTAGGCAAAATTAAAAAAAAAAAATAATCAACACACGAGAAGTAGCATAAGAAAAAAAATGAAATAGAGTGAAACAACCGTTATGACAATTCTCAATAGCGGACATAGACAAACTTTATTTTGTCAAGGCACCAATATAGTATTATGGGAGAGAACTCTCGGTTTTAAGGATATGGACCGCCTTGTTTGATTCCGAAAGTTTTAATACCCTGACCCTGTTCATAATGGGCGGAATTTTTTCTCAGCCCATGCGTATTCAGCAGAGAAAATAGTTTCTGAAAATAAATCTTTAATTGATTCCTTCAACTGATCCAAGACTTACCAGCAAAACTTTCGATCAGAAAATAATGTGTGCAGGATTTTTCAGGTCAGGCACTGTCGCATACCTTCTCCTGCAAAATTCATAAACCACTGTAGTGTACAATTTCGATATTTGATAATAATGTTACAAGCTTTTACTGAGTTACTTTCATTCTTAATACAGTTACTATTGTGAATTAAGAGATTTGTTACGGTGGTATGACTTGGATGTAGAAGAAGATTATCAGAGAAGGACTATACTTGGTAGTACATGTAAATATAAACAAATCCCCCAGCAGGCACGAATCAGGAAATTTTTGTTGGGAGAGGTCCAATACTAAACGGCGTGACAGACATCTTGTCATTTGAAGGTGGCGCTCCAAGTTGCCTTTAAATTCTGCTAGGCCAACAGTATTGCCACATTTATTTTGTACACATCCACGTCCATCCTCTGCCACCTGATCGCGCTATAGTTCGTCTGCTTAACCATAGCCACACCCCTTAGCACTCGGCAACGTCGCGTCAGAGCTTGAGTTTTATTCGTTTAGCTGAAATGCCAAGATGTTTGTCACAGGCTTTACAAGGCACTACATCTATGTAGAATTGAACGCGTATTATTTTCCATTTGAAAAGACGATAAATAATTGTAAAATACTTCCACCTATATTTTCAGAAAACAAAATCATATAACTAGATTATTTTTATAAGAGAAAAGAGTACAGATAAAGTATAAGATCAAATTTTCATGTTACATCATCAATCATTACTCTGTTAAACAAGATTAGTTATATTGAAAAAGTGCACAAATATATGTTGAGCTAGTAAGTTTTGCAGGGAAGGGGTCCGGACCCAGTGGACCCCCCGTGGGTGCGCTCCTGTCCCCCCCATCAGCAATATCTCTGTTCCTTTACAGAGGGGATTTCCCCCTTAATTTCCGGAGTAACAATTTTCGAACACTGAGTAGATTGTTTCGGTATATTAGCCTATATTTACTTTTATAACTCCTGTACTTATAATTTATTGTACAGTCAGCGGCGAAAGTTCTTTCCGTTTTGTAATATTTATTTTGGGAATAACGGTGGTTTGGTTGGAAGGTACAGAAAATTACATTTTTTTTTTTTAATTTATTGAAAACTGTGCTCAAATTGTCCTTCCATTCCGAAATTATTTACGAAACTAACTGCATCAAACGGAAATAACTTTTGTCACCTGACTGTACAGCTACAACACGAACTATGAGTAATCTAAATTTGTGCAATCTCTCAGTAATGGACGCTTCTTATTCACGCACAATTAATCTAATCATGTCGCATCGGTGTCCGTTACTGAGAGGTTTTACTGTATTACAAATAACTAATCTAATTTGCGCTCAGAACAAATGTCTTTTCTTTTGTACTTCTTACAAGAATAAATTTTTGCTTCTGAATAAATAACGACTTCTCACTTCGATTTGCAAATTTGAACATCGTGTATTGCTTAAGAAGAGCCTAACATACTAAAAATAATACAAATTTTACCATTTTTCTTTTTCATAAGTGAAAGGAGATAATGAAATGCAACTAACCACAATCATAGATAATGTTATTCTAAAACACAAAATAAGAATCTGAAGAATATTCAGTGTTGCCACCCATAGAAATTACAGTATTGCCATAATAATAATTTCCCCAAAATCTAAGTTAAGGCAGCGACTAGAGGAACGACCTCAACTGCATTTGATTACTTATCATATTGTTTTGGTATCCTGTGAACAATTTTTTTTTTTAAATAACATTATTACTTAATCTTAATAACTATAGGCGAAAACTGAATTTTATTACAAACTAAATATAACCAATATTTAAAAAGTAGTTCACAGGATTCTCAGTGTTCTTTGATGAATTTTAACACATTTTATCTCTATATGATTGAGTACAAGAGTCTAGTCTCTTTCGTAAGACACGGGTGTCTTGATGTTCTCTAGGGACGGCACGAGTTGAGTCAAAGGTAATTTTCTCAAGTCGAGTTCCAAGCCAAGCTACTGTTTTTGATGTCGAGTTTCGAGTTGAGTCGAATGGCTCGCTCGTTCAGCTCGTATTAACTCGTTTTGAAATCATGATCTGATTACACTGGAAAGTGAAAACCTTGAGAAATATAAGCAATAATGTGGAATATTTTTAGTATTGTTCATGGGAGGGAACACAGCTGGTCCCCTCCGTCTCGTCTGGTACCCGACAGAGTCCAACCCAATTTTAGAAGTGCCCAGCACGCCCGAGTGGGCTTTATCATTCCCACTATCGCTCAACATACCAATTTTTTTTTAAAAAAATTTGACACTTTCCAAAATTTATTGCGCTGATCCTATATACCCTTCCCAAAATTTAGGGGTGGCCATGGTACCCCTGCCAAAACCGAAAGGGCACTGACCCCTGTGACATCATGTTACATGATGAGGCCACGTCTCTTGGTCAATCAGAGAAAAGAGCGACCAAGTGACTCCAGTACTACTGAGAGTTTAGGCTGGTCGTATACTGACCTGAAGACAGGAGAATGGAGCCGCAGTATTGTAAGGAATGCAACAAAGTATCGTACCGGATATTTATTCGAGTACGTTGCAAGAAAAAAAAAAAAGCTTCTTCAACATTGCGACTGACAGACACAATGAAAGCACTGAGGCCTCTCTCTCTCCACATTTGTCCTACCTGTCTTTGGTCAATATGCGCCCATCCGAACTGAGAAACCGAGCAGCAAAGTGTTACGCCGCGGAGCACCTAGCTGGAAATGACTGCTATATACTTTCAAAGAATCACGTTATGTTATTTCAGTGGCGAATCTTGAAGATCACATAAATAAGAACTTAAATTTTACCGCTAAGGGAAGGAAGTTCTATGGGGTTGACAAAACTGTATACAAGAACAATAAATAAACTTTCTTTCCTTAGCTTCTTGTGATAAAATTTAAAATTTTGACCGATGTGATTTCCCTGAAAAGCCGCTACTGTGAGTTTTCAAGATCCAATATAATAATTTACCTTGAGTTATTTCATATGTGTCATAAAATGGCGCAATAAAGTGAATTTATATTTGAAACGTTCACCACACTTCTTGCAAGAAAGTGTTTTCTCTCTTGTGTGAACATATTTCATGTGACGTCTATGGCTGCTTGGGTCACTGAAACTCTTTGAGCAAATCTCACAGGAATAAGGTCTCTCTCCGGTATGAGTTCGAACATGCCTCTGAAGGTGAGCCGTAGTTTGGAAAGTTTTGAAACAGAAGTTACACGTTCGTGTATCCGTATATCGTACTGCTGTCTCCAACATTCCTTGGTTTGCCTCATATGACGAAGAAGCACCGACACTGGAAGAGAGGAACAGTTTCAATGTAGTCACGGAATTCTCATTCGATTTTTGAATAATATAATCAAAACATTGACATATTTTCTTTGTTTATATTTTGGCACTAAATCAGGATGATTTTTTATTTCTATAAAATAGTATTATCTCTATACAGGGTGTTTCAAAACAACACTGACAACGTTTGGGAGATGATTCGTGACACCAAGATAAGGCAAAAAGCATATAACAACCTGGGTGCACAAATGCTTCCTTCTGGTGTTATAGGCTGCCGAAAACATGAAAAAATTAACTTTAAAGGTCCATAGCTCCAAAACTATGGGACTTACCGAAGTCGGGTCAAGACTTCACTTAGGACCTAATATGTGCGTTATCCAAAAATACCTGTTTCAAAATCCTAAGGTACTCATGCAACAATTTTTAATAGACGGAGTTTGGCTATAGGCATATAATATGAAGTACTCACCAACTACCTCTTTAAAAATTGTTCCGAAAATACCCTAAGATTCTGGAATTTATTATAGATATTTGGATACGGCACATATCAGTTCCTAAGTGAAGCCTTGACCCAACTACAGTAGGTACGTACTTCATTTTTTACGTTTTCGGCAGCCTCTCCGAAAGGAAGCATTTGTGCACCCAGGTTGGTCTATATTTTTTGTGTTGTCTTGGTGTCAGGAATCACCTCTCATTGATTAACACCGACACCTAACTGTTTACGATAGGAAGTTAAAAGTCTGACACTATATAGAAATTGTGATGTAGGCAGTGGCGTATTTACGATTTTGTTTCCGGGAGGGGGGCTTTGCCTGAAAATATGAAAATTCTACAAGATATTTCATATACTTTACTATAGTAAGATTTCGGGGGGGACTTAAACCTGGAATCCCCCCTAAATTCGTCACTGGATGTAGGTTACTATTAAGAAAAGATTTTTGAAAATTCAATAGTTACCGGGAGGGGAATGGAATGATAATTATTATAATAAGATGCCTATATCTCGGAATCTCTTACAGGTAGAGACGTGACATTAAGTAACTGAACTTGTCATGTAAAAATAATTAAACATGAGTTTCAACGTTTTATAATGAGCTAGAAGGGAAGAAAAAGGAGTAGTGGTTGTAATTATAATAAGATAACCATTGGAGTTAGAGACATGAAATTCGGAATTTAAACTTTTCATTGGAATTAATTATAACACATGATTAATAGATTCTTGATAATTTACCTAGAAGGGAAGAAATCATGACAGAAGTTTGAGGATAATGCACGAACAGCATATAACGATAACATTTATAAATATGTATATGTTGATATGGACAACAGTCCGTATCGTATGATATCATTTTCCTTAATGGGCAGACCTAAACATTTAAGTTGTTAAGTTTTGTGGTCACACATGTATAAACATGTTTTTCTACACTGTTTCTATATAATACGTAAAAAAGCTATTAATAGTGGATGTATTCTCAATATACAGAAAGAATTTTGCGAAAAATAAAAAGGTAAATGAGGAAAATACATCACAAAACTACTTGGTCTATACCTGTGCACCCAGGTTAGTCTATACTTTTCGTCTTGTCTTGGTGTCAGGAATCACCTCCCAAACGTTGTCGGTATTGTTTTGACATTAAGTGACTGTCACAAATCTATGTTTTGTAGCCAGACATGTATAAACATGTTTTTCTACACTGATCTGATATAATACGTACAGAAGCTATTAATGGTGGATGTATTCTCAATATACAGATATAATTTTGTGAAAAATAAAAAGGTAAATGCAGAAAGTCTTCGGAGAATACATCAGTTTAAACATATTTTATCTTGAGTGTTATTATTGAACATTTAGTGAGTAAAATACGTTTTACTTAGTTCTAGAAATTCTAATGTAACGAACTTAAGGCTGAGGGGGGTATAAATGCTGTATTCATTAGACCTCACTCTCCGCGCCTAAAGAGCGGAGCCCCCTCCTATCTAATAGACCTATCTTCTAGCTGTTCTCCCCAAGCATTCGGCTCCTATGCTAGTTGCCTATTCGCTAACGACATTTCTTGGCAGCGCAGCCAGCGACAACTATTAAGAATTAGCAAGAATGAAAGAGTGAGATGTCTCCGTTTATAATAAGGAAGAAATCTACAAGTTTTTGTCTAGATGTTCGTGTAATCCGTGATACAAATTTTTCGAAGTTTGCTTATTAAAGTTACTTGCAAACTGAGATGTGTTTCCTTTACAATTTGGATATATAAGCCTACCTAAGTATTATAAAAATGAAAAAAGACATTGTTATATCATAACGGAAAAAAACGTTGAATCATTCGTAATGAATTTCAGAACGAACGATCAATGCGACTTCTTCAGATGCAGAACTAGGTCCTAGCCACCTGGATGATTGAGCTTTATTATGAATAGTTGTCTTGTAAGATAACAATTTTAATACGTGCGCATCTTTATCTGGCCGTGATCGAATTTGAATTGAAGTATATATGTTCTACATCATCTGACAACATGTACGTACGAAAGTTCCGATTTTTCTGATTCCCTGTTTAGTAGTGAACTCAATTACTATTGAGGATGATTTTATTTAGGAGTGACTGAAATAAGAATTTCAAGGTGACCTGGGCATTTAAATATCTTGTGTAACTGCTGGTAGTGAACTTGTTAATGTAAAAAATCAATGAAAATCATAGATCTGATGAAAGATGACAGATGGATGTCTCACTGTCATTCTTATGCTTTTACATAAAACACTTTGTCTAATACAATTACATATATAATTTGCTTTTGGAACCTAATTTACTTTGGATCACTTTTTCCCATTACTGCGCCTCTACTCACACAAGGAGGAAAAAAGTATTTTAACTAGATTGCCACTTACACAAAGTTATTTCGCAGAAGGCAAGCTTACGAGTTTCATGAACAGGATGAATCTATAATTATTACACGCGAAGAGATTTATCCAGGATTAGAAAGTAATGGAATAGCGATTTGTAAGAGAGAAAGGAACAGTAACTTCAGCGAATCAGAATTCGCTTGTTCTGTTTTTTTCCATCCTTATCTCTTACTAGGCTAATCCATAAGTGCAAACTTTTTTTTTTCACATAATAATTTTTTCTTATGAGAGAAAAATAACATAATCTTGATATGAAACAGTGGTTCTTTAAGATTGATACGTTGAAAATCTCAGATTACGATATACTGGTTGCAAACATTTATGAAAAATTACACTTGTGGAGTCTGTCTATAAACATTCAAACGAGAATTCCAATTGGAATTACACTCAACATTTTTCACATTCTATATTGTATATGGCAGAAGTATGAACACAAAAGAAAGAGTATATGTAGGAAATAATAAATAAGAAAAGTATATGTAACAAATATTAAAACAAGGAAATATGGTAAGAAATATTAACATATAAGAGGAAGTATATATACGAAATAATAGCACATAGGAGGAAGTATATGTAATAAATACAGGGTGTCCCACTCGGAAGTGACCCCAGGAAAAGTGTCATAAAATTTTTAATAAAAGAGGAGATGTAACAAAATTTGTACGTACATGACATAACTTTATGGTTGAGAGATGAAGGTACATTACAATAGGTGCTGGAAGTGACCTCCCCCCTTATATACACAGTTCAACACGGCGCTGCATGTTCATGAATGTTGCTGCCACAGTATTGGGCGTGACTGTTTGGATTTTGCGGCGAATGTTCTCACGTAACTCGTCTATATGGCAGTATTGTAAATCTGTGAGGTGTGGCAACAATGAGATTCGTGGTTGTGGGTCTTGTGTGGATGAGGTGTGTCTTGTGGATGAGGTGTGTGGTTCTTGTGTTTCAGTGTAGCCTGGCTTACTGTTCGTGCAGTTTTGTGCGACTTGCTTTTTCCGGTGCTGTTTGATATTCTGTGGAAGAGTGCGTGTTTCTTGTGAAAAAATATTGGATAAGTGATTCCTTTAAGACATGTCAGAATACATGAACTCACAAAACATACGTTTATGGAGTACTGATAACCAGCATGCAGTCGTTGAATAACCCCTTCATTCACGGAAGATAGGCGTGTTCCGTGCATAATCACAGCAGCGCATCATCGGCACAATGTTTGTGTTACTACTGTCACCAGTGAAGTGTACCAGGTGTTGTTTCATGAATTTGTGAACCAGTTGGGTGACAAGAAACTGGCATTTGGTTGGTATCAGCAAGATGGGGCAACATGCTACACGTTTAAGGCGAGTATGGCTGCGGTGGAATCATTTTCCGCTAACAGAGTGATTTCCAAAGGATTGTGGCCCCCAGGTCACCTGACTTAACCCCTAACTTTTTCTGTGGGGTCACCTTAAAGGTAATGTGTACAAGCACAAACCACGCACCATCGACGAGTTAATTTCTCAATCATAAAGATTAATGTACAAATTTCGTTTCATATCCTCTTTTATTAAAATGTTTATAACACTTTTACAGGGGCCTCTTACGAATAGAACACCATGAAGAAATATAAGTAACAAATATTAACACATAAGATAAAGTATATGTGAGAAATATTAACACATAAAAAGTATTGTACCTTTATAAGAATTAAGACCGTACACTTTCTTGGTGTATACTATTTTGGAGAGTCATTTTTCTTTCTGACTTTTCCGGACCAAGACAGAACATTTTTCAGACTACAATTTACTACATTTAAATAAACGCCATGGTGTCCATGAATCACATATGATGAGAAAATCACTGGAAGAACACCTTTAGCCTTTCATTGATGTAACCGGGTGTTAAAAAATGTCATTGCTGAAGACGATGGCAAATTCTAAGTATCTTTGTGGTCTTACATCTTTCCATATAGCTAGCCCTACCCACCTTTGTGTTTTAATATAAATGATACATTTTTCTAATATTGCACAATGTTATATAAAATAACACATATGAATAAGTAACAAGACATAGATAATATATATGAATATGTGAAAGAGTGCTTTTTTTAAGGTAGAAATGTTTACAATCATACGAATAAGTAACATAACGATGACGAGATTAGAAGTTGCTTATGCGTTTCGCTTGCGATCTCTTATATCACTGGAGTGTTCTCTTTAAATCTTTCATTTGTTTATCAATTTTCTTTATCCAACCATATTTTGTTAAATACAATTCCCTTTGCTTAGTTACAACATTAACGTAGAAAAATAGACATCACCTTATTTGACACATAATAAACCTACAAGTATCTGAATATCCATGCTTCAGAAGCCTCCGCTCACTCTGAGATACGTTTTCCTTAGAGGATACAATACAAATTGATGCATAGAAATTGTATTAACAATACTAGTATTAAATTTGTTTTACTTTCTTTGCCAAAGATAAAAAATAAATTAATTAATTTCAAAGGTAAAGCAAAAAGGTACAAATATATAATATGCATAAATGTAATTATTGTAAGTTAATATGACTAGCAATACGTCAGTCTGTAACTTCCTTCCATCTTTACTACAATATATGCGAAACGAGGCATAAAAGGAATTAGAACATCTTGCTCCGTCAAGTAACTTCAATACGGGTGAGGTTAAATTTACATTGAAGTTCCAACACCCGATCGTGGCATGACACGTAAGTAGTAGGCCCCCCCGTATGGCCGAATGACTCATCCTCACTCTCTTTTACGACCAGGGTGAAAGGTCAATGACCTGGCCCGGGGTCAATGACCTAGGGGTACCTAGGACCACCCCCTCTAAATTTTGGCAGGGGTACCTTGGCCCACCCCCTAAATTTTGGCAGGGGTACATAGGACCACCCCCCCTTAAATTTTGGAAATTGCCAAATCTAAAAATTTGGTATGGTAGCCTAGGACCATAGTATGTACCTCTATCCGTATTGGGGGTCTATGTCGTTCCCTTTTATGGGTAAAAAATTGCCAAAAATTCAAATTTCGGGGGTTTTTGACCTAATTTATCCCCTTGGATGAGGTATTATTATCCTATATAGTTATATGGGCGTATACAGGGGTCCATTACCTTTCATAACATATGGGTATATTAATGCACCCCTTGAAAAATTTGGGAGGGGTACGTTGGCCCACCCCTTAAATTTTGGAAATTGCCCAATTTAAACATTGGGTATTATAGTACAGGACCCTAATATGTATCATGATAAATTTGGGTGGTCCACCTCATTCCCTTCTAGGGGTATAAAATTGCCAAAATATAAACGTAAGCAATACGTTGTACCACGTGTTTGGTCTTTTGGCCCAATTTGTCCTCTTGGATGAGGTCCTATTACCTTATATGGTTATATGGTCATGTATAGGGGTCCATTCCCTTTCATAACATATGGGTATAATAATGCTCCCCTTGAAAAATTTGGGAGGGGTACTTTGGCCCACCCCTTAAATTTTGGAAATTGACCAATTTCAACATTGGGTATTATAGTATAGGACCCTAATATGCATTATGATAAATTTGGGTGGTCCACCTCATTCCCTTCTAGGGGTACAAAATTGCCAAAATATAAACGTAAGCAATACTTTATATCACGTGTTTGGTTTTCGGCCTAATTTATGTGCTTGGATGAGGTCCTATTACCTTATATAGTTATATGATCATGTATAGGGGTTTATTACCTATCATAAGACATAGGTACATTTGTGCACCCCCGGGAGGGGTACAATGGTCCACCCCTTAAATTTTGGAAATTGACCAATTTAAACATTTGGTATTATAGTACAAGACCCTAATATGTATTATGATAAATTTGGGTGGTCCACCTCGTTCCCTTCTAGGGGTACAAAATTGCCAAAAATATAAACGTAAGCAATACGTTATACCACGTGTTTGGTTTTTGGTCGATTTTATTCCCTTTGATGAGGTGTTATTACCTTATATGTTTACATGAGCGTATACAGGAGTCTATTACCTTTCATAAGACATGGGTATATTGATGCACCCCTTTAAATTTTGGGAGGGGTACCTTGGCCCAACCCTTTAATTTTGGAAATTGCTTAATTTCAACATGTGGTGTCATAGTACTAGATACTAATATGTATCATGATAAATTTGGGTGGTCCACCTCGTTCCCTTTTAGGGGTACCAAATTGGCAAAATATAAACGTAAGCAATACGTTATACCACGTGTTTGATTTTTGACCTAATTTATCTCCTTGATGAGGGCCTATTACATCATATAGTTATATGGTCATATAGGGTCCATTCCCTATCATAAGACATAGGTACATTGATGCACCCCGGGAGGGGTACAATGGCCCACCCCTTTAATTTGGAAATTGCTCAATTAAACATTTGGTATTACAGTATAAGACCCTAATATGGATCACTATAAATTTGGGTGGTCCACCTCGTTCCCTTTTAGGGGTACAAAATTGACAAAATATAAACGTAAGCATTACGTTGTACCACGTGTTTGGTTTTTGACCTAATTTATTCCTTTGGATGAGGTCCTATTACCTTATATGGTTATATGGTCATGTATATGGGTCCTCGCTATCATAGTACATGACCTCAATATGTATCATGATAAATTTGGGTGGTCCATCTTGTTCCCTTTCATGGGTAAAAATTGCTAAAATATAAACATAAGCAATATGTTGTACCATGTGTTTGGTTTTTGGCCCAATTTCTTCCCTTTGATGAGGTTTTATTACCTTATATGGTTATATGGTCATGTATATAGGTTCATTTCCTATCATAAGATATGGGTACATTGATGCATCCTTTAAAAATTTGGGAGGGGTATCTTGGCTCATCCACTCGGTTTTAGAAATTGTTTAATATAAGCATTTGGTATCATAGTACAGGTCTCCAATATGTACCACTATAAATTTGGATGGTCCACATCGTTCCCTTTTCATAGGTAAAGAACTACCAAAAATCAAATTTCGGAGGTTATTGACCCCTATTTAGCATGTTATATGGTTTATTACCTTTATATGTTTATGTTCCCTTTTAAATTTGGGAATTATCAAATAACAAAATTCGGTAAACGTTTTCTAAGACCCCATTGTAGATGTTGATGTTCCTCTTATGGCCAAATATTCAAAATGTAAATGTTATTGACCGGCTTTATTATTGAATAAGTACAGGATTTATTACTTTTTTTCATAAGACACAGGTGTATTTGTGTACCAATCTTAAATTTTGGAAGGGGTACATTTCTTATTGTCGTATCAATAATTGGTAATTGTTCATTGGGTAAATCATTACGATCACGTGATCGGTTATTGACCTATGATGGGATTAGGAGTCCAGGACATTGGTACATTGAAACTTTGTAGGATAATTTGAGAATGCGTCATTGGTTTTGATTATTCCCGCCAAATATAAACGTAAGCAAGACGTTGTACCACGTGATTGTCCTTGATGAGGTAGTGTACAGGGATTCATTTCCTTTGTTGTGGTACTTCTTAAGTTTGAGTACACACACACTTCTAGAAAACAGTTGGTTCTACTCAGGTAAACAATTGACGGACATTATTGACCTTATTGAACATATAATGATATGATTAACTCTAAGACTTAGGTATATCAAGAGAAGTATTCTTTAAATTTGGGAATGGTGATAAACAGAATTTTAACATGAGGTGCGAAATTTGAAACAATACATTGAACTTTAGTCACAGCTCATAGTCTAAGATCATTGGTGGTGATTGATTTGAAATCTGATAGCTAACCTTATTGAATCTTATGACTCATAGACGAAAGGCAATACATGCTACAACAGTTTAAAATTTAATCATAAGGTGATGTAATCTGACACTAGCAAAGTTATTGTGTATGCAATTTGATTGGATGATCACTATCTTTCCTGCAATCTGATTGGTTGATCACTATCTTTCGTGCAATCTGATTGGTTGATGATTTTCAAATCTTTGCTGTATTCAGTTTTAAGTTTAACATTTAAAAATCTTGGTTTCGTTCAACATTTTGCACTCACTGATAAATATGATCAAAACCGTTTATTTGTTAATCGAATAGTTAAAAACCGGTTAAAGTTTGACGGTTAACCGTGAAACGTAAAATTTTTTGCTTGAAACTTTTTGTTTAAAAATTCTTGCTTTCAAATTTTTGTTTGATTTTTTTTGTTTCAAAATTTGGTTTGACATTTTTCGTTTCCAAATTTTTTGTTTCAAAATTTTTTGTTTAAAAATTTTTCGTTTGAAATTTTTTGTTTGAAAATTTTTGTTCGAAAATTTTGTTTAAAATTTTTTGTTTGAAATTTTTTGTTTCAAAAATTTGTTTGAAATTTTTTCGCTTCAAAATTTTGTTTGAATTTTTTTCGTTTGAAATTTTTTGTTTGAATTTTTTTCGTTTCAAAGATTTTTGTTCTAAATTTTTGTTTCAAAGTTTGAGTTGACATTTTTAAAAGTTTGTGCACCTATTAGTAAAGAACCGGAACTGTTTAGAACAAAAACCTTTGACAACATTATGGTGCAATAGTACACGTCAGAACCTGGGGTTGTACTTGAAATGAAAAAAAAATTCATTGAAATGGATCATTTTATTACACTCCACATACATCCATACCAGATAGTGGTTCTGGATATTGTCGATACAATGTATTTTGAACTTCTTGCACTAGTTTGTCTTTAGCATATAATTTTAATTCCAATTGAAGTCTTTTAAGGTCTAATGCAATATCAATTGGTGGAAACTCAATGTCCATTTGATCACAAATAAACTGTTTATCAATACAGGTATGCACCCACGAACGCTGTTGACAACCATCACAATATCTAGATACATGTTGTACAATATGCATAACACATTTTTCAAAATAGTACTTTTTCAGGAATATACTTGTTTTGTTACACATTTCCACTGCATGTTTCACACACTGAAATACGCTGATAAATTTGTTCCATTCAGTTTCCGTTAGATACACCATATTGCGAGGGACATGGAATGTACTCTTCTTACGTAACAGCACCATCTTCTCTTCGAGGACTGTACGCAGCACCACTTCATGATTTGAGCCTAATGATTTGACTATGGTCACATTTAGCTCATCATGAAAATAATCGTTCATTTGGTCGATTCGTGAACATAATATTTGCCATTCTTCACAGGTCAGTTGTACACCAAATTGTTCTGCTTTGCCCAATCGAATCACTGGGTCAAATGTTCTAGCACTGATACCAATCATCACATGTTTTGTTTGAAATATATTTATTGGATAATAGCTTGCGAAGATGAACTCTTTATCGTTAGAAGTACACATCTTTCCTCCTGAAAAGCACTTGCTCAAATGATTTCGTGGGATGACACTGTATTTGCTGGTTTATAGTTATTGCTGACGTCATTGGAAAGGAATGTGCTGACGTTTGAATTCATGATTTCATCACAGTTGCTGACGTCATGCCGACCAACCAAATTCATACAACTACGGCTGACGTCATTGGAAAGAAATGTGCTGATTCATGATTTCATCACAATTGCTGTGTACTAAATTCAAGTTGATGACTTCGACCCAAGAATCCTTTGTAACATAAAGATACAGATCCAGTATTTAAGAAACGCAGTAGTTCTTCTTGTTTTGATGCTTCCATGGGTAAATATCTTGCTGGTAAAATTATATTCTTATCATTTTCAAGCTTCACTACGATTCTTAATCCAAACTTTGTAGGGATCATTTGGCTAGCTAAGATTCTATAAGGTACATTCTGTTGTAAATCAGTAATCTTGGTAAATGATTTCATCACATCACGTGTGTTTAGAAACTGCAGACAAGTAGCCATGATGATGTTATCATGAATACTAACTCGAACGATACTTATATATGATGCAAAACTGATGACGTTGCATTATCATGTTCTGACATGTACTATTGCACCACATGTTGCCAGAGGTTTTTGCTCTAAACAGTTCCGGTTCTTTACTAATGAGTGCACAAACTTTTAAAAATGTCAAACCAAACTTTGAAACAAAAATTTAGAACAAAAAATCTTTGAAACAAAATTTTGAAACGAAAAAAATTCAAACGAAAAAAAATTCAAACAAAATTTTGAAGCGAAAAAAATTTCAAACAAAATTTTGAAACAAAAAATTTCAAACAAAAAATTTGGAAACGAAAAATTTCAAACAAAAAATTTTAAACAAAATTTTCGAACAAAAATTTTCAAACAAAAAATTTCAAACGAAAAATTTTTAAACAAAAAATTTTGAAACAAAAAATTTGGAAACGAAAAATGTCAAACCAAATTTTGAAACAAAAAAAAATCAAACAAAAATTTGAAAGCAAGAATTTTTAAACAAAAAGTTTCAAGCAAAAAATTTTACGTTTCACGGTTAACCGTCAAACTTTAACCGGTTTTTAACTATTCGATTAACAAATAAACGGTTTTGATCATATTTATCAGTGAGTGCAAAATGATGAACGAAACCAAGGATCACGTGATCGGTTATTGACCTATGATGGGATTAGGAGTCCAGGACATTGGTACATTGAAACTTTGTAGGATAATTTGAGAATGCGTCATTGGTTTTGATTATTCCCGCCAAATATAAACGTAAGCAAGACGTTGTACCACGTGATTGTCCTTGATGAGGTAGTGTACAGGGATTCATTTCCTTTGTTGTGGTACTTCTTAAGTTTGAGTACACACACACTTCTAGAAAACAGTTGGTTCTACTCAGGTAAACAATTGACGGACATTATTGACCTTATTGAACATATAATGATATGATTAACTCTAAGACTTAGGTATATCAAGAGAAGTATTCTTTAAATTTGGGAATGGTGATAAACAGAATTTTAACATGAGGTGCGAAATTTGAAACAATACATTGAACTTTAGTCACAGCTCATAGTCTAAGATCATTGGTGGTGATTGATTTGAAATCTGATAGCTAACCTTATTGAATCTTATGACTCATAGACGAAAGGCAATACATGCTACAACAGTTTAAAATTTAATCATAAGGTGATGTAATCTGACACTAGCAAAGTTATTGTGTATGCAATTTGATTGGATGATCACTATCTTTCCTGCAATCTGATTGGTTGATCACTATCTTTCGTGCAATCTGATTGGTTGATGATTTTCAAATCTTTGCTGTATTCAGTTTTAAGTTTAACATTTAAAAATCTTGGTTTCGTTCATCATTTTGCACTCACTGATAAATATGATCAAAACCGTTTATTTGTTAATCGAATAGTTAAAAACCGGTTAAAGTTTGACGGTTAACCGTGAAACGTAAAATTTTTTGCTTGAAACTTTTTGTTTAAAAATTCTTGCTTTCAAATTTTTGTTTGATTTTTTTTTGTTTCAAAATTTGGTTTGACATTTTTCGTTTCCAAATTTTTTGTTTCAAAATTTTTTTGTTTAAAAATTTTTCGTTTGAAATTTTTTGTTTGAAAATTTTTGTTCGAAAATTTTGTTTAAAATTTTTTGTTTGAAATTTTTCGTTTCCAAATTTTTTGTTTGAAATTTTTTGTTTCAAAATTTTGTTTGAAATTTTTTTCGCTTCAAAATTTTGTTTGAATTTTTTTTCGTTTGAATTTTTTTCGTTTCAAAATTTTGTTTCAAAGATTTTTTGTTCTAAATTTTTGTTTCAAAGTTTGGTTTGACATTTTTAAAAGTTTGTGCACTCATTAGTAAAGAACCGGAACTGTTTAGAGCAAAAACCTCTGGCAACATGTGGTGCAATAGTACATGTCAGAACATGATAATGCAACGTCATCAGTTTTGCATCATATATAAGTATCGTTCGAGTTAGTATTCATGATAACATCATCATGGCTACTTGTCTGCAGTTTCTAAACACACGTGATGTGATGAAATCATTTACCAAGATTACTGATTTACAACAGAATGTACCTTATAGAATCTTAGCTAGCCAAATGATCCCTACAAAGTTTGGATTAAGAATCGTAGTGAAGCTTGAAAATGATAAGAATATAATTTTACCAGCAAGATATTTACCCATGGAAGCATCAAAACAAGAAGAACTACTGCGTTTCTTAAATACTGGATCTGTATCTTTATGTTACAAAGGATTCTTGGGTCGAAGTCATCAACTTGAATTTAGTACACAGCAATTGTGATGAAATCATGAATCAGCACATTTCTTTCCAATGACGTCAGCCGTAGTTGTATGAATTTGGTTGGTCGGCATGACGTCAGCAACTGTGATGAAATCATGAATTCAAACGTCAGCACATTCCTTTCCAATGACGTCAGCAATAACTATAAACCAGCAAATACAGTGTCATCCCACGAAATCATTTGAGCAAGTGCTTTTCAGGAGGAAAGATGTGTACTTCTAACGATAAAGAGTTCATCTTCGCAAGCTATTATCCAATAAATATATTTCAAACAAAACATGTGATGATTGGTATCAGTGCTAGAACATTTGACCCAGTGATTCGATTGGGCAAAGCAGAACAATTTGGTGTACAACTGACCTGTGAAGAATGGCAAATATTATGTTCACGAATCGACCAAATGAACGATTATTTTCATGATGAGCTAAATGTGACCATAGTCAAATCATTAGGCTCAAATCATGAAGTGGTGCTGCGTACAGTCCTCGAAGAGAAGATGGTGCTGTTACGTAAGAAGAGTACATTCCATGTCCCTCGCAATATGGTGTATCTAACGGAAACTGAATGGAACAAATTTATCAGCGTATTTCAGTGTGTGAAACATGCAGTGGAAATGTGTAACAAAACAAGTATATTCCTGAAAAAGTACTATTTTGAAAAATGTGTTATGCATATTGTACAACATGTATCTAGATATTGTGATGGTTGTCAACAGCGTTCGTGGGTGCATACCTGTATTGATAAACAGTTTATTTGTGATCAAATGGACATTGAGTTTCCACCAATTGATATTGCATTAGACCTTAAAAGACTTCAATTGGAATTAAAATTATATGCTAAAGACAAACTAGTGCAAGAAGTTCAAAATACATTGTATCGACAATATCCAGAACCACTATCTGGTATGGATGTATGTGGAGTGTAATAAAATGATCCATTTCAATGAATTTTTTTTTCATTTCAAGTACAACCCCAGGTTCTGACGTGTACTATTGCACCATAATGTTGTCAAAGGTTTTTGTTCTAAACAGTTCCGGTTCTTTACTAATAGGTGCACAAACTTTTAAAAATGTCAACTCAAACTTTGAAACAAAAATTTAGAACAAAAATCTTTGAAACGAAAAAAATTCAAACAAAAAATTTCAAACGAAAAAAATTCAAACAAAATTTTGAAGCGAAAAAATTTCAAACAAATTTTTGAAACAAAAAATTTCAAACAAAAAATTTTAAACAAAATTTTCGAACAAAAATTTTCAAACAAAAAATTTCAAACGAAAAATTTTTAAACAAAAAATTTTGAAACAAAAAATTTGGAAACGAAAAATGTCAAACCAAATTTTGAAACAAAAAAAATCAAACAAAAATTTGAAAGCAAGAATTTTTAAACAAAAAGTTTCAAGCAAAAAATTTTACGTTTCACGGTTAACCGTCAAACTTTAACCGGTTTTTAACTATTCGATTAACAAATAAACGGTTTTGATCATATTTATCAGTGAGTGCAAAATGTTGAACGAAACCAAGATTTTTAAATGTTAAACTTAAAACTGAATACAGCAAAGATTTGAAAATCATCAACCAATCAGATTGCACGAAAGATAGTGATCAACCAATCAGATTGCAGGAAAGATAGTGATCATCCAATCAAATTGCATACACAATAACTTTGCTAGTGTCAGATTACATCACCTTATGATTAAATTTTAAACTGTTGTAGCATGTATTGCCTTTCGTCTATGAGTCATAAGATTCAATAAGGTTAGCTATCAGATTTCAAATCAATCACCACCAATGATCTTAGACTATGAGCTGTGACTAAAGTTCAATGTATTGTTTCAAATTTCGCACCTCATGTTAAAATTCTGTTTATCACCATTCCCAAATTTAAAGAATACTTCTCTTGATATACCTAAGTCTTAGAGTTAATCATATCATTATATGTTCAATAAGGTCAATAATGTCCGTCAATTGTTTACCTGAGTAGAACCAACTGTTTTCTAGAAGTGTGTGTGTACTCAAACTTAAGAAGTACCACAACAAAGGAAATGAATCCCTGTACACTACCTCATCAAGGACAATCACGTGGTACAACGTCTTGCTTACGTTTATATTTGGCGGGAATAATCAAAACCAATGACGCATTCTCAAATTATCCTACAAAGTTTCAATGTACCAATGTCCTGGACTCCTAATCCCATCATAGGTCAATAACCGATCACGTGATCGTAATGATTTACCCAATGAACAATTACCAATTATTGATACGACAATAAGAAATGTACCCCTTCCAAAATTTAAGATTGGTACACAAATACACCTGTGTCTTATGAAAAAAAGTAATAAATCCTGTACTTATTCAATAATAAAGCCGGTCAATAACATTTACATTTTGAATATTTGGCCATAAGAGGAACATCAACATCTACAATGGGGTCTTAGAAAACGTTTACCGAATTTTGTTATTTGATAATTCCCAAATTTAAAAGGGAACATAAACATATAAAGGTAATAAACCATATAACATGCTAAATAGGGGTCAATAACCTCCGAAATTTGATTTTTGGTAGTTCTTTACCTATGAAAAGGGAACGATGTGGACCATCCAAATTTATAGTGGTACATATTGGAGACCTGTACTATGATACCAAATGCTTATATTAAACAATTTCTAAAACCGAGTGGATGAGCCAAGATACCCCTCCCAAATTTTTAAAGGATGCATCAATGTACCCATATCTTATGATAGGAAATGAACCTATATACATGACCATATAACCATATAAGGTAATAAAACCTCATCAAAGGGAAGAAATTGGGCCAAAAACCAAACACATGGTACAACATATTGCTTATGTTTATATTTTAGCAATTTTTACCCATGAAAGGGAACAAGATGGACCACCCAAATTTATCATGATACATATTGAGGTCATGTACTATGATAGCGAGGACCCATATACATGACCATATAACCATATAAGGTAATAGGACCTCATCCAAAGGAATAAATTAGGTCAAAAACCAAACACGTGGTACAACGTAATGCTTACGTTTATATTTTGTCAATTTTGTACCCCTAAAAGGGAACGAGGTGGACCACCCAAATTTATAGTGATCCATATTAGGGTCTTATACTGTAATACCAAATGTTTAATTGAGCAATTTCCAAATTAAAGGGGTGGGCCATTGTACCCCTCCCGGGGTGCATCAATGTACCTATGTCTTATGATAGGGAATGGACCCTATATGACCATATAACTATATGATGTAATAGGCCCTCATCAAGGAGATAAATTAGGTCAAAAATCAAACACGTGGTATAACGTATTGCTTACGTTTATATTTTGCCAATTTGGTACCCCTAAAAGGGAACGAGGTGGACCACCCAAATTTATCATGATACATATTAGTATCTAGTACTATGACACCACATGTTGAAATTAAGCAATTTCCAAAATTAAAGGGTTGGGCCAAGGTACCCCTCCCAAAATTTAAAGGGGTGCATCAATATACCCATGTCTTATGAAAGGTAATAGACTCCTGTATACGCTCATGTAAACATATAAGGTAATAACACCTCATCAAAGGGAATAAAATCGACCAAAAACCAAACACGTGGTATAACGTATTGCTTACGTTTATATTTTTGGCAATTTTGTACCCCTAGAAGGGAACGAGGTGGACCACCCAAATTTATCATAATACATATTAGGGTCTTGTACTATAATACCAAATGTTTAAATTGGTCAATTTCCAAAATTTAAGGGGTGGACCATTGTACCCCTCCCGGGGGTGCACAAATGTACCTATGTCTTATGATAGGTAATAAACCCCTATACATGATCATATAACTATATAAGGTAATAGGACCTCATCCAAGCACATAAATTAGGCCGAAAACCAAACACGTGATATAAAGTATTGCTTACGTTTATATTTTGGCAATTTTGTACCCCTAGAAGGGAATGAGGTGGACCACCCAAATTTATCATAATGCATATTAGGGTCCTATACTATAATACCCAATGTTGAAATTGGTCAATTTCCAAAATTTAAGGGGTGGGCCAAAGTACCCCTCCCAAATTTTTCAAGGGGTGCATTAATATACCCATATGTTATGAAAGGGAATGGACCCCTATACATGACCATATAACCATATAAGGTAATAGGACCTCATCCAAGAGGACAAATTGGGCCAAAAGACCAAACACGTGGTACAACGTATTGCTTACGTTTATATTTTGGCAATTTTATACCCCTAGAAGGGAATGAGGTGGACCACCCAAATTTATCATGATACATATTAGGGTCCTGTACTATAATACCCAATGTTTAAATTGGGCAATTTCCAAAATTTAAGGGGTGGGCCAACGTACCCCTCCCAAATTTTTCAAGGGGTGCATTAATATACCCATATGTTATGAAAGGTAATGGACCCCTGTATACGCCCATATAACTATATAGGATAATAATACCTCATCCAAGGGGATAAATTAGGTCAAAAACCCCCGAAATTTGAATTTTTGGCAATTTTTTACCCATAAAAGGGAACGACATAGACCCCCAATACGGATAGAGGTACATACTATGGTCCTAGGCTACCATACCAAATTTTTAGATTTGGCAATTTCCAAAATTTAAGGGGGGGTGGTCCTATGTACCCCTGCCAAAATTTAGGGGGTGGGCCAAGGTACCCCTGCCAAAATTTAGAGGGGGTGGTCCTAGGTACCCCTAGGTCATTGACCCCGGGCCAGGTCATTGACCTTTCACCCTGGTCGTAAAAGAGAGTGAGGATGAGTCATTCGGCCATACGGGGGGGCCTACTACTCACGTATTAGTCCACTTTGCACACGCAACTTTATTGATAAAAAAAGTTATTTAGTTACGCCATGAAACATAGCTGAGCAAGCGTCAGCGAGCGAAGGTGATTAGAAGCCCCGCAGGGCTCGTTTTATTCCACCTTTATCACAATTCACAGAACACCCTTTCCTTCACAGCTGACACTCTGCCACGATAATACCACGTGACATTACGTCACGATCGGGTGGTACAACTTCAATGTATATTTAACTTCACCCCTTCAATACTGTCTTTTAATTTAACAACTTTTCATCAGGTAAAATCAAATAGTTTCCCAGCCTTATTCTGCGAAACCCTTTAAAAGCGGAATGCAGGACATTCTCGCATGACTTGAGTAGTTTGTTTCTCATGCTGTAGCCTAAAACATACTATCAACGGGCTTGAGCAATAGCACAAAGATGTCTTCCAACTGGAGAACCATTAAGTGAATGGGGACTCAAGTTTTCTCGTCTTTACTAGATAGAAACAGCCAGAATGGTAGCTGCGGCTGCAGTCAGACTCAGATAACTAATGCCTAATACAGATAATTACAGTCCAAGTGCAAACTGGATTCAAGTAAGACTTAGCTATAGTCCGCGTCATCCGAATTGGCGTACGGCATCAGCCAATAAGTTCGCAGTGCTGTTACTAAACCTTCAAGAAAGAATCTAATCGTTCATAAGTGTCCAAAAATACGAACAAAATCAATTATGAATGATTAGAGTGTACATTGAAGGTTTAGTAACAGCGCACTGCGAGCTTATTGGCTGATGCCACACGCCAAATCGGGTGACGCGGACTATAGCCATAACACTAGTGCATAGGGACACCTTCTAATGAGAGGTGGGTTCAAAATATACCACATTGACTTGACACCTAGTCTTCCGTTCCAAGCGCTGCTTTCGGCTGAAAGAATTCCACTCCCTTTCGCTAAGGCTTTCTCGCTTAGCAACAGCTGAGCCCTTATTGGCTCAACGTGTGGGTGTAAGTTTAGTTCGAAGTTTTGCCACGGCTCAAGACATTTTGGCAGCACTATAGATAGGAACAATTACAATGAAACCACGCAACGCAGAGAACGCGGTTTAGAACATCACACTCGAAGTCATACCTGCTCGGTTGAAAAACATATGTTTCAAATCTGCGCAAGATGTGTGCGAGGGACTCCCCAAAGGAACATAGGGATTACTGGCCAGGTTATAGGGAATTCCATATATATAATGTGTTGTTTTGGTTACTAATTGTTGTTTAGCTATCCTTGTTGAAACTTATAGAAACAAAATGTGCGTGTTTTCGAGATGTCTATCATTCCGTATGTGCCAGTGATTTTCTTCAGCCGAGTGATATTTTGTAAACCCATTAGCGAAATCTTACAGCAGTGTTACCATGGGTATGCTTGCTTAGCAAGAGCGCGTACGTTTCATGGTACAGGACGAAAAGCAGATACTGAGGTACTTACAATTCGATTCGAAGTCATGTGAGTTTATAGCAGACAAGATATCACGGTTCTTCAATATTATAATACTATCATTTCTTGACAATATATTATTTTATTCTTCATCCGTCCTCTTTAGTCTGTAGGGCAGCATCATCGGACATTGAAGACTTTTACTACCTCCTCATAAAGTAGGACTATTTGACACACATTTAATGACGTCAATGCCATGTATAAAGTGGTATTGGTTATTGATTTATCATCTTTTCGACATAAAGTAAGCTTTATTGTGTTCTTTGGGATACTTTTTTCATATTTAATTCGAAAATTTCACGACATTTGATTTTTCTTAAAGTATAATTTATTTTGACGCTTTAAATAGGCATACAAAATACATAAATGCGAGAAAAAACTTTCTTTATCCACACATGTCTCATTGTTTATCTTGCGCTATTAATTACCTATGTAATGCAATTGTGACATTTCAAACCTAATTTGGATTTAAAACATTTGCCGCAATTATTGCAAGAAAATGGCTTTACATTTGAATGAGCAAATTTCCTATGGCGTCTATAGTTGCTATTGTCACTAAAGCCCTTAAAGCATACTTCACAAGTATAAGGTTTCTCTCCCGTATGAATTCTGAGATGCGTTCTCAGGTTGCGCCCAGAAGAAAACTGCTTCCCACAGAACTTGCAGACTTGTATATTCGTCACTTGCCCCTGTATCATCAACATTCTTGAGTTTACATCTTGTGAAACAGCAGCGATACTGGAAGAAACGGAGAGTGCACTTTTAATTACGTTCTCCTTTTTAAATATTACATCTATATCTCTTACTTTGTAGCACAACTATACATGACAGCGATGGAACGGGTCACATACTTCATGACCCATAGAGCCGGAGGCAACCAAATATCGTCATACACATGGATAGTACTATGAGGCTGCTAATAAAATTTTAACAAACACGGTTCTCTCTTTTCACTAAACAGATAATTTCCTTTCTTATATGCGTCTGTATGTCAAGTCATTGCACTGAAAGATAATTAGAAGGTTCATTTTGTACAAACGCATTACAATCACAGAAAAGAAAAGCTACATTGTTTTGTTATTAGGGATTGTCAAAATTTAATCGAGTGAGTGTATAAAGCTTGTGTAGAATTATCGCTGAGCATAACAATGTTTTGACAAATATTTTGTCCAAAACCATTCCATTATTTTTCAGTATGAAAAGACGAATAAACATTAAATTATTTTTAAATACCCAGGACACGGAATTTTGATTAAGAAATGTCACACCGGGAATCAAATACTTATATATTTGAACTCGAGTAGTATTAATCAAAAATCCACTCTAAAATTTCGGCTGCTTCTGGATCATCGGGTTTGTCCGGGCCTGAGTCAGTCTGTCGTCAGGAATGTCAGTTAGAAAAGCAAGCTCCAGACCAGAGTGAACCAAACAAAGGCCATAATTCCTGTGACTTGTACAATCACTGAAACAAAGATTCTAATTCTAAAGAAAAATAATGGAGTCTTATAGGCCTTCGCTTTACGATCTTTCTCCCACAGACTTAAAACTGCCTTGTCCTAAACTCAGGTGCGTTTATGCAGAAGCACTAGCTAGCGTGCTGAGTGGAAGAGTGGTTATATCTACGAACAAGTCTCATTTGGTTTAATCTGTCATACAGTTATAACCGTCACCAGGTTATAGAAGTATTATTTGTGGACGCTCTGTATATTTTGGAAGACAGTAATTATTTTTTTTTTTCGATTTATACTTTATTCTGCGACGCAAATAAGTTCTTTCTTCGGTGGGAATTGTTTCTTTCCCACGCAATTGAACAAAGAAGTCTTTATTGTCTATTATATATATTTAAAACGTTGCTTTGTGGTGAGAACATTTCAGTGATCAACGAAGCTTCTCAGTGTTTCTTCCTAACAGTAATATGCAAAAAAAAAAAAAAAAAACTATGTTCTATGGTTATTTGGAACTGAATTAAGTGTATCATCCAATCATTTATGGAAACACTGCGATCTAAAGCAAACCAGGTGTCTGAGCACCAAGGAGACGCCAGCCACATCGCTTTAGCAGCTTGTTATCTAAATGTTCCCACAGTCAAGTTATCGCAATATCTTCTGCGTCGTGGCCAGTGGACTAAAATTAACGTAAACTCTTTTTATGTTCTATTTATATTTCCATACAGGTGATTTACCCTGAGTGCTTTTGAGAATGAACTGCCAACATTGATCAGTGGATCAATGCAGCTCGTAACTCGAACTTCTAAGTTCGAGGAGTGTTACTCCACGTTTCGAGGTAGCAACCACGCACGTTGCGTCAAGCATCAAGTATAATGTTGTGCTAAGGGGTATGCGTTATTAGCCAGTGAAGGACTTAATCATGGCTAGCCCCAATCAGTGAAACCCAGGTTCACACACCTTGTGCGTATAAGTTATAAACGCGCCCTCCAACATTATCATTCCACTTTGGAGACGACTTATTTTTACTGAGGATTAACGTCGACATTTGAGAATGGTTTGGAGCAGCAAATATATTACTTCGTGGGATTATCCCGGCGATATTTCCCCAGTGCTAATCCCCCAAGTGCATTAGTGGTGTGAGAAAAGTATATCTAATGGAATCATTATCTTAATCTTCAATTCTAATATATAAAGTGACAAAGGGCTAAAGTATAATGGGAAAGTAAAGTATGATTTTATTAAAGGAAATAATTATAAATATGCAATGTTGAGTGTTGTGATTATTTTTCTAATCCGTTTAAAATTTGTGACCCTATGAAGCGTAACGCTTTCGCCTTTAGTGTGAGTGTTCCCGAGTTGGATTCCCGATGGACACATGTTAACAGCTTTTTCAGGCCAGCTATCCTGAGTGAGATTTTAGTGGGTTTTCCTCATTCACACCAGGCAAATGCCAGGATGGTACAAACCCCAGGCCGATACCTATCTTCTCCATTCCTTTATTACTTTCCATCTCCGGACAGTACGCTCGCCGAAGGACCTCATACATGCTGGGATTAAACCCACAAACAACCAGAAATGTGTATAAATAATATTTAAAATATTTATTGGTAATTTATCAATTGTGTTGTATATTCTACATTTACACTATTTTAATAACACTTAGAAGTTAGTAATTTTTCGATAACCATTACACAATAGAAAAAAAATACTTCACACTTTTTAACATATTTGAAAAATATACTACACTACATGTATTTAGATAATTAAAATTCATTACAATAGTCCGAATTAAACTACGCTGGTGTCTTTTCTTGAATTAAACTACGTACAACAACATAGATATGAACATCAAAATTAAATCACATTTCTATTTGTTCCACGATTAAGCACCAAGGCTAAGGAAGACAATGATGATGAATGAAATGATGGAAGAAAGCGGGGAAAATCCCGACAAAACCAACACACATGGTGTCTGACCACCACAAAGTTCAAATGGCACAAGCTAGGATCGAATCAGGAATCCCATGCTCTAGAGGTGATCGCTCTACCTCTGAGCTGTCGTGGCCCCAAATATGAACTTTACTATCCGTACATGGCCGAGGTAACATTCACACTTTCTTTAAGAAAGGTCTCAGGTTCGTTCCCACTTTAAGCACTAATAGGTTATGTCCCATATAGTTTCAGTGCTAACAAGGAACGTTGAACTAAAAAAAAAAAAAAAAAAAAATCACTAGACAATATTAAATATATTATAAGTTAGTTTTTACTTATAAATACGTGCTATTCTACACAGCTAGAATAACAACTGAATAATACTGATTCTTATGTTTCACAGTAATTTCGAAGAAAACTCATTATTGTGTTATAATATATTGAACTTGAACATCCCATTGTAAAGAATGGAACACAAAAGAATCTCTCTAAACTTTGTCCACAGTTCTCAGGTTTATCAGTTTAGGCAGGTGAAGACCGGTTCTTCAAGGTCAATAGAATTTTATCAAAATACATATTATTAATAATACTAAATAACAAATGTTCATTTGAAACATTATACACAGCTTGCTGGAACAATGAAAATAAACCAAGTATTGATTTTATAGATAACAAAATAAGTTTCCGTTGTTTAATGACTCATTATTTATTATCTCGTGTCATCACCGAGATGATGAACATAGTGAATTTTCAAATCTTTTCTAAACTTGAAGCTTTTGCCGCATTGATCGCAACAAAATGATTTGACATTTGAATGAGCATATTTCTGATGACGTCTGTAATTGCTTCTGTCACTAAAACTCTTCAAGCACAAGTTACAAGAAAATGGCTTCTCTCCTGTGTGGATTCGGAGATGCGTCTTCAGATTACGTGTATTCGGGAAGATCTTCCAACAGAATTTGCAGATATTCGTTGTTCGATCCTCTCTTCCCCATGTTCCTGGGTTAAAATCATCTTGAAACTCAGCACCAACACTGGAAGAAATTGAGATATTTTAATTACGTTTCTTTTTTTCTTATGTTTATACCTACAGAGTATTTTTTACATAAAATAATAAAAAAGTATTATTTATTTTCATTTCTTGTTCCTTCTTTCTTATATCACAACACAAGACTTTTACTTCTAGAGAGCAACTTTTAAATTTACTGACTTTAAAATTTATCTCCTTATTCACACACTTAATGGCTGCTTATCAGAGACCCCACAATTAACATATTTTACAACTTTTTTTTGGGGGGGGGGGCAAAAGATTCAATATATTTCAATCAAAACTTTTATTGTAGGCTTTATATCTGGAGAACTACATACAGTGTAGCCAAACCCAAAATATCACTTAACTCGGTATGATGTGCTTATTCCATAGAAAATACGAAAACTCGATTTAGGGGTCGTTCAAAAATTTTGTGGCCCCCTGATCCCAAAACTAATTTATTGGCCAAAATCGCAATTAGTTTTTGTAAAATTCTTGTTTTCTTTCAACCGACAATAGGAGAGAAGGAACTTCGTGAAAAAGAAATTAGTTCGGGATTTCGACGAATTTGGATATGCCGAGAAAGTGGTTATTAGACATCTGCCCTTAAGTTCATTCTGATGTTTGTACACTCGTCTAGAGGTTATACCATTCAACACATCCGGACGAAATTTTGAACTTGAGATTTTCACAAGAGTCTCCAGACAGCTCTTTGGATTTTCTTCTTTACCTCAGAAATAAGCACAATTTACTACGGACTAAATTTTTTAAAAAGCTAGTTCCTCAAAAACAGCTCTAACAATATTCTGTGCTACCCATACATGAAACCCACAACTCACACAAAACAAGTACGCAGAAAATTAAGTCTAAATGAATTAGTGAATATATGTTGCACAACTTTGTTTATTGATGTCATACATTGTCAGTATCAATGTGGGTATATGCTGCACTAAATATGAAATTATCTAGAAAACCTTTATTACATAGGAAGCCACAACAATAATAATAATAATAATAATAATAATAATAATAATAATAATAATAATAATAATAAAAACAATAATGTTCACATGTTGCATCAAAATCTTCTGTGTATGAAAACCATAACCTGAAATTAGTGCCTACAACTCATAGAACTTTAATTATTGATGCCTGC
Organism: Thermobia domestica; assembly: GCF_964235325.1. Lineage (NCBI taxonomy): Eukaryota > Metazoa > Arthropoda > Insecta > Zygentoma > Lepismatidae > Thermobia > Thermobia domestica. Next base: position 17,366,249 of record NC_137456.1, on the reverse strand, counting down.
ACTGGAGATACTAATGTGATAACATACTGCACTAAATGTCAAATTAAAGGACCTATATTACTCAGAAATAGGTAAAAGATTACGTTAGGTTAGAATCTTTCTTGCAGGACTCCTTTAAACCCCTATAAACGTGTTCATATGTCCTCTGGTGCCATGATATCTTTAATAACAATATGTTTATGTCAATATGTTAATATTAAGCATGTAACTAACAATATGTTTATGTTATCGTTTTCAGAAAAGGAACAAAAACAGTAAAGAAACGTTTCACAAAAGAAAAGTCATTAATATAAGTTCAACCTTTATTGCAGAGCAGTCATCAGTCTTCTTCGGAATGTGATGTCAGAGTCTACTTCTGTTATGTGGATTCGTGTTGTCTTGCTACGAAGTTTAACGGGACTCATTGCAGTTTTACATAAGCCAGCACAAACATTGCGGTACCCTTCTGGAATAAAAGCAGCTGCTTTTCGTAAATCTTCTAGTTTTGTTGTTTGAATGGACCATTAGATAAGCAGGTAACTCGTTGTAACGCATAGAAAGGAAGTCGCCCTTTTTCGAGCCCTCTTGCAGCATTTCCACTGTATTATGTCTGTATCCTATGAATATTGAATAATCAGTCTTTCTGAAGGTGAGCGCTTCTGTGAATTGGGTATCGATACAAAATGACCTTCCTGTATCATTCTAGTAACCTTTAAAGGTTTTGTTAGCCTTTGCTGTTTCCACAAGACGATACCACTATTCCAGATTATACACTACCAGCATTTTTGTTTCTTCTGTTTTATAATGCCAAAGACTCGATCACAGATGAGATATGAGTATTCTGATACAGGGAACCTATGTTGTACACTTTCAAAAATTTGTTTTATATGTACAAGATAGTACCAGACGGCCATAACATTTTTATTTTTATTTTGACCCCACTCATACAATTAATGATCTGTCATTGCTTAAAATATTTGTCACAAGTAGAACGTATGTGTATATTTAGACAGGAAACTATTTCTTCAGACCCCATGATGGCTAATCCTCATGTCAGATAACATATGCATGTAGGACTGTCACATATTTTCATAGATACAGAGATTATATGTTCACAGCTGTCTGTTGTAAAACATGACACTCAAAGCAAAGCTGGCAAAGTGTGTTGCAAATCGAAAGCAATAATGCGTGCATTATCATCAATAGTTTGGTGAAAATCGTTCTCCATCTGGTCTTGGGCACTTCGAGCTTTTCAAAGGTGGAGATTATGTTGTACCGTACTTTTAAGTTTTCTATGCTTAACGTCTCTATTTGTTGCCTCAAGTTTCACGAACCATTCATCACTACGTTTACACGTGTGCAAGCGTGGATGGCCGAATTATATATTGAATTCCTTCGTAAATATGTCAGAAAACATTCTAAATGATACTGGTTCATCAGCAGATTAGTACACTCGCCTACGTGTAATTAATAAATTTCTTTTATTGTTAATTCAGGTGGTAAGTAATATATTTGTGGATTATGTCTGTGCGTATAGTGACTTTTGTAACGGAGAAATTTGCGAATAAAATTGCTAAAATCTCCTCCTTTTTTCAGGCATTCTGTTTCGTCTGTTGGGAATGGAATAACCTGGACAAAATCCTACTTGGTGAATGGGAAGAATGTGGTAGCTTTCGATGTATACATGCATACGTCTTACTAGAATATGTTCTAGGATTTTATTAAAAGTAGACGTTAATTGTATCGGACGGTAAAATTACATGTTGGCGGGGAGTTTCTTTAGTTTTGAAAACATTAAAGTTTTGGAGAAAATAGCCAGTTCGTAGAAAGAAAGTAAGAATAATGGCTGACAAGGAAAGCACTATAAGCGGGCTTTCTTTTATATGGCAATGAGTTATTGTATTGAGGCCAGGTGCACTGTTGCGTTTATTGTGAACAACTGTAATGATATCTTGAACTGTGGTTCTGTCAGAGATTATGTGGAAGACTATGACGAACGTGAGGTTATAATGAAGGAGAAGATGGATTAACTGTGTCAGCTAGATGTCTATATGTGTATGCGGAACTGAGCGGGTAAAGCTATCTTGAAGAAAATCGGCGGAAGTGTCAGCTTTGGTTTAATTGGTTTAGATAGTAAGTTCTCATTTAATAATGAGTATAGTGTTTTAGTAAATTTTACGCAAAGAACATTTAAAAAATTCCAGTACTTATTAGGATGAGTAACGTCAGAAAGAGAATTACAGGTTTTAACTCAACAACGAAGTTTGTTAGCACAGATGTAGTCCTTAACATCCTCTGAAGTTGCTAGTGATGCCGGAGTGATTCGGGATTTTTTTTCTGAACTGGCTTCTTGGATTGAAGTTACAATGGTATGAATGTCACGATATAATTAATCCTCTGACGTTGGGGTTGTAACCCACCTATGCTGATAAATATATTCGGTACTTTTCCGACTTGGCTATCGAAGCGGAAGCTGGTTCTATGAAATTGTGGAGAATGAGGCGTAGGATGAGTACTGAGTTGCAATTTGATCGGAACATAGTCAATTCCTAGTGGATCGTAAACAGTAATATAAATTTGTAAAATGAGATTAGCGGAAGTAATGACAATATCTGGTGTGGCGCCTAACTAGTTTAGGAAGATCATAAATGCTGCCAGACATGCGAGTTAAGACAGATTTGAAAGGATGATTTGTCTCTGATCTCCTGTGTATGTTGAAGTCGGCCATGATTATGTAACTTATAATTATTGGAAATGTGTTGCACGAATGCAATAAGCAGCGACTTTCTGGATCTGATATAAATGGTATCAATAATTATGGCTATGTTATGGAAGTATAAAGTAATAATAAGATATTCTGGAATATCTGACAGCTTACAAAAGTATCGACGTGATGGAATACGTGGAGAAAATCCCACGGCTGTTCCTCCATTTGCACGTCTCATAGGAAGGGTACTATCTTGTCGAATTAGTGTGTATCCAGAAAGATGGCAAGTGATGAAGTAAGTAAGGAAGGTTTCGTTAAGAATAAACAATGCAGCTCTTCTCTCTAGTAAAAACGCTTCAAATAAAGCTTTGTTGTGGCAAAGAGATTTTATATTGAGAAAAATCAAAACTAAATCCATGATGAGTCTGGCCAAGTTAGGCGGTGGTTTCCAAATGTGTTGTATGGAAATAGACATTTTGACCAGAATAAGTGCCATGAAATGTAATATGGAAAGTTTCTTTTGCTGCGTGGGTGATATGTTTAAAAAGACATACTAACGATGAAATGGTTGAATGTTTTGAAGAGTAAGCCTGTGGAAGGCAAAAGCTGCGCACTGTTATAGGAGAATCCAATGATTGAGGAATGTTAGCGGAATATTTATGAATAGGAAATGGTGCTACGTGCTCAGGGTGAGGTTCTGTAAAGGCAGGTTTGCTTTTGCACTTGTAGCTATATATATTGGATGTCGTGCCAAGTAGAGCAATTCGGTGGTCGTTGTAGATTTGGACATGTATCAGTGGAGTGTTCACCAGAACTGTACCCACAGATAGTGGTGTTAGGACACATTGCGGTAAGGTGTTGGTTACATGTCTGATATTTCTTGCATCGAAGTGGTGGAGGTGCTGGGAACCGTTAAGTTTCGACTCTTGTCTTCTGTTATACATGTATATTCCATTAGTCAGAAGAGTATCAAAGTTTGAGAAGGGGTTAGCATTCGAACAATGTATGAGGCCTGTAACGTTTCGAATTTGTATAACCTTCTGGAGTGTGTGTCCTCCGTAGGTAAGTTCTTGAATATCTCCATTGCTATAAGAAGGATCAATATCTCGAATCATCACAGAAAGAAGTGGTGAACGGAGAGGAGGTGGCACTTGAACTTCAAAATATCAAAAATCCAATAGAACTTTTACATTAGTTACAGCAAAATTTGAAATTATTTTTGAAACGTCGCTTATACTTGCCCCCCCTTGGAAACTACAACATGGGCGCCCTTGTACAAATTATGGGCCACCCTGTATTTCAATAATATTTAATAAACAACCTTATAATGTGGCACAAGTCAATTCTCATGCAAGATCTACAAGGGGTAGTGTGTTCTTGAGAGTGGGTCTTCTTGGTATATTTTTTTCCGAAAACCCATACTATAATTTTCTTCATATTTCGGAAATAACTTTCAGCAATTATATTGTTTAATTTAAGAAATGCGATTGATAAAATTTAAGTGGTTGCCCGTATCTGCTATTCAATACATTGTAGAAATCTAAGGATATTAATACTTAAATTTGTTTGTACAATTATTTACTCCTTAAAACTAGTATTTCGATATGTTTCCCAATGTCATCGTGGGCTTAAACGACGCACTAATACGAACGAAGATGTGAAAAATATTGGCTAGTTCGGCAATGGTAATTCTTTGATTTCTGGAACTTTGGAAAAACAAGCATGGTTACGATCACTATACTGCAATATTATAGTAATGTTTCTCGAGAACGTTCCTTCATTCACTCTAATTAATGCATACATCTTCACTGCCAACGATTAATTTTCAAAAAAAAAAAAAAAAAAAAAAAAACGCTCACAGCAAAAGTGAAGGAACAAATGTATCGGACTGGTGAACAATCACTTGAGAAAAAAAAAAAAGCAAGTTGAGAAAGTTTTAAACACACAATCGATCGTTTAAAAAATTGCATTAAAAAAACAAACTAATTTATGTCTAAACTATTTTATTCATTATTCATTAGAAAATTAGAAATACACTTACGTATAACATAAAGCAAAAATTAAAAACATGGAAATAACCACAAACAAATATACAATATTGTTTTTTTTACATTCTAAAAACAGATAATAATCAATTAAAAAGATGAACAAATTACTATGGAATTTTATTATTCTTTCTTTCTTTCTTTAACCCAGAAATAGGATTTAGGTTTTATTTAAGCAGCTTCAAACTGTATTCCCTATTACACTTTATTGGTTACCTTGGTATAAGTTATATATTCTGTCTTAATAGTCCAAAATTTAAGTTAAAATTCCTTGTCAGTGCGGTTCCGTATAATCCTTGCAATCAAATTATTAGGTCTTCTCTGAAATTGTTGATATACATAAAATTAAATTTTTAAAATTTTATCAGACTTGGATATAAAATTATTATTTTTTTTTCATTTGATTATACGGGCTGGTCTTAAAAATAAATTTTAATTATAATCTTCTAATTATGAATTTTGGCTAAATTGCTTTGTCAGATTTGTCCATTCTAATTTTATTATTCATCTACAAAAATCAACTGAAAAATAACGGATATACGGTCATTGTCAAAAGTCTGAGCACACTATTATAGATTGTTCAGAATTTTTCACACAAACCCATATTTATTGGACTAGTTTTTGAAAATAAACAACGTTGTTTATATAAGGATACGAAAATTCACTGTCTTGCTGACATCGAGACAAATTTGTCGAGGACTAATTGCAATAAACAGATAACTATAAACATACAACTGACGTCATGTTTTGCTTTATGATTCATCGTTTCAACGATATTTAGTGGTGTGTATGAACCCTTGTCAGTGTAGTTGTCTCTTTACTTCAACAAACAATTGTGTGAGCTCCTTCGTAGCTAAGCGATTAGCGTACGCGCCTTTGGCGTGGGAGACCCCGGTTCAATTCCCGGCGAGAGTTCATGTAGTTCGGATTCCACGTTAATCAGTAGGTCCCGTCTCATATAGCCTCGCTGCTGAAAGGACGTTAAACTCAAAATCAACTCAACTCAAAGAATTATGTACGCGCTATTCAATTGTGTCGTAATATGAAAAAAAAATGGACGCAAATCTATGACATGCGATTTTACTGTTTTCATTCGAGTGGACCAGTTGAGGAGTCTTAAGAACAGGCAAATACTATAAAATGAGGAAGCGAAACTATTAAGGGTCCCCACTACAGCGAAATTAAACTACCGCTAATTTTAGAACGTTTCTGCAATATCTTCAAAACAAATAAAATACGATTTTGCATGTGATACCGTTATCACAGCTCATTTATCTGCTATCAATTTGCAACTATCGATAGATTTAGCATTTTTTGCGGGTTCTGTAAATAGCGACATACCAAAAGCAGATAGATGAATTGTGGTAAAGGTATCACATTCAAAATCGTATCGTCTAGTTCACTACGTTTCTGCTATTCGAATAGTTTTATTTGTTTTGAAGATATTACAGAAAAACTCTATTAAAAAAAAAATCGCTGTAGTGAAGACCCTTAACTAAAAGTCGAAGCACGTATTCAAGTGGTTATTTTGAGAGAAGATAGTAATTCTCTGCGAAAAATCGCTCAGCGATCGGGTAAAGCTGTGCTCATACTCCGAAAACACAGTCACAAAAAGGTCTAAATACTACACGGAAACGTACTGATCGTCCAAAAACAAGAACTTCCCTTAAGGACAAGTTTACTGGAAAAACAAGAAAACAGAATAGACGTCAACCGCTTCGGAAGAACCAACAGAACTATCGAAGAGACGTCTCCAATTGGTATCAAATAGGACTGTGGCCCAGCGCCTTCAGATCTATGGTGCTCGTGTAGGATTGTGGTAATGAAACCTTTCCTTCAAGCAGGAAACATTACAAAAAATACTCCTGAACCAAATAAATAAATACAGACTGAAATAATGAACAATGGAAGAAGGCACTCTGGACCGACGAATCTGAATTTCAACTTTTCGTTTTCCAATAGTAGAGGTTTGTGCGCCTCTATCCCGAAGAGCGCTTTCATCCCGACCGTGTAATACCTACAATAAGGCACGGAGAAGGTAGCGGCACTGTTTGGGGATACTTTACAGACTACCAAATTGATAATTTAGTTCGAAGTAATAGAATAACGGACAAAAACGTATTTCACGTTTGAAGTGAGGTATGGATTTTCATAAGCAACAACGATTTGGGTAGTAACTTTGTACTATAACAGGATCACCATCCCAAAGATTCTTCCATGCTATGTAGTAGTTACTTGCAATGTAAAGAAGACGCCTACATCACCAACGAATGGAATAGTCAGCAAGATAACCGGACTTGTTATATAACGAGCTCTTGTAAGATGAACTTGACAGCAAAAGTTCGTAAGTAGATGCCAACGAATACTGAAGGTCTTTGGAAGGCTCTCTAGAGCTACTGGAGTCGCATAGCTTCGTTAAAGTTTGATAGATTAATCAACCAAATGCCTGGAATTTGTAAAGCTCTTATCAAGGCTAATTTTGTCGGCATTTCATTAAATGCAAACATACTGAATAAATTTGTCTCTCTCATATAGCTTCGCTGCTGAATGGGACGTTAAACTCAAATTTGTCTCCGTGGAAAAAGGACATATGTTTTAATTTCTTTATATTCACAATGATATTTATTTTACAGAACAAATCCAGCAAACAAGGTTTTGTATGGATATATATATCCTTTTATTTTTAAGAAAATTCTGAAAAATCAGTAATGTGCTCAGACCTTTGGCAATGACTGTACAATTTTTTTAATGTCAGACTACACGATATTTGCATATGGCTCCCAGACGTCTGGTTTAGTCAGGACAGTAGCGGATTTACATAATATGTTTCCCCAAAATGATGCAAAATTGAAAATGTAACGGGTTCGTCTCCAAAACATGAGTAATATCATTTGTACGATATTAAAATAATAATACCTCTTTCGTTAGATCCTGAAACTCAACTGATAGGAATAGTCTATTCTCTGTCACTCACTTTTGTTGACTATTATTGATCTATTATTTAATTAATTCTGATGTTTCATCAAAAAGTAAGTGTACAACTACGAATATACTGTAAATTTTCAGTGTGTCCCTAGTTTTAGTATAAATTTTCAAAGGTTGTCCTTAGTTTTAATGTAAATTTTCAAAGGATGTCCCTAGTTTTATGTAAATTTTCAAATGATCTCCCTAGTTTTAGTGTAAATTTTCAGTTCCTAGTTTTATTGTAAATTTTCAAAGGACTATCCTAGTTTCAGTGCAAATTTTCGAAGGGTGTCCCTAGTTTTAGTGTAAATTTTCAAAGGATGTCCCTAGTTTTAGTGGAAATTTTCACATAATGTTCCTAGTTTTAATGTAAATTTTCAAAGGGTGTCTTGATGTTTTAATCTGATAATCTGGGAGTCCTACCTGCATGATATATCTATTTATCTACATGGAACGTAAATTACAAATGAAAGCTCACAACTCTGGACTTTTAACCAGTTTTCAATCATCCCTATTAAAAAAAAAAACCCTAAATAAAGTACCAAATGTAATACATAAGTATCAGTAATTCATACAAGCAAAATATATCATAATATGCCATTCATATATACATTATTTGTACCAGGTACAAAATATTGCAAAACAAACATCCTTAAATTTTTTATTGTATACAGTATTTTCAAAGTTATTCAAAAATATTCTCTAATATAATCTATATAATAAATTAAACAACTAAAACAGTTTGAGTCGCATTTCTTTTCATGAATATTACGCGACAGAATAAAAACATTTTTAGCGGAAAATGCTGTTCTTCTCCACATTTTTGTCTAATATTTGCAAAAGCATGAGGAACAGAAAAAAACATTTACGTCTTTTTTTTTTTTTTTTATAGAAAGTTCTTGAATTTTTAAGACTACGCAGGTGAAGACTTGTTCATTTTTTATTAGACTGTATATTATACATATACACATTATCAACATTAATAAAAAAAAGGTCAATATTTACATAGAAATATGGAAATTTATATACAAGATATGATCAAAAAGTTCGGTGAATGTAGTTAGTTGCACAGTGCCATCTATGGACGTTGTTTGCATTTGTCAACATGTTGTATCCGTTTCAACTAGTAAACCCGGCAGCCTAAACCTTTGGTACAGTTAATATCGAGTTTGAATGAGTTGTGACATGTTAGCTGGCTTCCAGAGGCAGAAGAGTGAGGACGTGTTAAGAGTGTGTGTGTCGCGCACCAACACTAAGTTTTGATCTAAGCTCCAAAGAAGTGCTAAAGAAGCTCACGAAATATCAAAATCAATGTATGGCGATGAATTGGTGGCATTGAAGACTGTTTATAAGTAGTATGAACGATTGAGACATTCTTCGACGTCAAGATCAGATGAAAACATGCAAAAAGTGGCACAAATGATCTGTTCAAACAGACGAATGACTATTCGAGACCTTTCTGAAGAATTAAACATCTTGTATGAGTCCGTAAAAAAGCATTTTAATTCCGATTAAATGACTAAATGTTTTGCTCGTTCACCACGCACGTTGTTGAAAACGCACGGTGTCACAAATTGCTTTTGATCCGAGAGTTTTTGACGAAAAAATAGTCCTATCAGTCCACATTCACTATGCTCTCCAAGCACCACGCGACTTCTGGTTTTCCTCCCTCCCCCCCCAAAAAAAAATAAATATAAAATAAAATAAATAAAAAAGTGCATAAAGGAAAACGTTTTAACACCATTTGTGACAGTGAGAGGGCAACAATAGAGACGCTGAAGAAGCTGAAGCAAAAAGAAACCATGCAGAAATGCTTCCAGTCCACTCATGGATTGAATGTTGGCATAAGTGCATTGCTAGCGAGGGACAATACTTTGAAGGAGATTAAATCAAATTCCATGTAAGCTTATTATTTTGTTTCTAATAAAATTATTCACCTGAAGAAGATTAAATCAAATTCCATGTAAGCTTATTATTTTGTTTCTAATAAAATTATTCACCTGAAGAAGATTAAATCAAATTTCATGTAAGCTTATTATTTTGTTTCTAATAAAATTATTCACCTGAAGAAGATTAAATCAAATTCCATGTAAGCTTATTATTTTGTTTCTAATAAAATTATTCACCTGAAGAAGATTAAATCAAATTCCATGTAACCTTATTATTTTGTTTCTAATAAAATTATTCACCTGAAGAAGATTAAATCAAATTCCATGTAACCTTATTATTTTGTTTCTAATAAAACTATTCACCTGAAGAAGATTAAATCAAATTCCATGTAACCTTATTATTTTGTTTCTAATAAAATTATTCATCGTATTTTTTGATCATATCTCGTATATTCCTCGTTCTGAAAGAATATATATATATATATATATATATATATATATATATATATATAAATTTCTTATGATGCCACGGGTTAAAACTAAGACCATCTACAAAATTGTGGTTAGTTCATTAGGTACCGTTAGTAGTGGTTAGTATTTTCTACAAATTAAAAATAAATTGAATTGTAATTCTTTGATCTCCGTTACATTAAGAAATTGCAGTGGTGGTTCTTGAGGGAAACTAAAAACTGCCTTGTTTAAAATTAAATTTTTGTCACTTGAAAGTAAAGAATGTTATAATTCTTGTATATAAGGTTTAGAACGAGAGTGATTCAGAAAGTAATGCCTCTAAACCCAGTACTTGGCCAATAGGCATGTAAACAATCTGAACTGTTTATGATTATTGCACTGATGTTTAAGCTATGGAATGTCACTTGTTTCGTCTTCCTATCTCTTCTCGTTCCACAGTAATGAGACAATCCATCAGTGATGTGCCGTAAACTATAATTTTACATCTACGCGATTGTCTACTGTAGTCTATACGTAATCTACATTACACCTTTTCCCGTGTAGACTATGTAGACAACCACTAAGGAAGAATTTCGTTGCTCGTTTGTTCATATTTCTTCATTCAGTTGTTTTGTTTCGGTGCAGCGAAAGATTAGGGAAACGACTAACATATAAAAAGTAGAGGGAATTATCTAATCTGTATGTTTACTTTGCTCTGCACATACACTTCCTTAGATTTTCCACTTCGAGCACTGCTTTTATAATGAAATTTACAAAACTAATTCTCACCTGTGGGCTTTCAGTCTTGAATCTGCTCTAATTGCTATTTTTTTCTTGCATATTTTACAAAATGCATAATATTTTTCATTTTCCTTCATCAAGACGAAACTAAGTATTCGAAAGTTACTATTCGCTGGTCTAAGGCATTTTATTTTGTACGCAATTTCGCAAGGTAACGACAAAATAAAGCTCCTTTATTGTCCACGACGCCATATTAAATTACGTGTTGTTGACATATTCTACATAGTCTACGTTGTTTACATTGTCTACGCATAGTTGACACGTAAACGTAAACTATCGCTTTTTACGCGTACACGCACATCTCTGCAATCCATGGTATCCTGTGGTGACGTCTGGTTGAAACAGCGGGCTGGCATTGAATTTCTGACTGCAGAAGATTGTGCGCCCAGGAACATTCATCGACGGTGACTAGTCGTTTCTACATCATTACGACCCGGAAACGAAGCGTCAGTCGGAGTACCGCCACACGTCCTCTGCTGCGTCAAAAAAAAAAAAAAAAAAAAAAAAAAAAAAAAATCAAAGTTGCCTCACCTGCAGGCAAAGTGTAGTTGACATTCTGCCTCATCCTGCCAATAGTCCGGATTTTGCGCCCTGCCACTTTTGGCTCTTCCCCAAACTTAAGGATCACCTTAAAAGTCTTCATCCCGGCGAAATTAAAATACCGCTAATTTTACAGTAATTATGTGATATCTTCAAATAGATAAAAGATAATCAAAATGTGGAACACGAGCGCCCTAGACAATATTATTTTACATGAGAAACCGTTATCACTCACTCACTCACTTATCAGCTTTCGATTTCGAGCCATTTTCAAAAATCGGCATTTATTTTCGCGTTTCTAAACAGCTGAAAACGAAAAAGCCGCTAGGTGACTTGTGATAACGGTACCTCACGCTAAATAATACTGTCTAGGGCGCTCTTGTTCCATATTGCAATTATCTTTTATCTATTTGAAGATATCACATAATTACTGTAAAATTAGCGGTATTTTAATTTCGCCGGGATGAAGACTCTTAAGGGCCAACGCAACAGTTGTGACGAGGATACAGAAGCAGTAGTTCGACAATGGTGTGGCCATCAGCCACCACAATGAAAAACCTTGTTTCGTGTTGGCGCAAGTGCATTGCCTGTAATAGGGAACTATGTTGAAAAACGATGCCACCACTTGTAGTAGCTGACACTACAAGTTTTCTACTGATACTTCTATCGGTCAGGCACGTAGCCAGGATTTCATAAAGGGGGGGGGGGTCCGTGACATGAAGTACTATGGTCATCACACCAGGGGTTCGATCATTCTAAACTATTTTACTGGAACATATATTGGTTCGTTTAGGCAGGATTTCGTACCGGGGGGGGGGGTTAACATTAAAATCTGAATGCCCAGGAGCTTTTACTTTCAACATATATGGGTTTGTTAGAACAATAAAACAGGGATATATTGGTAAGTATCAGTGGCGTAGCACACTTTTGCGGGTCCCCCCGCAAAGTATAGAGAAGGGGCCCTAGTTGTAAAGCCGATAAAAGTAAGATTGAGTTCTACTTCTTTAAATCTTTATTCATCGCAAGACTTCGGGGCCTCCTATACGTCGGGCCCCCCGCACTGCGGGGGTTGCGGGGGCAGCTGCTACGCCACTGGTAAGTATTTTAATAAACTATGAAGAAATCTTGAGTAAAACAATAATAATAAAAAAAAAAGTGTTGAAAAAGATTTTACAATATATACGTCCTTCCTCTGTTTATTCAAATATAACAATTTTCCTTTCATTATGGCCTCAACTATTATAAAAAGTACATACTCAGTAATGTCTTGTAAAATATTTTACAATATCTGCGTTCCTTTCTCTGTTGAATCAAACAGGGGCGGATCCAGGACGGACTTCTGGGGGGGGGGACGGTGGGTTGTCATACTGCTACTTTTAAGGGCACCAAACTTTGGAATGGGTTTTATTTACATATATAAAATAAGAAAGTTTTCTCGATCACCCCCCTGGATCCGCCCCTGGAATCAAATGATAAAAGAACTTTCTTTCCACATATTTTTTTTTTTTATTGCGTCAACTACTCTCAGTTCCAAATACAGGTTAAAGGAGCAGTAGAAAATTGTTTTTGAAATAACATGTTTGATACTGCAAGGATGTTATGAAAAATTATGATAAAAAAATGTCCACGCTGTTACACTACAGTACTATACTTTCGGAAGCTTGAAATCTGCCTGACTAGTAGCAGAAATTCTGAGAATTCCGCAACTTTTTAGAAATTTCAAATTCCCTGACTCTTCCAGGATATCTCGCTTATCTCGCCACTATGTATTGCAAGTAATAGAAATCTCCTAAGAGTAACCAAAAGCTTTTTGATGTTTTTTTTTTTTTTTAAACGCGATCCTTCTTTTTCTCATTTCATTTTGTTTCATCCTTCCTTAATTTTTTCATTTCTGGTCTCGAAGGGGGGGAGGTACGGACCCCCCCTTGGCTACGTGCTTGTATCGGTGCTATCTGTCAAACACACATAAAAGCATCACATTGGAGGCATTACTTTCTGTAGCCTCCCTCGTACATTAGGTAGCTTTTCTTTCCTTGTTAGTATCAAGAGATAAAAGTTTAACTTTTAGCAAGGTAGTTTCCCTCAAAACCGTCACTGAAAAAAAAAGAACTGTGAAAGTGGCAGTATTTAGTACAATCTACTGGTAACAAACCAAAATTTTCCTTTACTGCAAAGACAAAGTACCATGTTACTGTATCTCGATTTATCTTGAGTCGCTACGAATATGTTGCAGACAGTGATTTTTCAAATCTTTATTATACTTGAAACTTTTGTAACACCTTGTGCAAGTAAATGATTTTACATTTGAATGAACGTATTTGTTGTGACGTTTATAATTACTCTTATCATTGAAACTTTTAAAACAAATTTCACACGAATACGGCTTCTCTCCCGTATGAATCCGGAAATGCCTTTTCAGGTCACTGAAACAGGGGAATCGCTTCCCGCAGCAGTTGCAGACTCTTCCACCTTTGGTTAGTCTAAATTCCTCTTGGCTTGTATCATCTTGTAAGACAGCAGCAACACTGTAAGAAATGGGAAGTGTTTAATTGTTTTCTTATGATTAATACAACAGACACTTATTGGTCTACATGTTTATTAATATCTCTTACACACATACCCACGCACTAAGTTACAGTGATACCTTGAAATAAGAACTTAATCCGTTCCGGAATCATGTTCAAGTTCCAAGGCAGTTCTTTTTTCTCTTACAATAGTACAATTTGGACTCGAGATTTCAAACTGATTTTTAACCGAGTACACTGGATTTTAAGGTTAGGAAATAATAATATTTGAATTAAGATGAATATTTTCAGGACCAATAGCGCACATAGTGTTGTTATATAAAAGAAGTAACATAAAACAGACACAAAAGGAATAATTGTTAATAGCGAAAATCACTCGAGATGCCTTCACTACAGCTTTCGATAACAAACTGAACAAGGCGTATAGGTGATCTACGGAGTATACAGTGGCGTATTTACAATTTTGTTTCGGGAGGGGCTTTGCTAACTTTCGGGGGGGGGGGCTTTGCTTAAGCCCGGAAGCCCCAACTAAAGAAAGTAAACGAGAAAAGAGAGGACGGCCAGTACATCTGCACAACATTCAACGAAGTCCACTTTACAAAGAGCCTCGAGTCATCAGCAAACAGGAGGAGGACGTACCGTAATCGACTTGTTGCCTTCACCCACCCATCCATCATCGGACTATTTCTTGTCTTAAAACGACATGGAGATACCGATTCATCGTACAGTGACAGTGACAATGATGCATAAAATCCTCGAATATTCCTTTTTTCATTTATGTTTCTCGTTTCAATGATGGTGCCGATGTGTTTCCCGTGATTATTATAACTGAAACATTTTGCGTTCATTTGCTAAGCGTGAATTCATTGTTTAGTAAAATAACAGTAAATCCACGGTTTACAAAAATAACAGTGGATTCACTGTTTAAAAACACACCAACTCACGGTTAAAAAATTACCGTGAATCTTCGGTTTAAAAAAATAATTGTGAATCATGGTTGTTTTAAAAATTAACTGTAAACCCATTCTTCAAAAACATCTGTGAATTCACATATACGAAAAATAATCATATATACAAGATTTTTAAAAAAATGAATCCATGATTTAGATAAACATACTATTAGAGGTGTTACACATCATCTAAGATTTATATCACTCAAAATACACGAATTATGTGTATAAATTCTGGAGTGCTTGCCATGACAACATAACTGACTCACAACATAACTTTTGCGAGCGGGCCCCGGGTTCGATTCGCGGTGGGGGTACTCGGTCGAAAAAGTGTACACACTTTTTCAAGCCAGCCATTCTGAATGGGGTTTTCCTGGTTTTCCTCATTCACACCAGGCAAATGCCGGGATGGTATCTAACACACAGATTCCAGGCCGCTTCCTTCCTTCTCCAATCCTTTCTTCCTTCCCTTTCCCCGGATAGTGTGCTCGTCAAAGGACGCCATCCCTCATGCATTTACGGGCTAGCATGGCCGTATATGCCGAAAGCCCAGAAATCTAAATCCTCATCCTAATCACAACAGAACTTTGTAATATTTGTGGAATTTTTCTATACTCATTCTAATAAGAATGTTAGTATCTCGCAAAGTACCAAAAGTGATTTACACCACTTTGCCATCCAATGGTTTATGTATATTATATCTATCATATATTCAGGTGGGAGTCCTGGAGAGCCTTCGATAAATAAAACAACTGTGAGAGCCAGTGATATAACCAAGAATTTCTGTGGAATTTATTTCCTTCCTTCATCAATTCACTTCTCTTTCTCTACGAGCTTGCATCCCTAGTCCAACTTCAAAGACAAAGGAACAAACGTCTTTTGTTTTACGACAAAACATTAAAGAGAAATATTTCTCCTCTTAGCCTAATCCCATCAATAACTAGACCAGCGTTTCTCAACCGCTGTGTCGCGAATACATGTCAGGTGTGTTGTGGGATTTTAAATGTCTTCTAAGATCTTCTGCAAAGGAATTATAATTATCTTTAGAAATAAAAAAAAAATCACCAATTGACTTAATTTCACACTTGTCCTCCAAGTTTAAAGGTGGAGAGTCTGCTTTTAACGCCGTTCATTTTTCTTTGGAAAGAAACACTGAACATGAGAGTATATCTGTCAAGAGTTCGTCCACGCATAGATATGCTTTGCAAAAAATCTCCAAGAACAAATAGCTCATTAGTTTTAAGTTTGATGTGTTCTTATATTTCTGATGGTAATCTTTCTTGCTCATATTCCTGCTTAAGAGTCAGAAGTCATCTCATAGTCTCTCCATAATAATAAAAAAAGGATGTATTTTTACATGTTTGCTTTGTTGCATCTAGGAAAAATATCATGCAGAGGTGTCTCGAAAGTTTGAAAGGTATTTTGATGTGCCCCAAAAGAAAAAATGTTGAGAAACGCTGCACTACAGTATTTTGATATTAACCTGTATATACCTTTTATTGTTTATTATTTTTTTACAGCATGTATTCTCAAATTGAGTAATCACTCTGCAACGAACAAATACGCGTAATCACATTCCATTTGTGTCCGTTATTCAGAAGTTTCACTGTACTGTTTATCGCAAATGAATCTTATTTGTTGTTCTATGATGTCACACGAAGCCATTTTGTTCTCGTTGTTTATTGAGGTACAATTACACTTGAACTCTGTGTAAGGGCGACTATAATGATTATAGGGAATGAAATGGTGCAATGAAAGCGGGAGAACCCCGCCCCCACACTGTGCTTGCCCACCATAAAACCCACTTGCCGAGAGCTGGGATCAAATAAGGGTGCACCAGAGGTGAACTCTCTACAATTGAATAAGTATGGCCCCTCATAAGAAGGTGATACAAACTACTCGCTGATAAAGCAAAATATCAACGGTGATGGTTCGTTTGCTTCATACTATTTTACAAAGCAAACACATATATTGCATCAATACAATTATACTCTTTGCTCTGTTCGTGGAAAAATTAAAATAGATATAATCGCATCCCGTTAACTTTTCCAGACAGTTCTTAATTTATGAGGTAAGTAGCAGAAAAATGGTGGTTGTTCAGGAACATAGTAAAAATTGAATTCTAGTTGTCACGAACTCTCCATCTATATATTAAAATGCCAGGTTTATACGTTTGTGTTCAAGAAAAGTTTATATGTTTGCATCCAATCCTTTTGACAACGAGATTTCGAAAACCACAAGTGCCGTTTTCGCTGCTCGATTCCAAATTTTGTGTAGATTGTTCAGTTTTAATTGAATATTTTTAAAAAAAGCATGGTCGTTATCTCTTTATTGCATTTTTTAGGGAAACACTGGAAATGCTGAAATTTAAAAAGCATCATATCCTACGAGTTACATATTCCAACACCACATATTTGTATACAGGGGTCGTATATCTATCAGGCGTTTCATGGCCATAACGAAAAACGAAGGATAACCATGATCTATCTTTATTGTTTGGAGTATTTCGCCCAATGAACACCATATATCACTAACATTATTTTAACTGTGTATGTAATGTATTTGCTTATTACATACTAGAAGCAAGAAGAAAGAGAATACTGATCATATATGAATTAGAAATTCCAACCGGAAGTAGGCTCAATCTTGCAAACAGTGCAAGATATTGAAAAAATCTTTCCTTTATGGTACCCCTTGCCGATTTTTATCAAGATATCTTTCACTAAAGCAAACGCCAAAAATATAGGCGGGTTGCGCGCGCAACAAAAAGTGGGTGGAGAGAGCAACAGCCAACTAGCAATCTGCGCACTTGCCATATTTATATTTGTCTTGCTCAGTCACTGTCAAGGTTTCATGTTTCGTGCGCGTGTTGAAGATTGGTTACGGCAGAACGCAGGCTTTGAGCTATGGCTACGTAAACGGCTGTCGTCTGCTTACTCCTGCAACAGGAGGGAAGGAGGTGGCACATGACAAGGGAGAGTTGACAACAGCGAGCTGTAAGGTGCGCGCGCAACCCGCCTATATTTTTGGCGTTTGCTTTAGTGTCTGTAAAGGGACATGTACATATGTGAGGAATGACAAGGAGATTCATTCTCGTATGTGAATGATGCGCTGTTTAGAGAGCGCAGGTTCAGCTAGTTATTATTATTAATAAAAATAATATCATTAGAATAAATAACATTATCAATAGTACTAAAGTCAGTCTTTATTTACGAGTACAAAAAAGGCCGTTTTTAAAATATGACTATGAATTACTTATAAAAAAACGTTTGTAATACAGCAATCACTAATTTTCAAGAAACAAAAACAAAAACGTTGCTTTCGTTTTCGGGACGAAGAACAATGGTTACCGATTATCCTGAATCGTTATCCATATGCGTCGTACTGTGGTATATTAAACTCTTTTTACATTTGAAGCTTTTACCGCATTCGTTACAAGAAAATGTTTTTACATTTGAATGAGCAAATTTCTTATGACGTCTGCAATTGCTTTGATCGCTAAAATGTTTTAAACAAATTTCACACGAATACGGCTTCTCCCCTGTGTGACAACGGAAGTGCCTTTGCAGATAAGTCTTAGAAACTTGTTTAGAACAGAAGTTACAGGTTACGAGAGACACTAATATTCCACTTTTCTCCAGAGAATAATTCATCTCCTCTTGTAACACATCACCAACACTGCAAGAAAAAGGGAGTGAATTTATTTTATTTTCTTTATATTTACGTCTTATGATTTGTACTATCTACAAGAAATTTTCATTTTATTTTACTGTTATTTTACGCTACAGTAATATTCATTTATTACCGACATTCATACGGGGTGCATTTATGCCGATCCCAAGAGTTTCAGTATTCGCGCGCTACCCTAGCTAGCTGTGAAAAGTTGGTCATGGAAAATTGTACAGAAACATTTGTGCAAGAGAACAGAACCTAACCAACCCCTGCCGGGCTTCTAACCCGTTTCTACTATTATTATTATGTTACTACTACTACTTTTACTATGGATCCGTATAGTAAAACTGCAAGCTTATTTTAATGAAAATTCTTTTTATGAAAATTAAAAAAAAGAAAAATCCTTGGGCAGGATTTGAACCCACGCCAAAAACGATTTTCACTACTAGCATGTTACGCTAGGACGCTCGGCTACGAGGGCCGACAGCAGTTGGACTTTACTTTCCGCTATATGTAGGCCATGATTCCTGATGTCCTATTTGTATCGGCCAGTAGGATCACAAGATATCTGAAACTCTTGGGATGCATACGGCGTTTTCGATTATTAAGATAACAAATGATAACTTCAATATATCCATGAAGCTTCTATCGGCACAATTGCATTATGGTATATGTAGCAGTGATGCCAACCTGGAACCTTATAAAATCCCATCTTGAAAGACAGAAATTCCCATATTGCTCTTAAATTTTCCACGTGCTATACTAATCACAATATTTTCAAAATTTACAAAATATGAAAATTGGAACTACTGTATGTCACCAGGCCCGTATCCACGGGGGGCCGCCCCCCTAAAATTTTCACAGTAGGCTTGCAAATGAACTATAATTTGGTTGGATTGGGCCCCTCCGAACTTCTACCAAGCCCCCCTTCCTACATTTTTGGGCTGGCTACCGGCCTGTATGTCACTTACTTTTTTCAACATTTGAGTAAATTATATTCGTAAATTTTGATTTTCTAAACTCTTAATAACTATTTTACTTCATTAAAAGAGGCTATTTAAATTGCTTATGAAAACAATAGTTTATTTTGTTATCAGAATTTAGTATTTCAATTACGCTTCTCTGTTATAATCTGCTACTAAATGTAGTAAAACGAGACAACATTCATTCTTCAGTTATTTCGTGTGAGGCGTTTTAGAAATCGTTTTTCGTTTGGTAATTTAACTACTATCTTCCGTTCATGATTTTTAAAAAAGAAAAGATCTAGAGCACAATTTACGTTCCTTAGTGCTAGTTTGATGAGATTCAAAAGTATTTCCATAAATCACTTTCACAGTAACATGCACTTTCCAATAACACAATTAATTTGACAATTAGCAGTGATTTCACGTTTATTCGAACGCAGTGTTGCCAACTAGTTGATACCTAAGTCGCTAAATGACTCTAATTTTGGGTGAAAAGTCACTAAAAATTATTCGTGGAATTTCATCTCTCTCTCTCTCTCTTATATATATATATATATATATATATATATATATATATATATATATATATATATATATATATATATATATATATATGTGTGTGTGTGTGTGTGTGTGTGTGATCAATTCAAGCCATAATATTACCTATGGTACAAAAACGTAATTATAAATAATTTCACTTTTTAATACAACATATATTTTTTTACTCTGTGCTCAATTTCACTTCAACGAAATGAAAAATGAGTTTAGAAAAACAAAGAAAAGTCTAGAAAAATCTTACTACAAAGAAAAATCTTACATTCGCTTCTCTTTTACTCACGCTTCGACAGATAATCAGCTTGCTGTCGGTAATATATTATTTCGCAAATTAAAGGTAATTAAAGATTGGATTTGGTTACCGTTACAGGGCAAGATATAACTACAATCAAAGCTGCAGTATGGAGATAAATGCACTCGCGTTGATTCAATAAGAAAGAGGAAAATAAACATAGGCTATCTGAACTGATTCAAGCCTTGATTACAGAATAAGTTGTTCGGATCACAAAAGTCGCTAGATTTGTAAGAAAGTCGCCAAATTGTCATTCAAAAATCACTAAAAAAGTCGCTAATCGGAAAAATAATTCCTTGTCGCTATCCTGGAAGTGAAATCCCCTAGATTTAGCAACTTTTCCCCCAAATTGGCAACACTGTTCGAACGTCATTAACCTACTTCCCACTCATAGGGACTTTTTTTGTGTCGATAAAATAAATATAAGAAAATCCCATATATGCTGTCAATTTTCATGCAAATTCTCTTTATCCCTATTCGAAATATTAGTGTCAAAAAATTCCACACAATGGAACTTTTCTCACGACTTGGCATCGCTGATCTGTAGTTTACATTCAATATTTTCCTAACTTATAAATATACAAATTATTTGGGATGATCTTTCGAATCACTACCAAATCGCAATTTAGGGTCTAATGAAACGTTCAGTTCTTCTAAAAGCCTAGAGAGATTCTATTATATAAGATTCTAGATTAAGTTTATACATGCTTCTAAAGTTTTCCAAGAAAGAAACAAAAACAATATAGAACATTATCCTTAATTTCACATCATTCTTAATGGTGATTCGGTGCAGGATTACTTCACGCCAACCAATTTGAAAGTTTTACGTTAAATTTTAGTAATGTAAAATGGAAGACCAATGCCTAAGAATGGGACTTCTACGAATAATTTCATTACAATTGTAAAAAAAAAAAAAAAAAAAAAAAAAAACTTGTGTTCATATTGATTCATCTGACGCATGCACAGAGATAATGATTACCAAACTTACTGATTACGTTAAAATATTCTATTCAAGTTCCGATTTTACATTCCTTAGCTTAGTTCTCGTGAAAGTAAAATTTATGCATTCATGGGCAAAACGACTACAAATACAGGGATGTTTTGAGAGAATGTTAACAAAAATTAACCCAACCCACTGGCGTACGCAGGATTTTTTCGGAGTGAGTGAGCTGGAATTGTAAAGTGCATAGTACATAGATAATTGAACATAAAACTCTATATCATAACACACTAAAATGCTTTCTCTAGCCAAGAAATGATGTTGTTTGACCAAGCAAATATTTCGTATATTTTGACAAATTACATCCATTCTGATACTATAAACATTCAAGACAACAGCGATAGAATAGGTTCTTGATTGTTTCCTCCTTCTAGCAAAGTACATAATATTCCTTTCAACGATAGAGCTCATTCATGGCTAAGCGGTTAGCGTACGTACCTTTGGGAGACCCTGGTTCGATTCTCGGTGGGGGCTCATGTGGTTCAGATTCGACGTTAATCAGTAGGTCCCGTCTAATATAGCTTCGCTCCTGATAGGGACGTGAAACTCAAAATCAACTCAACTCCTTTCAACAATAACTGAGATTTTGTAATTCTGAAGATACTGGCATTTTCTAAACAACTCCAAAGCCTTATTTAAATTGTACAAGGGTTTCGGAACGAAAAGGGTGGGTTCTACATGAGTATCCTTACTAACATTTCTTTCATCAAGAAAAAACACAAAACTACTACAATATAATCCACCTGTTTATCTTCTTTCCGAACAGGCAAGCCTCCAAGAGCGTATTAAAAGATCAGTTTGAATAGCATATATTTATTTACTTGCATTTTACTTGCATTTTGCTTTCTTTACTTACTGCATATGATGCAGTAGGAAATGTTCGCTCATTCGCTGTTTTAGGTAAGACTGCATTTTCTTACTTTCTGGTTTTTACTCACTCTTACAACTCTATTAACCTCTCTTCCGGTAAGTTAACAAAGATAAATTTATTTAACTGAAACTAATTAATTTAACATATCAGTAACACAAGCATTGGTGGTTTTAAAATATGATCAGTATTAGTTGCCTGTTACGGAATGCGTGAATGGCAAAATCATTTCCAACGTGGATCACGTTTCCAGTAACGTCTTATAGAGTACCGACAATATGAACGGTTACCATACATGTAATCAGTGCTATATTTGCAATTCGGCAAGTAATTATTCTTTAACCCTTTGGGGATCCCATGGTACAATTTGTACCATACGGGGTGTTTCATGGTACATTGCGTTATAACTCTCCTATTTGAGCTTTTTCGTCCGTTTTTTTTTTTTTTGTTTGTTTGTTTTTCAAGTCCAGAGGCATTGTAGAAGACATTACGTATGGTTTCAAACCTTCCTGCGTCGAGAAAGGAGGTGATGACGTCATAAGTCTAAAATTTATATTTTCGTGTAGTACTTTTTTTTGGGGGGGGGATTATGTAAAGTATTTTTGGCGGGCCTATTTTTGCACGTACAAGATTGAAATTTTGCACAAACATTCAGTCCATCGAGTAGTATTTACCAGATTTCTGCGTTACAACAGGGGGGATCCAGAGGGTCAAAAAGTTGAAAAAGGGATCTTTTTACCCAGAAATCCCGTTTTTCCTCATGTTTCCGCCTTAGATACATGATGGAGACACGTGAGTCATACTGCCTGAAAGGCAGTTCTATTCTGAAGAGAATGATGGGCGAAACATGACCCTAGGGTAATTAGAGATGTCTCAGAAAATTTTTTTACCTGAGATCATGGTCTTTTATGGTAATTTGGGTCATGGTGGGAATTCCTGATAAAATTTCTCCCGCCCTTGGTATTCAAGATAGAAACTTGAAATTTGGCACACACATTCAGTATACCAAGTACTATTTATCAGATTTTTTTAGATGGCTACGTTCACACAGGGCCGCTCCAGAGGGGCCCAAAGTGCGAGAAAAAATTTCCCTCCGAAAATTTCCCTTTGACATTATTTTTCCCGCTCCTGGTATATGGTATGAGCATGCAAGTGATATCGTTTGAAAGCCAGCTCCATTCTGAAGAGAATGAGGTATGAACCATGATCCTAGGATAGTGACGATGCAGTAGCTGCTTGACTGAAAGTCTAAAAAATAGCCCAAAAACCCCGGATCCGGAAAGAGTTAATCGGAATTTAAAAGTTAACGTATAAATCAGTCATCATTTTAACTTTGAATGCTCTGAACGATTTCCCAAGAACAAGTGTGACTGAATATTTGACATGGTTCTTTCAGTGGAATTATTAAGCATAGGTTTCATGTTCAAAGTCTCTATTATTTTCCGAGATTTGAATACATATATTTGTCCACTTTGGAAAGTGTAACTATAACTTGTAGAAATATAAGTATGCTATTAAGGATAATGGTCTGCATCTTATGATATCATTTCCTATGGCCTGTACCGTATGGTATCATTTCCTTCTTTTGTGGCCAAACTTGTAGAAACTTGTTCTTCCTGGATAGTTCTATATATAGTAAAAGAGGAAGCCATAGTGATGTATGTAAGTTCGTTTATAAAGTCATAAAGGAGATTAATTATAAAAATAATAACTTAAATGCAGAAAATCCACGAAAAATACCGCAGTTCACATAAATTCTATTTCTTGTGTTATCATTTTAACAGTTGGTATATGAATTAATTTTGAAATATTTTCATGATTTTAATATAACGAAATTAGGGCTATTATATAACCTAAAACGTTATAAAAGGAACTTCAAAAACTTCTAGTTTAATAATACATACCAAGTAATTCAGTCTAAATTCGATTAATGAATATTTTACTAATTGTAGAGTGAATAGTTAGTCATACTAATTGGTTCAGTTTATTGTACTTCGACTTACAATCAAAAAATGTTAGGAACTGGAGTTACACGAATTGTCTCAACTGGATTACTACTTAATGAATCTCACGACAAAATTTTTCGAAGTATAATGGATATACTCTAGTAACTACAGAGATTACGGAGAAAGATTTTATATAATTTTAGTAATAATGTTTACTATATTCACTAAGAAAGACTTTATTTTCATATGTAATAAGATATGATACAATATGTATACATATAAAATAAAACAGAAAGTACAGGTAACAAGAATAATTATTGTACAATAAAATTGTAAATTTACAAAGCTAAATGTATTATGTTCTTACAGAGTTCAAGGAAAATAAATATTTTTACAGATAACTAAAATAAATACTGTAATAATATAATACTATACTAAAGGTGAATAATAATTTGTAGTTTTTACTTTTAAAATCATGAAAACAAAACTTATTACTTCGCTAAACAGCAATACAAAACAAAATATATTAAAATTTCATTTTTGTCACGTGGAATCCAAAGATGATGTGCTCCCACTTACCATGGAATGTAAATATTGAAAATATAAATAATAAGGCAAGGAAAATATAAGGGAACAACAGACTTAGAACTTTTAACATTACCAGATAATTTTGAACGTTACAGTTCCACATTTTATGGCTCCTAAACTGAGAAACGCTCTGATATACAGTAGAGTAACCGAGAAAAGGTTCTGGTATTAATCACCCCCTTCAACAAAATATTATTTTTAAAATGTGCATTTGACACCTTATCAGGATTTGTATGCCTTTACTAGCCTTACAAATCCTGAAATTAAGTGAAATTGGGAGCTTGAACCTTTTCTTGATAAAAAAAAAAAAAAAATCCGTGTACACATTTACTTATATAAACACACTATTATTTAGTGATTCTCTGTATCTCATGACAAAAGGCGTAAATAACCAAAATTTTATTGTCAGGATTAAAATCTCCTTTCTTCAGCGTCTCGTACAAACCAGATAAATATAATCATTCTAGAGCAGTGATCGGCAAACCATCGATCGCGAGCTACCAGTATCTCGCGGGGACATTTTTGGTAGATCACGTTAACGTTCCGTTTGGCTAACCTTGATATTTCCACTGAGCTGACGCTAAGAACAAGCGGCACTGACAACAACAAATGCTTGTTTCTCCCGCGTAACTGACACTATCAGCCTCATCTTACAGTTGACTGTATACGCGTGGAGTTGTGTACGTTATGTTTTTCATGTGTATATTATACATTTGCTATGTTTTTCGTGTGTTATTAAACATTTGCTATGTTTTTCGTGTGTTACTAGACATTTGCTATGTTTTTCGTGTGTGTATTAGACATTTGCTATGTTTTTCGTGTGTGTATTAGACATTTGCTATGTTTTTCGTGTGTTCTTAAACATTTGCTATGTTTTTCGTGTGTTATTAGACATTTGCTATGTTTTTCGTGTGTATATTAGACGTTTGCTATGTTTTTCGTGTGTTATTAAACATTTGCTATGTTTTTCGTGTGTATATTAGACATTTGCTATGTTTTTCGTGTGTTATTACACATTTGCTATGTTTTTCGTATGCACATTATACATTTGCTATGTTTTTGGTGAGTTATATCTGACTTCTTGGATCTGAACCATGAATCTCACCCAAAATTGTTTAAAACTCAAAATCTTCCAGTTTTTTTTTTCTCCATAACGCATTATTGTTCGTGTGATATTTTAAAAAATACCCCTTTTATTTGTCATCGATATTCAACTAACAGGAGTAATCGATTCTCTGTCGCTCACTTTTATTACTATAGTATTATTCCAGCAAAAAGCAAATGTATTAACTATAAGTATAATGTAAACTTTCAGTTTTAAGTGTAAATTTATACAGGGTGTTTTTGCTCTGAAAATCTGGGATCTCTAATTAAATAACATACTGATAGAGTAATTCCGGAAGACGACATATTCAATTAAGTTACACATCCTTTCTTGTATATCAATTACTCAATAGATGAACAAAAATTTCAGTTACTAGGGTCATATCTTTACAAACGTAATTGTCACATTAACGCAGAATTATCTTAAATCAAATAAAGTTAATAAAATACTCTCAAAGACCTACAAGGATTATATTAGAACAATCATGCCAATAATGCTTGTACATAACAGATCTCTTCAACCCTGAAAACGCCATCTAGCTCATCAATAATATATATCTTTCATAATAGTATTAAACTAGAAACTGGATGCAATTAGCTAAGAATAGAAGTCAGTGGAGAGCTTTTGTGAACGCGGCACTGAACCTCCGGGTTCCATAGGCCATAGAGTTAGTTAGTTAGTTAATAGTATTAAACGATGACCTACAAACCTCAAACTTGAATGATTTTGATATGTTTCCACCTCTATCCCATACTTTTTACAAATAACGGTTATCACTACGCTCCGCGCCACCTTCTTAAATATTATTGAATAATAATTTATAAAGATCAAAAACTTAGGAAAAGATCCAAATAGTGTATCAACAAAAATGATTTTAAATAAATTCATAGCAATCTCCGGGTCTTTCCATATATGAAAAAAATTTAAATGCATATTTTACACCATCCATGTGCAACAGCACACCATCCGTGTCCATATTGTCTCAGGCCAGCCCCGACCCACTGAACCCTTTCATCTGGCCCTTTACTGAAAATATACTTCTTACATAATCTTAAATTGAACTGAAAATACTTCCTCGATAACTGATGTCCACCTTGGAACACACGAGTATAATCCACGTTGGAACATCCAGTACACATCGAGAGACTAGTTCAGAACATGAAAAATCAAATTATTCAATAAAATTATAAATAAATAGATTTTTTCTGCTTTTCTTTTATAAATAAATGTTTTCGTTACCGTTATAACAGTTTCTCTATTAAGTATAACCATTCGATTTTTATGAGAATGTCTCGTACGGCCCTGAATGCCAGTAAATCCTCTGTGATTGGCCCACCTTGTGTTCCATCGTGCACATACCTGAACACAATTGTCAAGCTCTCAAAATTTTTCAAAATATATGAAATATTTTAAAAATTTTGTAACATTCGTAAATATGTTTTCCAAAATTGTTGCATGGTTCGTTGCTATCGATTTACCAAAAGAAAGGGAAAAGTATAGAATATAGAAGATCCATAAACCGTGGCCTTACTCAAAAACACTCTACTGTGTGAGTTGTTTATAAATGAAATCGACTATTGATTAACCTCTTGCGTTGCAGGTATCATTTTCCTATGTGCGTGCTGTAATACCAGGTTTTCATTTACTGTTAAAAGACAATAGGCCGTTACATAGTGCATATATGTCGTGGAACATTTGGACTGAAAAAGGGATTTTTTTTATGTTCTGAAGGGATTTTATGGTGCTTCAGGTTGGCAACACTACCCGGAGATCAAAGACAAAGTTGTTTTTTCTTCCTTCTGATCTCGAAATATGATCTCGAAGTTGCTAATTGTTTATTTTCAAAACAAACACATGCTCAACTAGCTCTGGCATCTGAGACAATTTTTTTTCTTTTATGTTAGTAAGGTGCTGTCACCTCAGGGGAAATAGTAGAACTACTCTTGTCTTGCAACCACTAAAAAATTTCATCATCTCCAAAATTAATACAACCGTTAATAAAGGATACGTTTTCATGACATCCACATGGACACTACTGGTATTTTGCAACGGAATATTTTTATGAGATCCATACGCAAGTGATTAAAGACGCTAGAACAACTAATCAATCATGATAATCAACAAAAACTCCTGGTCAATTAAGGAAGATACAACATACGTAGTATTAATCTTGTAAGAAATATAATAAAATACGTAATTTTTAGCTACAGATCATATACCTTAGGAATGATAAACTACATTCTACATCAACATCACTTTACACCAAGGAAAACTAACAGAAACAGGATGAAACAACCATGGTAATTTGAAGAGTAAAATGTATGGTAAGAATATCAAGCCTAAATAATAATAATAATAATAATAATAATAATAATAATAATAATAATAATAATAATAATAAACAACGATGCACTGCACTTCGTTACCTTTTATTATGTCATGTTTTTAATTACTTTTTATGTATATATCAGCATTATATTAATTTTCACATATTAATTAATACTGTTAAGGAATATTACGTTAAGAAGGAATATTATGTTGACTAATATTCAGTATTAACGAATCACAATTACGTTTAATTATTATATTTACCTATCGGATGAATATCTCTGATTAATTGATTTACATTCAAGTCCTTTGTTAGTAATGGAGCTATAAAGTGAAGTCGGGTGAAAGATTTAAACTTACAGCAAAGCGCTCTGCTTACAGTAAAAAATGAGGTTTGAACTACTACAGCTCGGTGCATCAAAGATACACAGCTAACCTAAATCATGATGCTATCTAATTTTTACTCCTGATTACAAAACCAATGATTCATTTCTTGGATTTCACGTGTACAATTATTATATGCAATCATTGTGGTTAATATCCGCTTTCAATTGTACTTCACTTAATTAGATTATTTAAAACACTACTGAAAACTTTAATCTTTGAGTTCTATTCAAGGACGCACGACAGAGGGGACCTGCGGGATAGGCCTCCGAAATTCCGACTTTTCTGAAAATTTAGTCTAGTTTTAGGGGTGATTTTACAAATTTTAATACCATTTATTTTCATATTGAATTTTGACCCTTTCCCGAAATAAATTCCTGCGTATGTCCCTACATTGGATTTTTTCCACATTACTGATAGTTAGAAATTGTACTTACTTAGGTTTATTGCCATTACAAAAATTTAGCTAGCTTTTGTTGAAAACTGGACTCAGTATACAAACTAGAAACTTGAACACATATGTACTTCAAATCTCATTCTTCTAAAGTTGGTTTCGATTAATTACATTGGAGGTTTGCGTCCCTTTCAGCAGTGAAGCTATATGAGACGGGGACTTACAGTTTAACGTGGAATCCCAACCACGAGTTCCCACTGGGAATTTTGTTTCGTTATTACTTTTAAACATATACTTACTACATACTAACTTCGAGACTGTATTTCATTTGTCCTGTCAGTTGCCACTGCAACAACCACGCTGATTTAACTGACTCATTCAACGATGTTCTCCAAGCACATTGTTTGTGTATTCAGTTATAAGTAACTTTACATTAAAACTAGTACGTGTATTTGTCAGAAAGTTAGTTGCACTACTTTCTAAATATTTTCGGTCAAAGGCTATTTTTGATGAAATTGTGTGGCAACACTGCAGACATGTAGATGCGTCGTGTGACGTAGCGGCTTTCAGGAGGCAAGCGGATGACTTCCGATAATCAGTCGTAAACATGTCTCGACAGCTACAAGCACAGTCCAAATTGGAAATGTATGCAGTGATTCGTTTTTTGCGGGCGAAAAGGTGTAGCTACACTGAAATTTATCGGTAGTTGCATGAAGTATATGCTGAAAATGCAATGTCACGTCAAGCTATCGCGAAGTGATGCATGATAATGTAAGACCGCATGCAGCACAACAAACGTGCAAACTTCTGACAAAGTTTAGGTGTGAAGTGTGGGATCACCCTCCTTATAGCCCAGACCTCTCACCGTGTGACTTCCATGTGTTTGGTCCTATGAAAGACGAACTTTCAAAGCGACAATACCACTCGGATAACGAGGTAAAAAGCTGGAGCCCAAGAATGGTTATCAAACATTGGACGAGATTTCTTTACAGAAGGCATAGAAAAACTTGTACCACGTCTCGACAAATGCTTAAATAACGGAGGTAACTACATTGAGAAGTAGATTGTGAATGGAACTTTACGATACAAATAAAGTTATTGTAAAATTTCTATCTTGTTTTATTTTCTTAAGTAATGCAACTAAGTTTTTGACTGACCTTCGTATTACAACTCATAAATATATTAATGACCATTTCGTATTTTCTATACGACTACAAACAAAGCCTTAAGTCAATATATAGATAAATAAAAAGATTTTTCCGCCGTATACCACAACTGTATATAATACACCAGAATTGACTATACTTGTACTGTACATTATAAATATGTATATATTGTGTAGTTGTGAGAACAATGGTAGACAGACACGGGAATTTTTTCACACAATAAGAAGTAAATCATCTCTTTCACACAAGAACTACAATATTTACATCATTAGTCTGAATGTATCAATTTGCACATACTGGATATTTGCCAATAAGAAAAATGCTTAGGTTTCACATTTTCCCATCAAATATGAAGTTTTATTTACCATAAATGTACATTATTTAAAGAAAATATTAATATGACTAACTTGCCTCTGAATTATACATAGGTTTTTTAAATGCTGTTTTCAACTTGGTCTTTCATAAAAATTAAATGTGAAAAACATAAAACTAAAACAACATTGGTTTCGTTCTGAGATATGTTCCCCGCTTACTCAGAATTCCTCTCCAAAAATACTGAAAAATTCTTTCTAATTCGTTTTCACTTTCAACAAGTGCTTCTGAGCTCTCCGTGTAAGTGCTTCATACTTTAGTATTGCGATCACCATGGTAACGACCCATATGACGTCAACGCTTAAAGAGTTCATGGTTCTTAACTTACATCTCCCCAGACTAAGCCGTAATAGCTTGGATATATGTGTCCTCAATATGTATAGCAGGTTTATTACTAGCTGTTTGCCTGACTTCATTTTCAATATATTAATGTGTCATCGTAAGAACAGATAGAGATGCTTACAAACATAAATAATGCAATGCAAATGACAAAAGAATAAAATACTGTATTTCAAATATAATTAATAATATATTAAAGATATTATTTATACTTTAATTACTTAGGTAATTAATGAGCGAGGGTAACATTGGATTAACCCTTTAAGGATGTATGGTAACTTATTACCATAGCGCAGTGTTGTCTTTAATCGCTTATTTAGATCCCATAATACGCATTTAGGCCGTTTTTTTTTATTGGTCAAGTCAAGCATGAACCAAAGAATTTCAGATTTTCAAAAAAAAAAAAAAAAAAATCTGCCCTTTGTTTTTAAGATATGAGATTGAAATTTTGCACACAGGCATTGTGTACATAACTACATACTTTTCAAGAGACTTTCAGATCCCTACATAAACCCAGGCCTGGGCCAGAAGGGAGGAAAATTTTGATTTTTTTTTTAAACTCTCGGTTTTCCCCGATTTTCCCGTTTCTGGTGTATAACGGACAGGTTAGTGGTACCGTTGGAAAGGATGCTCTATTCTGAAAAGAACGAGGTATGAACTATGATCCTACGATAAATAGTAAGGAAGCAGAAGCTGTTTGAGTGAAAGTCTAAAAATTTACCTCAAAAAGTGAAAATCCTGAAAGGGTTAAACCTTTGTAAGCTGCCTGACAATTACTTACGAGTAGTAAATCAAAGGAAATTTAAGAACATTGTATACGAACGTCTTTTAGCACACAAACAAATTTCTAATAAAATGAACACTACATCCTAAGCTTTAGAAGCAAAAAGCACGACATAATGTAGTATTTGTAAAATAATTACCTTTGCTGAACTCTCTCAAGTCTGTTGTGTTTATTAAAATATTGCGTCCCTTTTTAACAGCGAAGTTATATGAGATTTTGACCTAGAATTTAAAGAGGAATTTGAACCACCGTAATGGGTCTAAATTTCAACGCCCTCCCACCGGGAATCAAACTTGTGACCAAGTCACACGCGGTAGTCACTAGACCAACGGGCACGGCTTGCGTGTTTTTAAACTTTGCCTTCAGAAGCATGTATTCATGATTAGATACAGGGTGTCCTGCAACAGGCACGTAGCCAGGATTTCGTGAAGGGGGGGGGTCCGTGACATGAAATACTGTGGTAATCACAAAAGGGGCTCGATCACTCTTAACTATTTAACTGGAACATATATTGGTTCGTTTAGCCAGGACTTCGTAACGGGAAGGGGGGGGACATGAAATTCTGAAGGCCCAAGAGCTCAATCAATCTAAACTACCTTACTATCAACATATATTGGTTTGTTAGGACAATAAAATGAGGATATGGTGGCAAGTATTTTAATAACAAATTATGAAGAAATTTCGAGCAAAATAATAATAAAAAAAAGTATTGAAAAATATTTTGCAATATTTACGTCCTTCTCCTATTCAAATATAACAATTTTCCTTTCGTTATGACCTCAATTATTATAAAATGTACATACTCAATACTGTATTGTAAACTATCTTCTAATATAAATAAAATAAAGAGTTTGTTTGTACGTTTGTCTGTCTGTGTGTCTGTGTGCGGCCTGGGGACCAGACGAGTGGACCGAGAGTTACCAAATTTTGGTCAGGGGTACCTTGGCCCAGGCTTCAGATCAAGACGAAGTGTTTTCTTTTTTCAAATTTCGAAACAGTGGGGTCTCAGGGGGTCGTTTACCGGAACCGGCTTGGGAACCAGACAAATTGACCGAGAGTTACCAAATTTTAGTCACGAATACCTTGGTCTAGGCTCCAGACCAGAGTTAAACGTTTTCGTCGAAATTCGAACCAGGGGTGTCTCAGGGGGCGTTTACCGGGACATGCAAAAGTAGTAGAAAATGACCGATATTTATTTATTTATTTAATAATGACATTATACAGCTCAGAGGCCATTTTACATTGGATATCCAACAACATTAACAATGGAAAGGATTTGGGAAGGTATCGCCCAGGGCCTGTTTAGTTGCTGCCATCCTGGCATTTGCCTGGTAGGACTGAGAGAAACCCTGGAAAACCTCAGTCAGGATGGTAGGCAGCGGGATTCGAAGCCACGACCTCCCGAATGCGAAGCCAGCGATCTACCACTTAGTGTCGAATTCATATTTTCGCGGTCGCTGAAATCAATGGTGAAACTCCAGTCGCATTAACTTTCAAATTCACGCTATTCGGCTCCGGGCTGGGGGTCACCGGAAGGGGGGGAGGTATGCGAAGCATATGTATATTCAACTAGTTTTACAATATATGCGTTCCTTTCTCTGTTGAATCAAATGCTAACAGAACTTTCTTTCAACATATTTTTTTGTTTTTATTATTCCGTCAACTACTGTCGGTTCCAAATGACAGGCTAAAGGATCAACAGAAAATTGTCCTTGAAATAACATGTTTGATACTGCAAGGATGCGATGACGAAAAGATATGATTAAAAATGTCCACGCTATTACACAACGGCACTTATGTTTTCGAAAGCTTGAAATCTCCCGGACTAGTAGCAGGAATTCTGAGAATTCCATAACTTTCCTTGAAATTTCAAATTACCTGACTCTTCCAGAATACCTCGCTACGATATTGCAAGTAATACAAATCTTCTCATAAGAAAGAGTAAGTAAAAGCTTCCTGTAGTTTTCTTTTTAATTGTTAAAGCTGATCCTTCTTTTTGCCATTTCATTTTGTTTTATCCTTCCTTAATTTTTCATTTCTGGTCTCGAAGGGGGGTCCGGACCCCCCTTGGCTATGTGCCTGTTCGCAATTATGTATATGATGTTTTGACTGACGTAGTATTTTAAATTTTGGACAAAACGTTTCGATATGGCAACACTGTGTAGCCTGAGAGTGAGGATGTCGCAAGATGGAGCACTGCCACACTGCCATACCAATGCGAGAGTGGTTGAACGAAATATTTCTGAACCGCTGAATGGATCGACATGGATCTGTGGAGTGGCCAGCTCGATCTTCCGATTTTACACCACGTAACTTTTTCTTATAGTGTGTTTAAAGGACAAAGTGTATCAACATTACATAACGCAATTTGGCCGGACTACGGGAAACTATCACAAAACAGTTTCAGAAGATACCAGCACGAGTCTGTCAAGCTACTTGTGACAACGTTGCTCGACATCTCCAAGAAGATACCAGCACGAGTCTGTCAAGCTGCTTGTGACAACGTTGCTCGACGTCTCCAAGAAGATACCAGCACGAGTCTGTCAAGCTGCTTGTGACAACGTTGCTGGACGTCTCCAAGAAGATACCAGCACGAGTCTGTCAAGCTGCTTGTGACAACGTTGCTGGTCGTCTCCAAGAAGATACCAGCACGAGTCTGTCAAGCTGCTTGTGACAACGTTGCTCGACGTCTCCAAGAAGATACCAGCACGAGTCTGTCAAGCTGCTTGTGACAACGTTGCTGGACGTCTCCAAGAAGATACCAGCACGAGTCTGTCAAGCTGCTTGTGACAACGTTGCTGGACGTCTCCAAGAAGATACCAGCACGAGTCTGTCAAGCTGCTTGTGACAACGTTGCTGGACGTCTCCAAGAAGATACCAGCACGAGTCTGTCAAGCTGCTTGTGACAACGTTGCTGGACGTCTCCAAGAAGATACCAGCACGAGTCTGTCAAGCTGCTTGTGACAACGTTGCTGGACGTCTCCAAGAAGATACCAGCACGAGTCTGTCAAGCTGCTTGTGACAACGTTGCTGGACGTCTCCAAGAAGATACCAGCACGAGTCTGTCAAGCTGCTTGTGACAACGTTGCTGGATGTCTCCAAGAAGATACCAGCACGAGTCTGTCAAGCTGCTTGTGACAACGTTGCTGGACGTCTCCAAGAAGATACCAGCACGAGTCTGTCAAGCTGCTTGTGACAACGTTGCTTGACGTCTCCAGGCATGTATCGATTTGAATGGTGCATTGGTGAGCCATGCCATGGAGAACATAGATTAAAATTCTTGTAAGGAAGGGTATGAAGAGTAATGTGTTTAAGTTACGTTGCTAGTTTCTTTACCATACTCTTTGAAACATCATATAAAAGTATGGGCCACTTTGTATGTTCATTTTTTTGTTTTTAAATGTTCATTAGTTTTGATTTTTTTTTAATGGAATACAGTATCAGCAAGTACATAAGGTTCTGTTTTATGGATAACTGTGGACAGCTCACGGTCATGACACTATTTCACCTGTCTCTCACGTCTATAGCACACTTCCTTGTTAGAACTATCTTCCAGCAATACTGTATCGATAGCAATAAAATATCTTAACTCTTAGCAGAGCTAATAAATAATAGTTAACAGGCGTGATGAACACGTATATTCAGTTTTAAAGACTTACTGGTCCCTCACAGCATATTTAAAAATACTTATTCACAACCTGTAACTGTCAAGGGTTTGCCCTTTTGAGGAGGTCATAGTGCTTAATAGTGGAGTATTTATTAATGTACGTAAAGATTATCTGTGCACTGAATATATGCCCACACAATTTTTGCATTTATCTTGTATTTGTAACCGTACTTTATACCCAATTCCACCACGCTGCTCCTATTTTCGAACGATAAGGGAAATAAACATTTTATTAGGCCCGCCAAAGAACCACAGGGCACTCAAAATAAGGCTAATTTGGAGACTTATAACTGTACGTATATTTTAACACTCAGATTCCAAATAAAAGTTTGAAACACGTAAAGATAAACGCACACTCTTAGATACCGATCCGCAATGAGTAAGCTGACAAGGTTTTTGAGAGAGATGAGTGTGCATACATTTTAGAAATACAGTATAGTAATCTATGACACGCCAAATTATTTGCCTTGATAAATTATATATTAACTGATACTCTTCAGATATAACCTAAAATGGAAATAACTTGTTATTCCTGGATCAATGTCCATGTTGATATTATATATATATTATTAAAAATATAACCTAACAAACCAAATACAAAAGCTTATTGTTATTTCCGTAATAAATGAAGCATTTTGACGTGACGTTTGTAGTTACTTTTATCATTGAAACTCCTTGAACAGATAGAACACACAAATGGCTTCTCTTGCGTATGAACCCTTAAATGCCTCGCCAATCTATACTGCGAATAGCATGGCTTGAAACAACGTGGACAAATATTTCTTTTTTGCAGCTCCTCTTCGTTGATCAACGAGTTCTCTCCAGGCGAAGGATAATTTTCTTCATAAACCGCAACAAAGCTGGAAAATAAATAATTCTAGTTTGCTCTATCCTTTTACATATAGTTCTCTTAACATATAATATTAAGTTCAGTACATACAGTATAAATGTAGACTGAATATAAAACCCGTGCTAAGTGCCAAAAATAGAGAAATTCGGTTGAATGTAAGAATGTGGCATATGTGCCTAACACTACTCAGTGAAAAACTGGCTTTCTAGTCATCGCTGTGGAAGTAGTTCAAATAATCCCCAGAAGAACGCGCGTGCCTATATACTTCATCAGTACTAAAGTAACATCTTGGCTGTTTACTTAATATGTTCGTTTTGGTACTTAGCACGGATTTTATATTCGATCTACAAATGAGCTTCAGCGAATTAATCTACCAGAAAATATTGAAATCTACTAGAAAATTGTTACGCGTCAAATAATCTTCCTATCTGAAAATCAAGAATGCCATATCATTGGTTAGATCAATGGTTTCCACCCAGTGTGTCGGACAATCTCACAGTGTGTGTGACAACATTTAAAAATTATATAGCAATTAATAATCATTAGCTGAAATCAATTTTGAGATAGATTGGAGGTATCAGTCAACCCCTTCAGGGACAGTCAAAATCTTCAGTGCTACTCTGTACATACTTATTACTTTACAGAAACTTAGTTTTACACTATTGCAATTTAGATTATTACTACTAAATAAAATAAAACGAGAATGTCACCATGACGAACGTTCAGTAAATTGCGTCACGAGTAAGAAAAAAAAGGGTCGAGAATCACTGGGTTAGGTAATACCATAAATATGACCAACTGTTGAATTTGGTATTTCATTTATTTTATTTACGATGTGTAGCTGGTGCAATTAGGAAAATTAGGACGTTTTGCATTCAAGATCAGCTATTTTCAACAACTTTCCTATCTTTCCATTTTTTCGAATCTATACTCATAATGGAGTTGACTTACGGCCCCGGCCGGACTTTTGATACACTTGACATATGGCGGGTGGATGTGTAAAGTGCGTTATCAAAAATTAGTGTTTTAGAGAATTCGCATTTGAAAGTCAGGCATAAATCCAAAATCCGGTTTTGGGAGAATTATTAACCGTTGTACCTCTTCATGTTAATAGGACTGTTTTTTGGATTTTTTTCTGAAACCCAAAACCGGATTTTTGGATTTCAATTTCAACTTTGAAATGCGACTTGTCTAAAACACTAACTTTTGACTTAACCCACTTTACACACCCACCCACCATATATTAAATATACGCTATACAGCGTATTTCGAAACACCGACAACGTTTCGGAGTGATTCCTGATACCAAGATAAGACAAAAAGTATAGACCAACCTGGATGAACAAATGCTTCCTTTCAGAGTTATAAGCTGCCGAAAACATGAAAAAAATGAACTTTAAAGGTCCATAGCTCCAAAATTATGGGACCTACCGTAGTCGGATCAAGACTTCACTTAGAAACTAATATGTGCCCTATCAAAATATCCAAGTTTCAGAATCCTAAGGTACTCACTTAATAATTTTTATAGAGGGAGTTTGCCTAGGGGCATATAATTTGAAATACTCTCCAACTACTTCTATAAAATTTGTTGCGAAAGTACCGCAGGATTCTGAAACATGGATATTTGGATACGGCGTATACTAGTTCCTAAGTGAAGTCTTGACCCGACTACGGTAACTCCCATAGTTTTGGAGCTATGGACCTTTAATGTTCATTTTTTCATGTTTTCGCAAAGCTATTACTCCGAAAGGAAGCATTTGTGCATCCAGGTTGGTCTATATTTTTCGTGTGATCTTAGTGTCAGGAATCACCTCCCAAACTCGGAAAACAGTTTCTAAGTCATCTGTCCCTCATATTCTCAGGTTCTGACAAAATATTACATTATGATTTTGTTAAACTGAAATTCATTTCAAAGATAGCTAAAGAGACGAGAAAACTGCTACTTGAGAGTCGTATACAAATATAGAGTAGTGTTGCCAGATTTGAAGGTTATAAAGTAGCGAGATTGTGCTTCAAAAGTAGGGATCTGAACTATTTGTAGCCCAAATATAAAAATGAATTACTTTGCAACTATACACTCTTACTAATAGGGTAAAACTAGTTCAAATCCGCTACCATATACACACACAAATCCTTGTCAATTTAATGGGAACACCTGAAGTTGGAAATACGTTAGATGTCTTGGGTTGGTAACAGTCAGTGGCAACCGTAGTTTCGGATTTTGACGGTGATGTGTTAGAACAAACGCCGTAGGCCTACTATATGAGAAACAGAACTGCAATGTTCAATGAACTGAGAAGACAGTGACAATATAAAATGGGCGACTTTTCTTATTTCCAAGGACATGCATGTTTGCTTAAGTCAGTCTTGTGGTCTCTGATATAGGCCCTACACTTTACAATGTTTACAGTACGCATTTCACAGTTATTTTTAGTTATTCTTCAGCTTTTCAACTTATTTTCTGAATGTTTTATCCGCAAACGATGAATTTGGAGTTTTTACTGTACATACCTCATTTATCCTTTATGTTAATATGGATAGTACAGTAACACAATTACATTTGCAATGCTCACGTTTACACAACAATATAGAGCTACTAAGGCTTGGCATTAACTGGGACGGCAAGACAATCAGTGGTGCTGCAACAGTGTAAACTTGACAAAAGTCTAGTGTTATCAAATCTGAAGTTTAAAAAGTACTGAAAGAAGAATTGAACTTCATCGAACATGTTAGTTTTACTAAACCTATTGTTCACTGCGAACAGAAATAATCAACTGTATTGTATTATACATAATTTATATATGAAAGTTAAAAAAAAAAAAAAAAATAGCTTATTCTGAAAAGTTACATGACAGATAATTGAAAGTTGCCCAAAAAGTAGCGTGTTGCCCAATTTGAAACTTTTGTAGAGAGAGCACTTAAAATACCGCTCAATACGCTACTTGTAGCCCAATCTGGTAACACTGATAGAGTATTGTATATCAAAAACCCTTTATTCCAGTTTAATCGAATTTTTAATTCAACCGATAGTGTACCATGACTGTCCAACAAGTATTCCACTGACCTTTTAAAAACTACTAGCTGAACCTGCCCTGTCTATTCACAGCGCATAGTTCTGATATGATCATGGATATCTTTTGCACTTCCTCATTGTATCTGTCCATATCTCTTTACACACACACACGTGAAGGACAGGACGACTCACAAAAACGGAAGGATTACTATAGACAAACATATAGGATATAATGTAGCACTTTAATTTATAGGTTTTGGGGTGATTTTGTGGTAAACTTGGAGAAGTGACAGATTATGTCAAATGGATAGTTTCCCCTTATAAATCCATATCGGTTCGAGTACGCCTCATTGCGGCTCTTGAGGTCTCAGAAGTTCCCATCATGCAATAAGTATTGACATTCAGATGTAAGCAAAGTGCCTGCAATGTCCGTGAGCCCGCCATTAGTAACTCCTCTACTAGTTACATACATAACCCGAGGATATGAACTCTAGCTTCGCCCTAGCAACAATGTTAATCTTATGGGCTAAAAACAATCCATAAAATGTTGAATAAAATAATAACGGTACTTTTTTTTAAAAAAATGTATAAGAACTGTCAACTCTTCACAATATTTGAAGTAGACCAGTGAAAACAGCAGGTTTCTAGAACTTGTGGTTTCCAAGATCTCACTGTCAAAAGGAATTGACCACAAACATGTAAACCTAACATTTTAATATATAAATTTTTTAGGCATTCCTGGAATGTTTTATAGATACTGGTGCTGCAAGGGTAAAATCTTTCATTGTAAAGAATATGTATATGTATATATATATATATATATATATATATATATATATATATATATATATATATATATATATATATATATATATATATATATGTGTGTGTGTGTGTGTGTGTGTGTGTAACTTTTAGTGTATAAATTAGTGAATACACGACGTAACATTCTAAGGGCAAACGCAGTAAAGGAGAAAAAGGCAGCCAAGGAATTAATTCTTCGAAAACGTTGAAACCGTATCAGAAAGCCATTTCTGCGCTCTCTCTTGGCGTTTTTGCTCTTTTACCTGTCGACAAAAGGACAAACTAACACGGGCGTTCTGTAAGAACTTTGATATTTATTTATGCATAGCATAGTTTTAAAGGGTTAAAAGAAACTGCATTTTTGTATCTATTGGTTATTCGAGTGATAAAAACGAAAATCCGTATATTTCAAAGCAAAATAAATTACCTTGTTATGTAGTAATGTGAATGACTTTCATCGTGCTGAAAGAAAAAGTAGTCCTTGTAATCACAGGAATATTTTAATAGCGACAGAACTTAGTTACAAACGAATTTGTGATTTTAAAAAAGACGACTCTGTAACTGAAGATGATTCGGTAACACTGGGACGTAACAACATGATAGTCAGTTACATCCTACGTATATTATTGCAAAACACTACTCTGTATTTTATTAACTGTAGTTTTATGTATGTTTATAGTATACCAGACAGAAGTGTACACTCATATCTTCCGTTGGTTGTAACGCGGAATTTTAGTTTAAGATCATATGAAACCACAAACTAATGTTCAATTTACAAAATGGAAATATTTTTTATGACGTTTAAAGCTACTGGCATCACTGAATGGTCTGGAGCACACATTGCACACGTAAGGTTTCTCGCCGGTGTGAATCCTAAAATGTCTCTTGAGATTTGACAATGTGGAGAAGTTCTTGAAGCATACAGAACACGTCGTGCTCTTCTCCACCATGTCCTGCGAAACTTCTTCCAGTGACGTAATATCAGCCCAGCTGAAATCAAAACAAACAAGCCTTTGTCAGGAACTAATGTATCCTACAATATAAGTTACAGATTTACAAACAAAATATACTAATTTCATGGATAAACAGTTTTTATAGTTTTGTACGTTTTCGAGTGAAATCTTATCAATATTTCTTCCGTACAATCGAGTTAGGATCCTGATTGGCTCATAAAAATGGAAGATTTCCCTAAGCTCTTACGTTGCAAGAGGGCTATTTCGAGTTTTTGTAAAACACAGAATGGTTACCACCTTATTATTTCACCTTCTAGTAAACAGGAAAAAGAAAAAAAATGGTTGTTTTGGTCGAACGGAGCTTGCGTCTGTGTCATATGTAAAATAACAATACTGAGATCATGTATTCTGTCAAGTAGGACTGCCCCGTAATTCGATTTCTCCAATTTACCTTTTATATATAGCCCTTTGTGTAGGCTATAACAATTTGCAGTAATTCACAAATATTGGAATGTGAATGGAAACATTGGCACAATCCCTGGCCTCCCAAAGCTTCAGAGATGAACTATTGTACCGTTTGTAGCACTTATGAAACTAAATGTTGGTGAGAGTAAATTAAGTTATCTCAAAATACGTATAGCTCCTTAAAATACTCCTGATTGAAGCAACAATTCTAGACTCACGAGCAATATGAACTAGTACAAAAGCAATCTTACACGTCACACGGTGATATAAAGACTCGAGGATTGTTAACGAGTGGGAAATGCATGCAAACAAATATGTGGAGACATGGTACCCTTTACCCCACGTATCAGTTAACCTTTTCTTTCTGTCACTAATTTTCACGACATTTTTTTTTAATGGTTAAGTTCAGTATTATACACAGATTACTCCTCATTTTATTAATTCAATTTCTCTGTGGGAGAAATTTTTAACATCAATCGCTTCAATTTAATTGAATTTGTTTGAATAGTTCATTGCTACTCATGAATTATCCTGCCTTCACCGCTAGTCTCTTGACTAACGCGCGTTTCTTCCGTGACAGGAACTCCAGGTACAA
The DNA here is from genome assembly GCF_964235325.1 of Thermobia domestica. Lineage (NCBI taxonomy): Eukaryota > Metazoa > Arthropoda > Insecta > Zygentoma > Lepismatidae > Thermobia > Thermobia domestica. The sequence goes on along the minus strand of NC_137456.1, from coordinate 17,324,294 downwards.
TGCTCGATGAGAGACCATTTGATCGCATCTCGGTGGTTCAAATTCCATATTTAAGAAGTGTAGGTTTATGTCTCATATAGCTTTAATGCTGAAAAGACAATATACAAGGTAACCAAAAAGTTCATGTCTTAATTTTGCGTTCACATGCAACGAAATGACGCACGTGATGCCAGACGATCGTAGTTTAGTCTGACCATCGACCTTTAGTAATACAGGCATGTTGTGCACACAGCCACTGTTGAAGAGAAATACAGGTATCGAAGAAGTTTGTTCGCGTGCGTTTGTTGTATGACTTTAAAGTGCACCTGTCAGGTGCTGCACATGCCAGACATATAGGGAGAATGTAAACGAACGCATCGCCAGGCATTGGTTTCAGAAATTCTGTTCGTAAGATGTGAGCCTTTCGGATGAATCTCGCAGTGGACGACCACACGTGTTGGATGACGACGCCCTGAAAGCAGCCATCGAGTAGGACAGTGGTCTAACATGTAATGAACTTGCAGAAAGGTTCCATGTCTCAGCTGAAACAGTGGAGACTGCACCTGTATGGGACAGGAAAGTTGGGTATCTCACACATTGTCGGCAGCCAACAAGGTACAACAAATGACGGACTGTTTATCCTTGCTCACTCGGTACCTGAACACACTCATCTTCGATTCCTTGCTTAGTGGTGCTAAAACGTGGGTACTCTATGACTCTCAAGCATATCAGACATTGGTTGTCGCCACGTGACCCTGTTCCTCACACCTCAAGACCATCTCTGCACTCTATCTGTATGGTGAAATTGCCTGCAAGTGATGCATTACGAGCTCCTTCTACGTGGTCAGACCATCACTACTGACCTCTATTCTCAGTAGGTGCAAAGGGTGCACCGTATTGTGGAGAAGGAACCGGCATTGGTGAATCGCAAGAGTATGTTGTTTCTGCACGACACTGCCAAGCTATATGTGACAAAGAGGACCCAAGAGACACTGGCTGGGAGACACTATCATATTCACCGGGTCTTGCGCCAATAGATTGCCCCTGCTTCACTCCCTCGACAACCACCTATGTGGGAGATTCTTCGCAAATGAGGGAGTCGTGCGGAATGCACTCACGGACTTCTTTGCATCCACGACCGCCGAGTTTTTTCATCAGGGTATCGTGCGTCTACAAGGACGTTGGCAAAAGGTGTTGGATGCTGATGGAGGTTACTTCAAATCCTAAAAGTATATATTGTTCGCTGTACTGCTCTTTGTTTAACACTGTTCTAGAACGAAAAGAACTTTTGGGTTATCTTGTATTTTAACAAACGTATTAGCCTCTGACTTTAGTTTCAATTTGTCTCCTGGCAAAGCTACACCATCCATCTCTTGAACTTAATTGAATTGTTGTGAATACGATACACCCATAAAAGAAAACGGAAAGACATTTATCTATTAGTGATTGATGGTACTATGTATTGGTGAACAGTGCTTCTTTGCATTCAACTAAGAATTGTACATTTTTAGTGCGTGAGTGCACAGTCCCAATTTCTAAACCTGTACCACGACTGAAAAATAAAGTATATCTTTACGTTTTTGACAGCAGTTTTGCTATCGATGTTTATTTATGAAAAGGAAAAACATCTAGTTTTACATGAAAGATGAAGAGGTAGTTAACATAAATAACGACATTTTCAAAACTTCAATCTCAATGCAATGTTAGTGTACTTTTCTAAGGTGATTGTTCTTAGTGCTGCTCTAGAAGTGAGCGCATATATCTTTGATACACGAAATTCCCGGTTCGATTCCCGGTGGAAGAGTATTGTACGCATTTCAGTGGATCAAACCTCACTTCAAACTGTAAGTACTGTCGTATATAGTATCTCTGTTGCCAAAGGACGTATACAGAAATGAATCAATCTAAGATCACGCTCAATTTTTAATGTTATTTCGGACTACTGTAGTACGACGTAATCAAACATGTTGTTGCCATTCTAGAGCAGTGAGAAACAAAAGCAATACAGTGGAAGGTATATACCTTTAGGTTTCGAAGTAATCTCCATCAGAATCTAACGTTTTCTTTTTGAACGTTCCTGCAGCCGCACAATACCCTGGTGAAAAAAAAACTTGGCGGTCGTGGTTGTAAAGAAGTGCGTGAGTGCGTTCCACACGTCTTCCTGATTTGCGAAGAATCTCCCATGTAGGTGGTTATCGAGGGAATGAAGCAGGTGGTAATCTGTTGCCACAAGGTATGGTGAATATGGTGCATGGTAGTGTCTCCCAGTCAAGTTGCTGAAGGGTCTTCCGGGTCCTCTTTGCCACATGTGGCTCTTGCATTGTCGTGCAGGAACAGCACACCTTTGCGATTCACCAATACTGACTCCTTCTTCAGCAATGCACGGTGCACCCTTCAGAAACGCTGAGAGTAGAGATCAGTAGTGATGGTCTGATCAAGTGGAAGGAGCTCGTAATGCACAACTTGCCGACAATTCCATCATACACAGTGCATAGCCTTTCGTGAATCTTGAGGTGTGAGGAAGTGTCAGTGACGACAATCGATGTCTGATACGCTTGGGAGTGCCTACGAGGATCCACCTTGCATCACCAGTGAGCAAGTGATCGAAGATATTGGTGTTCAGAAGTCGAGTGAGCAAGCACAAACGGGCTGTCACACGTTGTTCCTTGTTGGCTGCCGACAATGGGTGAGGTACCCACTTGATTAACTTTTATGACTTCCCTATCCCATGCAGATGTAGCCTGACTGTTTCAGCAGATGTAGCCTGACTGTTTTCTGCAAGTTCATCAGACGTTAGACCACTGTCGTCCTCGACGACTGCTTTCAGGGCCTCGTCATCCAACCATGTGGTCGTCCATTGTAAGGTTCATTCTAAAGGCTCACATTTCCCGAAGGAATTTCTGAAACCAATACCTGGTGATGCGTTCGTTCACGGCATTATCCACAAATGCCTGGTATACGAGGCGATTTCATGCAGCAGCTGACAGGACCACTTTAAAGTCATACAACAAGCCTTCTTCGATACACTGGACAAGCTATGATTGCTGTACATGCGCAACGTCCCTGTATTACAAAAGGTCGATGGTTAGACTAAATCTTGATCGCTTGGCAGGCACTGCGTCATTTTGTTTCCTTCTTGTGAGCGTATGACTAATGGAGTATTATAAACGGAAGGAACCTTTTGGTTACCTTGTAATGAAATCGCATCTGTTGATCATCTACTTCTGTTCATAAAAAGAAAAGGAAAGATCCAGTTTTTAGTAACAAACGAGTTCATGATATGACATGATTAAAATCTTCAGTTTACCATCCTGCCATTATGCAATATATCCTAATGGAACATACCCATATGTAAGGGAATGGAAGAGAAAATAGTGGGAGGACACGGGAGAACGGTTTGCAATGGATACTATTTAACTGCGAGTTCTTGCATAACTGCTCTCAATATGACATGGTGCAAATGAAAATACTGTAATAACAAAGCAGAAAGCACCTTCGTAGTCTTCGTATAAACAGGACGCAAAAGTTGTTCACTACTTCATGATATATCAGACGACATACCTTCCAATTTATAACCTTCTGGTGACTCAGAGGACCCTGTGAAGTAACCAGTGCGCATCATTTGGTGTGTCATCTGATCTTCCTAGCTCAGTTTTTGTTTCATTCTTTTACGAGTGACCATTAGTGATAAACATTGAAGGATTTATCTGACTGTGGAAGAGTTCAAAGTTAAATAACGACCAGTTCGTAAACCGTATCCCACACAAAATTTTTATATTTTTTTAAAATCATACTTAAAATTTTCGGATGAGTCCCCAAAACCCCATGATAGAAGGTTATGTTTGGGGCAACCAGAACACAATAATTCGCTGAGCCGTATTACATTTAAAAGGGTCTGTCTATCTTATATTTTGATTCATTGTCTTGTCTCCAGGCGTTTCGAATTACAAGCAATGGACATTTTATCGGAAGAAGCCGATAATTATATTTTCAAAAGTGAAACTTGGGGCAAATCCGTAACTTTCTTTAAAGTTATCCCATGCAGTGGCGGATCCAGGGGAACGATTGCCCCCCAGAAGAGGAAACTTTCTTATTTTATGTATAAATAAAACAGAGTTTGGAGCTCTTAGAAGTAGCTCTAAGTAGTAGTATTACAACCCACCGCTCCCCAGAAGTCCGTCCTTGATTCGCCTCTGATTCCATGAAGGGAACATTTTATGCGCGGTCGACTTCTCTAAGAGTACAATGTGCTAAATTTACATATCTCGATTAAGCAGTGAATGGTACGGGGTTATACACTAACCAATGCACATGCATAATATGCTGCATACCTGTTTAGGCGTCGCTTGGCTTCATTGACTTCTATGGGAGTTGTTTTTCGATTAATATTCCTCCTCCGCGAACAATACTCAAGCTTTATTTTCTTTTTATCTAAATATATCCATCGATGCTCGGATGGCAATGCAGAATTTGGTTGAGATTGGTCGAAGTGTTTACAAGTAAAGGCAAAACAGAAACGTACTTTTCCGGGTAGAATGGAACTCCGCTTGATTCGCTACAGTATTGTGAACGTCCGAAGTACTTAAGAGGCTCCATCACTGTGAAATTAAAATACCGCTAATTATACAGTAGTTATGTGATATCTTCAAATAGATAAAAGATAATCGAAATATAGAACAAGGGCGCCCTAGACAATATTATTTTGCATGAAATACCGTTATCACGAGTCACTTAGTAGCTTTCCGTTTGCAGCCATTTATAAACGCGAAAATAAATGCCGATTTTCTAAATGGCTGGAAATCGAAAGCAGATAAGTGAGTTGTGATAACGGTATCTCATATAAAATAATATTGTCTAGGGCACTCTTGTTCTATATTTTGATTATCTATTATCTATTTGAAGATATCATATAACTACTGCAAAATTAGCGGTATTTTAATTTAGCCGTAATGGGGCCTCTTAAGTGTTTAAAAGCACAAGCTAATTGTTACTTTTTATAAAAAAAAATCATTTATCTGATTGATTCAAATAAATAGCTACTCAACTTACAATCATTACTATAAGAACATTTCTGTATTTTACATACATACCTTATACATTTCGCATAGTACTCCTGGTTTTAACAGTTTACTTGATGATAAATCAAGTGAGTCTGTAACTTGCTTTCGGAGTCAAAGGTTTTTGTGCATATATAGCAAGAATATGGTCGTGCATGTAACTTCATGTGGCACTTGACGTGATGCTTCTCTCGAAACCTTTTCCCACAGAACTCACACGAGAATGGTTTCTCGCCTGTATGAATGCGTTCGTGTCGCCGAACGTCTGCTGGGCAATAAAATGGTCTCGAACACCAAGAACAGCTATACTTCTTCAGCATAGGACTTAGCTGCGTTCCATCTGACAACGAAATGGTATTCGAAGGACCATGAACAGCGCTGAAATAGAATAGCAACCTTTGTTTTACATCTAGACTAGATAAAGAATCGCAGCATATCAAGTCAAATAAAGAAAGCGCATCTTTATAATGTAAGGGCATGTATTGTATCAGTAATTACATTCAGTGTTCTACAAGATTCAAGGGTTTCTAAATCCTTACATTTATATTTTATTCCTTTTTAAAGTATCTACATTTGTTTCCGCTGATGTATTCAAAAATACGAAGCAAATGATATATTTCGTAAAACGAACAGAAAGGGAGACAGAATATAAACAAGAAGAATGGAAAACAAACTTCTTTAAGTCACTTTTTTGACAAGAGACTAGAAGAACAAGGACATATGAACGTAGTGGAATGAACGCAATATGTATCAGCAGAAAGAAGACATAATAGTTACACTTTTGAGGAAAAGACGAAGTACAGATAAAAGTACAGGAAATAAAGACAGTGGATACATTTAAATATCTCGATTTGATTAGGGACGCTGAAAACTAGCAATTAGACAACTGGAAGAATATATGCCATTTGCAATACAATGGTAGGCGTCAAATTAAAAGGATGAGCCTATGAGATCTGCAACGCTATATGAAACAAAAACTTAAGCAGGGGTACCCACAAAGGGGGGCTATGACGCAAACTGCGTCATTGAAATATTTGGGGGGTTAAAAATCTATATAAATATGTTTGAGGGGATGTAAAAATTAATCGAAAAGATTTTTTTTTTCATGGAAGAACACCTACGGATAGACATTTGAGGGGGGGTGCGTCATGGATATGAGGGGGTGTGGGCACCACTGACTTTAGTAATCACGAACAAACAAAAGGAAAAACCAAATGTGACTGCAATGAAAATGCTAATATGGATATAAGTTTCTAGCAGGATGGACAAGAAACAGTATCTGAAATTCCAAACCAAGTATGGAATAGATTACAGTGCCATCATGAGAAGAAATTAGGATTATGCAGACAAGAGTGGAAAAATGATAGTAGAAAGGATAATGTATAGAGGGAAACCAAAATGAGAACTGTTAGATTGTGTAAATACATATTCGAAAGGTATTAACACATGCAGATTTCTAGAACGGAAAATGTATGATGGATGTCGACTCTGTGTAATCTTGGAAAACCAATATAAAAAATATGTCTCTAAAGTACGAGGCAAAGGTGCGACAACTGTGCTTACGTTTTTAAGGTTGGATACGGTGGCTAAATGCTAAAATGCTGACTTCTAACGCCAGTTATCCTTAGTTTGATCACAGCCCTGGTAAAAGTATGATGGATAGCATAAGTGTCCATGGGTTCTCTTCGGAATTTCCCGTTTCCCTCCACTCCATTACCAATTCTTCCATCCACGTTGGTTTACACTCATTTTTACTTACAGGGTAATCTTGAAACGTTACAGTCGCAATTTTATTTTTTGTTCGCCTGTCATGCTTTCAAGCGATCCAGCAGACAGCGATAACCTTACTTGAAAGCTGTATGTCACCAACGGATCCATATACTTACTATTACCATATTCCAACTCTATCATGTGTGTTTCTGTATTTAGAGTCTATTTTTGATTGCAAATTAGGTTATTCTTCAAAAACTTTAAGGTTGGTTTAAAGGGACAAGTTTTGCCGATAGGTGGCACTGCAGTCTTCGTATCTTTCCCATGTATTTTTTACCTTTCACGAAAATTTACAATTTCTTTTACAAATTTCAAAATAGAGACTTCAAATTTTTAGAGAAGGAACTTCATAACCTATTAAATGGGAACAATCCAAGCCGGTTTTTTATTTAGAATTTTCTTCATTGTTGTAATGGCTTGATTGTTGAAATGGATATCCAAACTTTTAACAATGGAATTGTTTTAACTGTGAAGAAAATTCTGAATAAAAAATCGGCACGGATTGTTCCCTTTTAATAGGTTATGAAGTTCCTTCTCTAAAAATTTGAAGTCTCTACGTTGAAATTTGTAAAAGAAATTGTAAATTTTCGTGAAAGGTAAAATATATATGGGAAAGATACGAAGACTGTAGTGCCATCTATCGGCAAAACTTGTCCCTTTACACTAATCTTAATAAATGAAAATGAACTCGTATTTCTGTTTAATGATGAAAGTATCGTTTATTGACATCAATGACGTCTACAGGTACAAATATTAAAATTGGATACTAATGGAATACGGCACACTCTACAAATCAAGTGCGGATTAAAAAAAAAAAAACTCTAGGTTACTCTTCAATTTAACAAATCGATTTTCGACGTCGTCACAATAATTCAAGAGATTGTACTTATACAACACGAAGCAGGTGGAAAAGCAATACCAAACATTGTTGCTACCGTAAAGAGTAATAATGAACGGGAACCGAAGGTTAAACGGTTGATATTTGTATGGTTGTTCATGTGTTTGATTCCCGTGATTCAGACTCCATTAAGTCAGATTAGAGTACTCCAAGTTTCTGAATTTTAGTGAATACTTAAAAGACAATGAAGAATAAAATAATACACAGAGTGAATCTGAAAGATGTGCACGAATTCCGGGAAATGATTCGTGATATCAAAAGAAGACAAAAAGTCCTCTTGCATGTTGTCAAATTCCGCGTCGTTAACGAGTGACAGGGGGGTGAGATGTGCTAACTTGCAATCAATAGTTTAATTCTGCCAATTGGAACGAAACAGAAAGATGTGCACAAACTGTCTGCGCAACTACCTAATGTACCATTTTGCTGACGTTCGTAGCCATATTCAACTAGTTTTGTTGTCACGAATCATTTCCCGCAGTTTGTGCATACCTTTCTGTTCCGATCCAATTGTCAGGATTCGATTGTCGATTCCACGTCGGCACCCCTGTCATTCGTACACGACGCGAATTCGACAATAAGCAAAAGGACTTTTTGTCTTTTTTTGATGTCACGAATCTCCTCCCGGAGTTTGTGCACAACTTTCAGGTTCACTCTGTACATGGAAGACGTAAGGTAGTATGTAGGAAACGTTATTAATTGAAGAGCAATTTCTTACAGATCAAAAATCTGGGCTCGCAACTTAGGACGTCATAATTATCAGGTACTCACGTACTATATGAAAGACCTTGTAAACAATATAGCATTTTGTAGACACTGTCTGTTTTAGGGCTACTTTCTACATTTTTCATATTCATTTTTTCTTAATTTATTCGGTAAAACTTCTTTTTTTTAAAAAAAAAAAAAGGTGAGGATAACGGAGAGCTTTAATCATAAAGCATAAAAGTGAACAAAGAAAATGATAAGAAACAATAATTTTGATAGCTCCATAGTGCAAAGTCCTTTGTGACTGAGGTCAGACGACTGCCGTTTTCTCGCAGGGTCTCCCATATCGTGTTTGCCAGTCTGGGAAACACATCATTCAACCAGTCGGGTGTGGTTAGTTTCTCTATAACCAGGTAGAGCAATTTGCTCAAAGTTTTACAACGACCGCATGTTTTTAAAACTTTTCATTCTACCTCCAATACACAATACATGAAGTAATAATATATATTATTACACTTATGCACTAAATCTTTATTTATAAGAAGAGTTACATAAGAAAGATATAATTGAGTACTATTAAGTGTTTTAAAAATTAACTCGTAAGATTTCACACGATGATCAGCTACGAAAATAATACACTTTTTTTTTTTTTTACGCTCTGTTGTGATAAATATGAAAATGCACTTTGCAGTTTGCTTTTTGAGTAAAAGTTTTGTCACATTTTGGACACTTGTAAGGTTTCTCTCCTGTATGTATGCGCATATGACGCTCTAACTTCCAAGGACTCGCAAAAGTTTTCAAGCACACGGTACACACACGATCCTTAGATCGTTTTCTGCTACCAGTGGTGTCTCCATGAGCCAACAGATTTTCTTCCACAAATGCAGCCAAACTGAAAATAATATTCCAAATTTCCATGTTAGATTGGTTGAGTTTTTAAAAAAAGTAAATAAATAAATATTTACTACAATTTAACACAATGATAGAACAACAATTTTATGTCCTCCACTCACCCGCAGAACTAGAAAGGTTGTCTTTTCAGTCTGAATTTTCTCACAACTCTATAAACATGATTGTAGTTCCCGCGTTTCATTGACACAAACAAAAACATCGCGATTACATTGAAAGAATAGCAACGATACTAAATCATCGAAAAACATATCATACTACGTACTTCGATCAGAGCTGCGAATGAATGACAGCCTTCATAGTATTCCGACGCGTACGTACAGAACTTGGCGATAATAACCAGGAGGCTCTACAGCAGCGCCATTTCAAAATTTGTTTTGGGAATGGGGGAGCGAGGTTCTCCACCAAAATGAGTTTGAAAATTTTTATGATAGTACTACACAATTGAATTAAAAGACAACATATTTCTCAAACTCAGAGAGGGAGGTAATTGCGCTTGCCCTTTCCCAAACAATGCCCCTGGGTGGCAATCTCGAATAACAACAAGAAAATAAAATAATAAGAAATTTTGATTGTGAATTAGATTTAATTTTAAAGAAGATAAAATTATAATAATATTATCGTTAGAAGTATTTACACACTTCAGTTCCCTTACAAGAAAAATTAATTACAAATGTAATTAGACTAAGGAAAACAGAACTGCTACACCTTATTTACATCGCGGATCCAAACTGGACCGTCAACCAAATGCCGTATGATTTTTTGCTGATATCTATGCGTAACACCACGGCTACGAGTAGAAAATACGCTGGGTATTGGTCGACAAAACAACATACTTTGGCAAACAGAAGTTTTCTTAAGCGGAGTTCGTGAGTACTTCTATTTTAGAAAAATGGGATATTAATTCAATACATATACGAAAAGTAGATATTAGCAACCAAACTCTTCAATGTATTTTGTTAACCAAGAGTTTTCTAATAGTTACGATGGCAGGCGTGTAGCATCAGCCTAGTTAATTAGATCATTGATTTATAAAAAAGTCCATTCCTTGTATCGATGTAACAATCATATCGAACTTTCGTGAACATGCTCTTCAGAGGTTGTGATCAGTCATCAACAATATAATCTTGATGTAATTAGATTTCTGGATCCAAACTAATAACATATTTCATTAAAAAACCGAAATATGCGCCAGACAATATGTGATCTTAATAGGAAAAACGACTACAATTATATCAACAAATACTTTCAACTATAAAGTAGGCGTATACATATGTATACGCAGTTTATCAACTAGAAGTATTCATGTATGTTGCTTGTATTTTGTTTTATACATACACTCTTTCATTTTTGATCATTCCATTTTAGCTGTAATTGGATGAGAGATTGTCAAAGTTTAATCAAGCGAACCTGTGAAATTTGTTTACAATATACCGCTGAATCCAAACAACCTTTTATTAAATCTTTTTATATAGTCCATGTTCAAAAAACACTGTATTAGTATTAGTAGTAGTACTAGTAGTATGTGAAGACGAATAAAGATGAAAACATATCTGAATCTTGATTAAGAAATGTTAACCGGGGAATCAAACAAATAAATGTTTCAGCTCTTGAGTAGTAAACATCATTTATCAACTATCAAATTGTGCAGAATTGATATTTCAGTTGCTTCTGGGTCTTCCAGACAAAAGTACTGACTCAACTAACTCATTATTCGTTTCATCAGTTGTACGTAAGTCAAATGAACAACTAATAAAATAATTTCCTTTTCATATTTACCAGAATTACTTATATTGGTACTTCATGGTGCTGCTGTGTGCAAATGGTGAGAGTATGTATGCATCTTCGCTAAGCGTAGTACGAAGTTGAAATTGGTTCAGGAAAATTATCTTCCATACTTACCCAATCCCTCTTGAGGTAAGTGGGAGTTAACTGGATTAAGAGGAAACAAATTCCAGAAACAAATACATTGTGATCTAATTCGATGACACGAATCATCCAGTGAAACGTGAAACAACCAACCAGATATATTCCTACACCGATTATAGCGCTAGAAAGCTTAATTTAGTACACAAAGACTCAGCAATCACTTCAGTCTTAATGTTGTCTCAACGCAATAATTCTATCCAAATCGATGTTTCTAATCAGACAATACTTGATGGATCAACCATCCATCCATCAACAAAATATTAACTTATTTGACTGATGTTCCACACAAGTCGTTCACCATTGGTTTACCTTGATGTTCCGGCTGATTACCTATGAGGTTAACATAAAGTAAATATATCACGCAACGAACTACAATACACAGAGATGACATCAGAATAAACATCGGTATAAGGCAATGACAAAATCCAACTGGGAGCAAAACCAATTAACGTTGATTCACTTTCTCTTCTGATGCTCACATGTACTTACTACTGTGAAGTTTTGGGTAGCTACGTTTGTAGAGGTTGTTGTCAAAACAGTATTGCCAAGTAAAGAGAAGTTTTGCGGGATATTCGAAAATTGAGCTGAGAAATACCTCCATTATTGTATCACAGAAAAAGGTACAAAATGATGTTATACTTGTAGTAATCCATCTGGCTGACCGCATTATAGAACTCGCTGAGCAGGATTCGAACTGCGTGCCGTCTGTGGTACATGGCTGAATACATTTTTCACCATACCTGGTAAGATTTACAACTCCATTTTCCTTTTTTAAGTTTTAATTTCATTTTTGGCTTCAGTTTTGAAGTATTTGTCTTAAAGTATTATGAATCTCATTTGAAATACCTAGCCATGAACTATTTTTCTGGTTTACATATTGTTCAAATTTGAGAACAATTCATAATCAATCAAACAGTTCATGATGGCTTTCCCCAATATGGCCCCTGGCGGGAGCTCATGTGGTTCGGATTCCACGTTAATCAGTAGGTCCACGTCTCATATAGCCTCGCTGCTGAAAGGGACGCTAAACTAAAATCAACTCAACTCAACCAATATGGCCCCAACAAATTCATTTTAGGAATCTGCTCCGAAGTCAGTAAAACATTTTCTGTAAATACCCACATGACAATAAAAATAAATAAATAAATGAACGAAAATTTCCGAATATTGTGGGGAAATGTATTCCTTACTCCTTGGACTCACTTCGAACATTATAAACTCTACGTCTACAAATCATGTTTACCTCACATATTCCTTATTGATGGCACATCAAAAAGTGTCTCTTCAAATTTGTCTTTTGATTAAATGCAGCAGGACACATTTTACATTGATATGGACGTTCTCCTGTGTGTGTAATCAGATGTCTTCTAAGATGCGCTGCTGATCTGAAACGTTTTGAACAGTACGTACAAGAATGCTTCCACTCATTACGCGTTTTCCCATCTCCGCCATTATGTAACGAGACTTCTATACTTAATGTGCGGCTGAAAGTAAAACAACAAATTACAACTAAACGTGAAATCAGTAACACGAGATGGAACTTATAAAATTTTATAACGCACAGAATCACGATGTTAAACTATAACGGTAGACGAGTTAAAAGTACCAAAAAAAAAAAAAAAAAGTTGTTGAAATACTCGAAAGTATTTCAACAAGTAAAAGAACAAGTGCCAGAAATTCTGGTTAGTCAACATTTTCCAATTTTACATTTAAATTGTAATATCACGGCAGCATTAATAGAAGGCACTATAGTGCGTCCAGTAAGAGAACGTCTCTGACAGCTCGCAGTGACATTGCCAGTGCTCGCGTGTCAAGTTTTTTTTTTCGGTGTAACTGTAATGGCAATTTAATTAATGGTATAAGACAGAGTGATCGTGGTTGGTAACACTGGTATCAAAGTAGGGACTGCAATGTCCCACCGCATGTGGTAAGAAACGTCAGAGACCATCTCTTGTTGGCCGTGCTATAGTACTCATGGATGATATTCGAGATGCCACAGGAATGAGTTACTATGGCATTGCTAGACTGCAGTGAACAGTCTCAAACAAATTGATCCTGATTTTATGAATCATCAATTCAATGCATGAAGTCATATTAATTAGGACGGAGATAAGTGTAATATAAATCCAAGCGAACAGTTGGTCATGTACAGGGCCGTAACGGACACCCCCGCAGGCCCCGCGGAGCTGAGGGGCCTGTGGCTAATGGAGGCCTCATCTAAAATAACATAACGAATATATAGCCACATTCATAGATCATCTGGTAATTCTTGCCAAGTAAAAAGTCGAAAGCGGGTGTGACAGAAAGCAACAAATTTGAAGTTGTTTAACCTCTTTGAGAAAAATTAACTATTTTTAAAATTATTATTATTAAAGCTTTTTTTTTTTTTTTTTTGAGCTAAAATAAAAGAGAACAAATAACCCCATCAATTTCTTTCCTCTGTTTTTCTAAAAGCATCCTAACAGTTCGAGAATAATTAAAGGTCAACGTCTTAGTCTTTTGTCGGTATAGAGTGATGCATACGTGCAGTATCATCTTCAAGTTGACAAGCCAAGTGTTTGTTTCGCCAATACCGTTGCAGATTATTGGAACAACGAAAGGACAAGAACTTGGTCAAAATGGTTATTTTTAGTAACAGATAAATGGGAGTAATAGAAATAAAAGCAGATAGGCAAGAGAGAGAGAGTTATAAATTTCAAAGGTAACTTCTGATTTCTTTTCTGAAAAACGTAAGGGTCTACGTGACTTTTCACTATCTGCAGGGATTGTTGACTTTGGGCTTTGGGCATTGCTGTAAAAGAAGAGGAAAAATAGAAAAAGTAAATCTGGGCCACATACATACAGGTAATCGTGAGTTTAATTTTACCAGTTTGTATTCAGTGTGTTCTGCGTTGGTTTGTGTTTGTGAATGTTCTAAAAAGCACCTTTGTTTTCAGATCTGAATACAAGTCCTGTCATGTCCGATTTAAAACGAAAATACGAGAGTGGTGCTACAAAATGAAAGAAAATACAAATAATTCAGGATAGGAATAAGATACAGTACTTGTCAAAATTACAAAATTCGCGGTTAATACCCCTGTCACAAGAAACAGACCAAAGGGTGATGACAAGCCAAAAGAAGAGGTGTTGTGACTGCATCTACCTCAGAAAGTGCTGAAGTTTCCTTGGAGTCGGAGGAGTGCGAACTTACAAATTTTGAAAAGGAAGCGAATGTGTTCCAAGATAAGTGTGCGAACTCGTCAACAAATCTTGCAAATGACAAAGTCAATTAGTCACAGCTTGTTTCTGATCCTGATCTAAAGCGTAAATTAGTAAAACACGGACCACATCCACCTTTATTTTATAAAGACGATTTATCATAGGAATTTCCTACACAAATCTTATGTTTCCGATCAGCGCTCAAAGACAAATTAGCAAAGGTGCGGTCAGGATCAGTAAAAGATGTTGGTGATTTTTTTTCTTCAAAATTCGTCCATTGTGTCCAGTGTTGCAGATGTTGCTACAGATACTCAATTATTTCTCACGCTGCCTGTGACTGTAGCAGCAGGTGAGTACTCATTTCCAAAACTTTGTCTCATAAAAAGGTATTTGAGAAGTTCAGTGTCCCAAGAAAAAAATTTAGGATCATCATTGCTGAGCATCGAAAGTGAAAGAACGAGAAAAATTAACATGGATGATGTAGTAACTGACTTCACACAACGTAATATTCAGATATACTCGTATTCAGTAGGATTCCATTGGTTGCGACCGGTATTATTATTATTAGTTCGGTTCACTCTCTTTTGAGCTATTTGAATATTTTTATTCGTTACCAATTCATCCTATGTATTTCGATATACTGTATATAATATTCACGTTAAAGGGGTTCCCACCTTACTTTGCGGGAGGAGGGATTCCACATTCTCCGTTACGGCACTGGTCATGCAGTAGTGCTCTACAAGGAAGTGTTTCTCGATTTCTTCTTCCTCAATTGTATTATCAACGGCGTCACAAGTGAAATAATAATTACGTGGTACTAGTTGTATGCTGATGTAGTGTGTCATCTTGCAGCATTACCAAAGACGTTACATGAATTCATTGAAATAATAAGTGACGACTTAAATGACATTCTTCGATGATGGAACAGAAAAGTTTAGAAAATAATTCATTTTATAATTCACACAAAACAGAATATATGACAATATTAACCAAACATTATCGAAAATAATTTCAGAAGTTACCATACTGATATTATGTGGGATGGTTAACCATTTAAGAATCATTATTAACAAACACTTAGCGGATCAGACCATATAAAAAAAAGTATACAAATTATTCAGCCTTACATTCACTACAGAGAACTAAGGCAATGCTTTCTCAAAACACAAAAGTTACGCTAGAGCCCTCAACAGTCTGATCTATGGGCACATTCTGTATCACATCTCGCAAAATTTTGCAAACCGTAACCCAA
Organism: Thermobia domestica; assembly: GCF_964235325.1. NCBI lineage: Eukaryota > Metazoa > Arthropoda > Insecta > Zygentoma > Lepismatidae > Thermobia > Thermobia domestica. Next base: position 17,308,600 of record NC_137456.1, on the reverse strand, counting down.
TGCAAAACCTGAAACAAATGACTGTAAATGCAATACCGATTTCCCCCATGCTGTTACTGCTTATGTTTTCGGTGTAAAGTAGCATTGCATCTGTAGATTACCAAATAAATATCAGAGGCATGCAAACGAGCAACGAATGTCAGAAGTAGTGCAAATAGGTTTACTGATAACATTTTTAATTACTTTGTGCATTTTAAATGGACGCTAGTTGGTTAAAGACAAATTGATACATTAGAATAATATTAGAACAAGAATAAGTTTACTTATACTGTTTTATTTACGTTAGAAAAACAGACATTTTAAATACAGTTTGTTATACTGTTCGTCTCATAAATTTTAAATACTGTTACCGTCCAAGAATTACTACGTATTATATTTAACTAACTTCTTAATACAGTATACGTTTCCAGATACTCTCCTAAATTGAAATGTATCTACGTACAAGATGCAACTATTGGTTAAACAACCACATTATCGTAGATATGACAGCCGCGTGCTTGGCATCGTGCCCCTCTATTTTCCTATGTTTAACCGATTTTAAAAATGTCGTCACATCGATCCGTTTATATACATATCTTGTGGGTATGTTCACGCATAACTCATAGGTGCACTGATTTTGATTTTTCTTGTTTGCCTGAATAACTTTGACATAGGTGCGCCTATTTTGACCTTTGCTTGTTTATTTGAATAACTTTGACATAGGTGCACCTATTTTGATCTTTTCTTGTTTATTTGAATAACACATAGGTACATCTATTTTGATTTCTTGTTTGCTTGAATAACTTTGACATAGGTGCACCTATTTTGATCTCTTTTCTTGTTTATTTGAATAACTTTGACATAGGTGCACCTATTTTCATCTCTTTTCTTATTTTATTTGAATAACTTTGACATAGGTACATCGATTTTGATTTCTTTTCTTGTTTGTTTGAATAACCTTGACATAGGTACACCGATTTTGATTTCTTTTCTTATTTGTTTGAATAAATATATTTCCCAAGTGGTCCCATATAAATTTCATGAGGATATAATTATGATCGTCGGAACGACCATGAACACCTCAACACGTGAAGTAAAGTCGCAGAGTATAAACAATAACCAGTATCCTGCACCATTGTGGTATGGTTGGTAGACAAATTCAAAAGTACAGGCTTCATTGCAAATTTATCCCTGTCAGATATCAACTGTATGTTCAACAATTGCGATTTCACTTACAAACATGTATGGATTTCAACGGAGAGCAAATCGAATAAATACTGTGATTTTACTTAAAGTATGGGACTTTTCAGACACCACGTAATGTAGACATGTATACAACTGAAAAAATGTATTCTCCTCTCGCTATTCTCGTTTAAGTTTATACTTCCTTTGACTTTTTGCTGTCTGCAACACTTCCTTCTAGTTGCACACAAATCTTAAACCTTGCGTATATTTTGCGTGTATTATACTATCAATTCAACTTCCCCTAAAATCATATCAAATCTGTTGCATAATCGGTCAATAAATTTTTCATGGTAGAAAAAAAAATTCGTTTAATCATAGTATCGCTTGGTGGAAGTACTCTTCAGATTCAATTACTCTTGCACTGTGTCCAGTGGCGGCTCCTTAGGCACGTCACATCACTTAAAAAACACAATTGAGGCTTACTGACGAACAATGGAACAAATGATACGGTGCAAAATGTGTTGGAGAGGACATTTAAAAAGTCATTTTGCACCTGTTTAGAACGATCTGTGCACCTGTTTAATTGCTCCACTCAACTTCACAAACAGAAAGGTTACAGTAATTACTAAGGAACTTTTTTCCACTAATTTCTCAACGTTTCATACAAACTGGCATTTGTCAAGTTGTCCTTCCGGAAGCTTGAATTTTATTGCTACAAGTTACGGAAAGCCCTATCTGCTGGTCTATTCCCGGTGGGACAACCTTCAAATTCTGAACGCATTACGGCGGGTCGGATTCCACCTCAAGGTGCAGGTCCATGCCTCATATGGCGTCGGTGCTGAAAAGAGGTGTTTAAGTTCAAGCAAGAAGAAGCTAAAAGAAGACAACTTACCTAATATCTTCTATTTTACCTACAACAACTAGGATATTAAATAATTTTCTTTCCTCAGCCTATAACGATCACCTAGTAATAAATGGTGTTAAAATTCGAATCATTTTACCACCACTAATAGTAAATTTTATCGTTGTGGCCTCCCTGAAGAGCCGCCACTGGCGGTAACTTTTTTCTTTGATGAGATTAGATACTACACTCATATTAAAATTTCAAACGCTCATTTATACACTGAGAGTAATTTTCGCTCATTGGTGCATAGAAGCTTATTTACCTACTGTCACCAGTAGGTGGTTCACGAAAATTATGCAGGCACAAAAACACACTAAAACTAGTCACAATTGGCGTACAGTTTTCGAAAAGACACATTTCTTCTTCTACACAGTGTTTATTCACATGCTTTCAGGATGACACTTGATGATATGTCGTTTGAGATTTCCTTTTTGAGTAAAAGAAGCAGAGCACATTTTACACTGGTGGGGACGTTCTCCTGTGTGAATTCGCGTATGGCGTCGAAGTTCCGCTGGAGTTGCGAAATATTTTAAACAAAGTTCGCAAGGATGCTTCTTCTTATTCTGAGGCTTGCATCTCACATCATCCAAAGGAAACCGTATTTTCCTGCTTGCTCTTGAAGTAGAATAGCTGAAAATAAAAGGATAAATAAGAACTGAATACGGGGTTGTTTTACAAACATCATTATTACTTTCCCAAGTATGTTTTGCTTTCTCAAACGATAATCTGGTATCAAAGACTATGAAATAACGTATTTTGAATAGGTACGCTCACAATTACACTGATGAGCCAGTATTTTTGAGTACGAGCTCAAAGCAGAATTTTTTTTCAAGTCATTGAAAGGATACTTGAGTGAAAGACTATGAAATAACGTATTTTGAATAGGTACGCTCACGATCACACTGATGAGCCAGTATTTTTGAGTACGAGCTCAAAGCAGATTTTTTTTTTCAAATCATTGAAAGGATACTTGAGTGGGGTGAATATTACTAAGCGTGTCGAAACATTTCACCAGTATTTTCACTCCACCGATAAAATAATTTTATCCGATATTATTATTGAAAAGGAATAAGAGCAGAACTTTTAGAAAACTTTGACCTCTTGATTTTACAGGGAAAAGTTCAACGCCTAAGTGTTTTTGTGTTATGAAATCGTGAATCAGTTCATTTTTGGGCTGCAGATCACATCAGGAAGTTCATCGTTGGGTTTTAAGAACATGGTGGATCATATTATCACCGTGCTTAAATACTATCTACAGCACCCAGGGCAGGCTCTACTATATGTACAACAAGTGTCTTTGCACGGGGCGCCAAAATCTGTCGAAACTACATTAGTTAAAATAAATATTCCTTGTTGGAAATATACTGTAAACAATTACGGTCACATTTACTGACCAATTACCGTCAATTCTGGCTCCCAGCCGATTACCCTAAAATTTACAGTATTAGCGTTAAAGTTATGGTAATAGAGCATAAACACGGTCTTTCTATGACCTATAACCCTGAATTTTACAGTAATACCAGTACGTAAATTTTAGAGTAATCACTTGACAGCCAGAATTGACGGTAATCGGTCAGCAAATGTCACCGTAATTCTTCACAGTGATCATGGTAGTTGAATTTACTAAGGTCAGCTATTTGAATACTAAATTCATAAATCATGTTTAGGTCCAAATAGTTTAAGAACACATGACCAGTGCTGAATCAAATGGTCAAATAAATCTCAGTATGAATTGCTTGATTGTTGTCAAATACAAGTACACTTGAACAATACCGAACATCTATTCCATTTAGTTAGTTGTCATACTTTTGATATGAAAACTACGCTTGTCTTTGTCACAAACAAGGTGTGCTCCTCTGTAGGTGTGTTTGCTTTTTATCTGTCACTAACTAATACATTAATATTTAAAAAAAAAAACAGACATTAGATTGTATTTGTAGTGTTTAGGTCTTTCTGAGTGTGAGTGCTTTTTCACTCCCCTTCGTTGTTCATGATGGCGTAGCATACTTAAAGATTTGTTCTTTCTGGAGAAAGGAGCAGGTGGCGGCAAATTGCCTAGGGCCGGTTCTGCTTACGGCTGTAAAAAAATAATTTTCGTCTACATCATTCATTTCCAACCAAATTACCTGTGACGTCACAGCTTGCTGCTCCCTTCTTGGTAAACCACAAGGAGAGGGGAAGGAACTGGCTCCTAAGTTGTCGTTGATAGAATACAACGATCACAGGTAAACAAGAACAATGACACCGTAGTTCGTGGTTTTGTGCATTAAGTTTAAAAGTTACACGGGCGTATCAAGATAATAGTCCATCTTGTATAGATGTCAGAACAATTTAATATTTTTTTAATGAAACACACCAATCTTTAAGGAGTCGTTCTGATCAACGCTCAGTCTCGTAGGCTAGTTTCGATCTCGTCTCGGACTTAGTACCATCCTTGTTAATTTAATTGCTTACTTTTTCACCTCACAATTGTTTTTATCTTATTGTTTTTTTCTTTCTTTCAACCGTGTGTTTCAAACAAATGCTGCATCAAATTGCCTTAATTTGGTGTTGTGTTAATGTTGAAACTGGTTTTGCGTAGATAAGATATGCCTAGTTTCAAACAAGTTCAGCAAATTCGATCCCGATTTAAGCAAAACCTGCTCCAGTACCATTGGATGTGCTTTTGATATTGTCTCTTGGAAACTTCCTAAGAACTGTGTCTCTCTCTCTTACCGTTCTTTTAAAATCGAAAAAAGTAGTTCTAGTCTTGTACTGTAATGTTAAATTCAATATGCGATAATTTTCGAAAGCGCTGACTCAGCTTGATGATTAAGCTATCTTTTTATTCAGTACCAAAAGCTACGTTGGTTAGTCGATATCAATTTACAGAGTATTGCTGGGAGGGAGGGGTAGGGGTTACCGTGGAAAATGGAAATGGCTCTTTTAACGGTTTACGTATAGTCCTTCTAGTATCTGAATGTATTATTTTGTAAGTGATTTTTTTTAGTTTCCATTTTTAACTTCAAATCTCAACAATCCTTTTAACATTATTATAGTACAACACACGAATATATTAACTGTGTATTTATTAACTTTTAGTCTTCTTATGTTCTGGTCAGCCTATAAAGTAATGCAGGAAATCAGTCGTATCTCTCCTCCCTAAAATACATTCAGCCAATAACAGAATATAAACATAACAGCAGCGGTTCCACAAAATAAACGCACGAACTCGTCAGATAGGTAATATTTATTACAAAAATTAGCAAAAAGTACATAAACAAGAGACTTCCATAACTATATTTTCTTATAATATAGAAAATATATATACAGGGAAGAAATAAAATTTTAAAAATACAAGAGATTACATTTAAATTTAATTTTTACATGGATATATACGACATACTAATTTATGATAAAGCATGAAATACTAAGTATACACCATAATTAGGTAAGTACGAATACTTGAATCTATTATGATCTCAAATAATGCATCAATTGCACAGGTTCATTAGTATTTTGTCTTTAGATTCACGTCACACGAATAGACCTATGTTCCGAGGTTAAGGGAGACGGTGATGATAATACTTATTGAAGTAATGGAATGAAGAAAGTGGAAGAACTCCGAGCAAACCCACGCACACGGTGTTTGCAAATTACCAACTGTACTTGACGCGAGCTAGAATCGAACCAGGGGACGCCAAACAACCAATATTATTCGATAAACTTGTACCAAAAAAATGAAAGAAAAACAAAACGGCTTTGTACTATGGGTGTCAGACTAAAGCAAATCTCGAAATTTCAAGTCAGCTTAATTTCCTGATTAAAGAGAATTTGGTTGTCTCTTTTCTTCGCAATTCGAAAGCTAACGACGTAAAGGGTAAATGCTTATAACGAAATTAAAATATTCGTTCGCCAATGACGACCGGAAATTTTGTAATCTTAACTAATTAACTCGTAGTTATCACTTACCTAGTCGTGGTGGTAATCTGAGTTCATTTACTCGATCCGAAAAGCTCTTTCTTTGCAGCTATATAAATTCAATTGAAAAACATCCGGATTACCTGAGCCTTGTCGTGGCTAGAGTGTTTAAACCCTGAAGAGTGACCGGTCGGGTTAGCTGTTCGGAGTTTAAATTATCACCAGTTAGTAACTCAAAATCTGTTTAACGTTTTTGTACCGTGTGACCTATCAAACAACTCGTCTAGATGAGCACTCAACGAATATATAATGAGCATAGTGATCTAACAACGTATATAGGTGAAATCGGGGAAAATATAGAAAATGAAGTATACCGAATGTGTCACATCTAGCCATAACAATGAGTGACATTAGTTGTGAAACCAAATAATTTGCTGTTGACTGGATATTATGAATATGTTTTTTTCAACTTTATAGATCCACTAATATAGGATATTTATAGTGAAACAATCAATTTTGTTTTATTTTATTACGTTGATATAATTGGATAGTGTATACTATATTCTTAACCTATTAGTCATGTGGAGCACTTCGATATATACGAGGACATATACGTGAAGTTGTTCTGTATATTTCCACCCTTGAAGGGTTGGGATCACTTCCGACCAAGGAATTGAAACCTGTTTTGAAAAATGCTCGACAAACCCTTTCAGGAAATATATAGGTTGTCCCTCGATTCAACGTTCAACTTTGGGATCATCCCGGTAAGTTCTAATTTAACATCCCACGATTACTCCCTTTAAGCTAAAGAAGGCAAATGATTAATTCAGCGTTTCGAGGGAAAATATTATCTCTAATTGGATGTGGTAGAAATATTATATATATGTTTCAATATTGAATTTGCGTACTTTGGAAGCCCACCATAGTTTCAGAACTGTGAAACGAAACTCAGTTTTTTTTTCATAAAAACATTTGTGCTTACATGTACATTTGTGATTTGTTAAAAACTTGGAGCTGGTACTTACTGAAATGATTCTTCAGCCATCAGTCAGTCGCTCATCATAAAACATCAGACATAATTAGTTATTTGATTTGATTTGAATTTAGCATCCCGTTCAGCAGCGAGGCTATATAAGACGTGGACCTACAGTTTTAACGTGGAATTCAAACGACATGAGCTCCCGATGGGAATCGAACCGGGTCTCCCACGTTAAAGGCTTGTACGCAAACAGCTTAGCCGCGAAGGACCTTATGCTTCGTTATTACATAGCTTATGAAAGCTACTATGAGTTTGAGAAACTCGAAACGTACACAGTTTTAACTCGAAATTCCGAATCTCCTACAAAAGTATATTTCTTTTTCAGATCCGCTTCACTATACACAGATCACTGCTATACGTATACAGTGAAAGCTCCTTTAATAGACATCTCCTAATACGGACAAATTATTTATAGTCCTGGTAAAATATATGTATTTGCGGGGAAGAATCCTCTTTTAGCGGATACAGACAATCTTCTTTTTTATTCCAACATGTTTACAATTGACAGGAAATAGTCCTCAGTTAATAAGTACTTAGCACAGGAAATACTATCTACAATTTAAAAATACAGAACACGAACAAAAAATCTCTACAAAAATATCTTTGACACTTGTCAATGAACTGGTGAACCACTGCACAGAGCACTGAAAGTTACGAATTGAGTTCCCTTGTGACTAAGCGATTAGTGTACGCACCCTTGGAGTGGGAGACCCGGATATGATTCTCGGAGCAGTTCATATAGTTCGGATCCCAAGTTAAGCTGTAGATCTACGTCTCATATAGCCTTGCTGCTGAAAAGGACACTAAACTCAAAATCAAATCAAATGGTCGAGAAATCTACGCAGAATTTTTTCTATCCCCTCAAATATTCACTACTCCTGTTCCGTTTCCCTTGGGGTTTGCACCTTCCTCTGCTTGCAATTCCCACATAAACAGATCCCTCCAGTAATCTGAACAGAAAACAGTATTCCGTATATTATATATATACAGGGTGGGCCATTTTAATTAATCCACGGAAATATCTGAAAAATGATAAAACATAGAAGAAATTTTTGAAGTACACGTTATATATTGCTAAGGGGGAAAACCAATTCCGCCAAAAGTACCACTCCCCGCCCCCCGTAAATGGGGGTAACGGGGGGTAACTTTGAAATGTCAAATGGGAACATGGGTCGAGTAATACCTCGTTCGAAAGGTCTTGGAAAACTAAGTAACGCTGTACCAAAAGATGTTTCATATTGTGCACCAGTTTCAAAATGGCCGCCATGATATGGTTCGGAAACTCCAGTACCCGTAGTATGAAAACCATGGAAGATAAATGAATGGAACAAAATTGAAATTCGTAAATATCATAGGGCATTTCGAATGATGTAATCCCTGTGATACCAGTGGCCTCCCTGAAGGGGTCTTGTGGGCTAACTTCAAAATTTCAATGTCCGACCGGACAACGGTTCGGGCGTACGCTTGATCTACCCAATGCTGTTTGGAAAGCAGACTTCATGCATAGAGAATTGGTGCACTAAGTTAACGCGGATGGCCACAGTTACATTTTGATTAACTATTAGCATTCATGTCATATTGTGAGCTTGAGGGACGAAACGGTGTGTACGTATATCCCCGAAATGCTTTCTGAATAACCAGCACGCATTGCATAAAAGTTTCTCTGTTTTTAGTCACTACAGCGTCATCCTTACAAACAAATGTTTCAACCACACCATACCTATTTGTAAGGTTAGCCTTAATTTACGAATTAAAGTAGAGTTCTCGCTTGAACTTTCACTTTACTTTCCACCCCACTCACATACAGAGCGCAGGGAGAGATTATTTTGCAGGACTTGGATTTCTCTTTATACATTATGGCAATTTTACTCTAATATTTTTTTTTTTATCTCTGTTTAATTATTCTCGAGCCTTGGAACGCCTCCGTGGTTTTCCTATTTAATTTTCGTTATTTTCATTTATGTCTAACCGTATTCATACTATGGGCACTAGACGTTTTCTTAGACACAGTCACCATGTCTTTGCGATCATTTTGAAAACGGTGCACAATATGGAACATCTTTTGGTACAGCGTTACTTAGTTTTCCAAGACCTTTCGAACGAGGTATTACTCGACCCATGTTCCCATTTGACATTTCAAAGTTACCCCCCGTTACCCCCATTTAGGGGGAGCGGGGAGGGGTACTTTTGGCGGAATTGGTTTTCCCCCTTAGCAATATATAACGTGTACTTGAAACATTTCTTCTATGTTTTATCATTTTTCAGATATTTCCGTGGATTAATTAAAATGGCCCACCCTGTATATATATATATATATATATATATATATATATATATATATATATATATATGCGAAAACTTTTGAGCGGTACTGTATATATATATATATATACAGTACCGCTCAAAAGTTTTCGCATACCCTGATTTTTGTAAGCATTTACTCTGATTCTATTATTTTCGCACGAGAACTTTACCGTCCTGTATGAGAGGTAGGTACCCCTGCCTACAGCATCAAATTTGACAACAGTTGAATCAAGGTCTGAGAGGTACTGTAGATGATATGTCAAATCATAATTATTAAAATTGAAACCAAAAAGACAATTCGACATAGATATTGCATAGTTTAAACAAAAGTGTGGAAGGTGAGGAAAGATATTAGTTTTGTTTGGAAAGTGTTGTCAAAGAGGGTCAATGTAGTGACAAAAATTTGAAAGAGAAAGTAGCTTTCCAAATTCTGCAGTTCTTTATTGCTTGTTAATATGCTAATGTTTAAAATGTCAAAGAAATACCATGTTTTGAAAAGTGCTTACGATGGTTTCGTATGTTCCATTGTTGCTCGCTGAAACAGTAACAACGAGCATTACATATAAGTAGAGCAACCCACATTATGCTTTATTTTTTGTGTAATTATGCTTTATTGCTAATTTCAGTCATTGTTTTATATTAATCGTGTATAATGTAAAATATTTACTATACATTAAATATTCTAAATATCTTGATCTATTTATTAATACTTTATGCAACCAGTTTCTTTCATATTTAATGAAATTTCTACTTAATGCATTGTAAAGAGATATGCTTTACTCGAATCAGTTTTTGTTTCACTTGTGTGCACCTTAGAGGTGCATACAGAAAGGGAAAGTAAAAAATATCACCAAAAAGTACAGAAAGTGTTCAAGTTCAAGAGGTACTCATAACAATATATTGTGGAGTTCTTGTGTACTATTCGTTGTTGGCGAAAAATTTTCTTCATTTCCTTCTTTTTCTCCATATCAAAGGATTACACCAAAAAGTTTACAGAAATAAAAATTAGCTTTTCATTGTTGCATTGTTACGTTCTCAATGATTTTGTTTTGTAAATATTGGTTTTAAAGAATATTAATATAGTATGTTAAACTTGCAGTAAAACAGAATTTTCCAAGAATTGTGTTATATATTTTAAATTATGCTTTATGCTTTGTTTTCTAAAATTATGCTTTATTATGCTTTTAAGATTAGTTTCTTCAAGACCCTTAAATAACCAAAACCATGTTCAAGGTACCAACTATATGTCTAAATTGCTATTATGCTTTTTATGCTTTTGGGTTGCTCTACATATAAGCTACTGAGCGACAATTGAGCAGAGAAGGTTGTATATTGATCGTCGTAAACATTTTTCAGAGAAAGGCGTTTTTAGCTTTTTTAAAGCCAGCATACCTATAAGGTGAGATAACTACAAAATTTGGAAAACTACTTCCTCTTTCGAATTTTTGTCACTGCATTTGCCCTTTATGTCTACATTTTCCAAACAAAATTAATATCTTGCCTTATCTTCCACACTTTTGTTTAAATTATGTAATATCTATATCAAATTGTCTTTTTTGTTTCAATTTTAATAATTATGATGTGATAATTATATCATCTGCAGTACCTCTCGTGCAGGGTGGTAAAGTTCTCGTGACAAAATAATAGGTCACAAAAGTAGATGGTTACAAAAATCCGGGTGTTCGAAAACTTTCGAGCGATAATGTATACATATATCGTATTTATTCACGAACTGTTAAGTAATCTAAACTTTGGGTAAGCTCTTTGAGTAACGGAGACCCGTTATTCAAAAGTTTCACTGTTTACCACCAAATTTCCTATGACATCTAGACGATGACGATTTAAGAAATGTCTTCCCAAACTTTCTTTTTGAGTAAACCTTGATTTACATATTTTACATTGGAACGGCCGTTCTCCTGTGTGAGTCACCATGTGTCTTTTAAGATGCGCTGCAGATCTGAAACCCCTTGAACATAAATTACATACATGCTGCTTCTTACTGAATATCTTCCCACCTCTGCCATGATCCAAAGGAAGTTCCAATCTTGATGTGTAGCTGAAAGTAAAACGACAAATTACAACCAATCATGTGTTACCTTGCAATCATTAACACTATAGAATCGAATATACGTATTTATGAACTGAATAACGCACAGTAAAACAAATAGAAGTCGAAGATACTGAAAGCAAACAAACAATATATATATATATATATATATATATATATATATATATATATATATATATATATATATATATATATATATATATACAAAGATAGCTTACATCCATAGATAGGAAAATTTGAGTGCAAGTACCCTACGAAAGAGGAAAAAAATAATTTTAGGAATGATAAAAAAAAATGGATCAAAAGATTGCAATTTTGGCCAGTTGGCCAATAATTAGTTTTTAGATCAGAGGCCACAAAATTTTTGAACAGTCCCTAAATCGAGTTTTCATATTTTTTTTACGGAATAAGCATATCATACTGAGTTAAGTGATAGTTTGGGTTTGGCTACACTATATCTAGTTCTCCAGATATGAAGTTTACAACAAATTTTTTGACTGAAATATATTGGATCCTTTGATGCAAAATGTCTCAACCGTTCCGAAATGAAAATTTTCAGAGGCAATGCATTACAATGAGATCTAGAAGTGTTGTGGAATGTTATTGTCAGATGTACCTAATAAACATTTACTTTACCTTGTAACTTCACACATTAAAATAATAATAAATAAAACTAACTGTAGATGAATTATGAAAGAAGGAAAAGGTACTTCTTTAAAGTAGACCGATAGACTTTAGAAAAACCTGCTTACTGGTAAATCATTTTACATGCGATCCTTCATAGAATTTTAAGGCATCTTCTACGAATTGAATAAAACGTAATTCCGAATTTACATATCCAGCCTCATCATCCTTGAAATGTCTGCTCTCGTTTAAATCACACTAGCCACTCAGGAATTCTTCGCGCTGATTACAGTGAAGTCTCTATATCAATGGTGGTTGATGACAAAGTTTTTTACTTTAAAAAAAATGTACACGAAGTTGTACTATATTTAGAGAGTTGAAAACAAGTATTCACTTATTTTTTTAGATGCCTTTTGAGCCACTATTTTGTATAGACACGTTAAGCCTATTCTGCCCTTGCGAAGGTTATAGTAAATGCTAACTCCGTTATTTTAGAATATATTACTTCAAACAAAAACGATTTAAAAGCCAATTAAATGTACATTTTATATCCAGTGCATACTACACATACCTTAATGACTGTTGAAAGTTTGAAAAATGTAAATTGTCATTTTTGAAATTAAAAAATGAAATAAAGAAAAGAATACGATTCATTGTTATTTTTTCCATATATAGGTTTCCTGGTATACTTCTTGCGTTTTCGTTTTTTTTTTTTTTTTTTATTATTTGACACTGGAGTGTCTCCTTTATATATATATATACGGGTCTTCAAGCACTGCTATTTTTTTTTTTTTCAAAATCGGCTATGTTCAATCTGAAGTATGTGCAAAGAGAGAGAGACTCGAAGATTTGGAAATTGTCACAAAATAATTGGTATTTGCGTAGAAACAAGTAGTTAGAAGGTGATCACTGTAACATGACTGGCTTTCGAGTTGCAGTTTTGTTTCATGTGGCAAACTTCGGTTTAGTAACAACTAAAGTACAACTAAACTGATGGTTCATTCTTTAAAAAAAAAAAAAAAAAAAAAAAAAAAAAAAAAAAAAAAGAAGTTGAACGTCCCACGCGATGCCCTTTCGGCAAAGGGAGATAATGACTAAAGGCGGAATGAAAAATGAGAGGAAACAAGAGTACACCGAGAAAACTCATAGACACGACATTGTCCACCACATTTACTTGGCCGGGGTTAGAACCAGCGACCCCATGCACTAGCTATAAGGCTTTTTCAATTTTGAGCCTCTCTGGACACCTCGTGTGTTACCGCACAGATCTCAAAATGAACTGAAAATACTAAGGGGTGTACTAAATGTGTACAAAATTTCAAGCTTTTATCTTGAATACTAAGGGCGGGGGGAAATATTTACCAATGAGCTAAGAACATTCCCACAATGCTCCGACCGAGTCATAGGCCTTACTGAAATCTCTGTGAACAATGAACTTAGTGGTACTTCCTTAACTAGTCATTTTTTTTTATTATTATTTGAAACAGTTTATCTGAAGACAATATAATAAATAACAATGTGAACAAGAATAATTTTCATTTATTACTTTGGTTAACGTATACATTTAAAAACAATATATTATTTTTTTACATTTACAATCAGGAATAAAAGATAAGATATTGAAATACTGTCACCAACAACATTTAAATACAAGATAAATCACACACTGCTACTCTACTACTCTGTAACACATTTTTGGAATTTCAAATACCCTTCAAAATATAAGGTAACTGCAGGTGCATATGCCAGTGCAGCTAAATACGCCAGTGTTCAGTGCTGGGACGTTTCCGACGAAATCCGCTAAAATGCACCTCCAATATGTGCCATGGTCTTGGACAAGTCTGATTTGACGAATATTCCGGGAGACAGCGCTGATATCGCCACGCCGTGCAGTATTGTTTGCTTCGGATAGGTTCCGTGGATTGACGTTATTATTTCAATACAGGTAAGAATCCGTTATTAGTTATCGTGCTAATTCAGAACACTGCCGATTGTTTACAGTAATGTGCGCCTTATTTCGTGTCCGTCTAGGGACACTTGGTTTTGTAAGTGTAATTTCAATATGATCCATGGCTACTAAATCAATACCAAGCATGGTGCAGCTAAATATGCCAGGGCTTGTGCAGGACTGACTGCACAAGACAAAGGTAGTTTCATTTGTCCCACATGTTCCTTGTAATATCAGTGTATTTTTTTAAAGTCACAGTACAGTGACACTATTTGTTTATCTTCTTATGAACTAAACCTTTTCAGTTTGGAATTTCATATCAACTTTGGAGAATGTCTTTTTTACAATTCATCTTTTTATCTTCATCTTGCACTTTGGTTATTCTATGTTTTCTTCAGCCATATTGTGTAATAATATTTGAGTTCGCATAATACAGACGATGTAAACAGTTGCAAGATTTATTACAGGTTTCTAGCAGTATCCTGGACTTGGCGTAATTACCTGCACGTGTTGGTAAATACGCCACTTTGTAACTTTTTTCTTTCATCTTGGTAACAAAGTAGAAGTGAGTTGCATCAGTGTCGCATTTTTTTTTTACACGCGGAAAAAGCTACTCTGCAACGCATATGTCTTGTTCTTTGTGTTTCATGAAAATTAAGACCATAAAAAAAAAAAAAATCCAACACTCTTAACATGGCGTATTTACCTGCACCTACCTTTCTTTGGCTAAAATACTGCGCCACTCTTTCTATTTGCACTAGGCTATATCTTTCTTGCTGATAAGGAAACTTTTTCACTCTGATGTGGCAACGTGTCACAAGTGCTCCCTTGGTTATTTACCATCCATGTTCATGAACAAGCAGCTGACAGATCCACGGGCGTCTCTGGCGGGGGAACAGAGAGGACGTTCTCCCCCCAATATTTTGTTGAGGAAATGGAATGTATCAATGCTGATCCATATGGAAGGAGAAAAAAGAGCCAGAATAAATAAATTATATCTGTTGTTAAGTATTAGGCTGGTGTGATTGAAATGTCCCATGTATAGAAACCATAGGTTTCTGTTTATTTTCATGTATATAAGTTTCTTTCTCTTACTTATCTTTCATCTATTTGGTCTTTAAATTTTCCTCTTTCAGAAACTTAAAAGTTTCAATTCTCTCCTCCATTATAATATAAGACAATGCAAAACATAACAACTGTAAGTTCTATATGCATCTCACGACTTTGTAACCCAGCGGAAAACAAATGAACAACAAATACTAACGGAAATACGTCTTGCTTATTTTATTTATCGTATTTGTAAAGCTAGTATGAGGATCCCGTTGGCTCATAATTCAAGCAAATTGATATTTACTCATAATTTTGACGTAAATTTAGTTCAGGGGCGGATCCAGGGGATGATCGGGTGATCGCCCCCCGCAGAAGAGGAAAAATTTCTTATTTTATATATAAATAAAACCCATCCCAGAGTTTGGAGCTCATAAAAGTACCTCCAAGTAGCAGTATTACAACCCTCCCCCAGAAATCCGTCCTGGATCCGCCCCTGATTTACTTAGGATTTTAATCGTTTCCGACCCCCTCAATTTTAACGTGCCAGAGACGCCAATAGACAGATTTATTAACAAGAATTTCAAACCATATTTTCCCACCACACTTGTACCGCAAAAACATAACTTTGATCCTCGCAAGGATAGAACTGTAAGCATTACACAAATTAATAACCCGTTTTACACCATATAACTGAATTCACGAATATTTTCATGTTTGCTGTCCTTTAAATTTAAATCTGGAACTAACTACCCACACTCAAACATCAATCTCGTGTTTCATATCTATTTCACCGTCTAACTGGTTCAGTTATACATTTACATCATGTGTAGTGAAACAACGTGTCGTTTCAAGTGTCCCTTTTGAGTAAATGCACGTGAGCATATCGTACATTGGAATGGACGTTCTCCTGTGTGTATCCGAGAATGTCGCTTAAATTCTGCTGGCGAACCGAAAGGTTTTGAACATATCTTACAAAAATACTTCTTGTTGGAACCTGTCTTCTTACTCATACTGCCATCCGAATTACGATATACTCTTGACGTCATTCTTGAAGCAGTATAGCTGAAAGTAAAACGATAAATGCAAACTAAATACAGGTTACTCTGTAATAATCATTATTAAGTTCCAATCATAATTTTTCATATATATTATGGTATAAAATTACGTATGAAATAAATTTCAGATAAATTATGATAATTAAAAGTATAACCATAACTTCTGGTACTTTTGGTAGGAGTCCACATGAAACATCTGTTTATATATATATATTTTTTAAAAGTTTTAAATTCAAGAAAAGTATACCTGTACTATTAACTGAGAAACGTAATAAACAGAAAACATTCAGTACATTTTGATACTTTAATCTAGAACTGTTTTTAAAAGAGTTGTCGTTTTGTAAGTAGAAAAAGAAAGTATTTATGGTTAGAGGAGAGAAGTTATTATTATTATTAGTTGCGATCCTCCACTTTACTAGTAAAGACTGTTATGGCCCTCAGGCTCATTATAATTGGACACCACTGATATAAGCTTTAGGTAGATGGTCAATGCAAGAAATCGGAGTGGAAGTTAATGCAGGCGGCACCGACTACTCTGACTTCTCTGGGGGGAATAAGATATTGTATGCACAGAATTCAACTAAGAAATCACGTTCCCTGACGTACGTTATTCGAATTTTAGCATTTCCTTAAAGTAAATATATATACCTTCGTTGTTTCTGCGATTGCTCTCGACTTGCCGCCGCCTGCATTAACTTCCACTCCGATTTCTTGCATTGACCATCTATCTAAAGTTTATATTCCTACTGATGTCCAATTATAATGAGCCTGAGGCCATAACAGTCTTTACTAGTAAAGTGCAGGGCCGCAGCTAATAATAATAATAATATATAAAAGATATTTGAAATATTATACACCTATTCAATGTAACAAATGAGGGTCACTAGCATTTACAAGGGCTGGGATATCTACATCCATTCCAATTGTTGTGAGCCGCAAGAGATGTAAAAGAGATGAATCTCCAAGGCAGCTTCTGAAGTGATTCTTCACAATTTTCA
Organism: Thermobia domestica; assembly: GCF_964235325.1. NCBI lineage: Eukaryota > Metazoa > Arthropoda > Insecta > Zygentoma > Lepismatidae > Thermobia > Thermobia domestica. The sequence continues at coordinate 17,291,546 of NC_137456.1, read as the reverse complement.
TGGTGGAAAATGTACTTTCACACAAATATGTACTATCAAACATTGACACTCTTTTCCGACCAAACTCACAGTTTTTACGGAAAGCTGTTGTCGTGGATGCCTGCGCCCTTTTTGTTGTACAGAAGCGCTAAATGGGATGCGTTATTTCGAAAGAAGAGTAGAAACATTAAACGAATGAATAAATATAAATAAAAATAGTATCAGTAATAACAATCGTAAATCATGAGAGCTTTGTGGGCCCCCATTTGGACAGCACTGGCTTATATAATCAGCATATAAGAAAAACTGGTTTAAGAGCATTTAGTGGCAATAGCACGAACCAAATTGTAACCAACACTGAGGTCCATGAAAGTTTGTTGTGTGTTTTGTGGGATTGGAATCGCATCGCATATCACGAGCTGCTGCCATCGGGTAGAATGTAGTACTCAAGATCTGTACTGTAGGCAATTAGTGCGATTGCACTTAGAAGGTCAAAAGCAGTGACCCGAACTGGTCAACAGAAAGGGTTTCGTATGTCACAACGACAACGCCAGGTCACATACATCTTTAACGATCTGTCAGAAATTGTGTGAGAACTTAGTTGGGAGGTTGCATCCATCGTATAGTCCGGACCTAATAAATGAGACCACCATTTGTTTCGACATCTGCAGAATTCCTTAAATGGTTTATTTGAAAAGAGGCTTATGAAAGACACGTATCACAAGTTTCTTGACCAGAAACTACAAAAGTTCTATAGCGACGGTATTATAGTGTTGCCAGGAAAATGTAACATAACCAGTAAACATAGTCCCATAACCTTGTTTCCTTCCTTGATCATTTGCCACAAACCGCATGAAAATCGAACTTCAGTTAGAAATTCTAGATCCAAATGAAATAAATGAGTTTTAAAGAAAATTGCCCTGTATATTCACTGTAAACTTTACTTGTATTATTATCGAAGTGCTACATATTCCTTGAATTCTTTTACTCGTTCCCAATCTTTATAGTAATGTTGGCTACATGTCGGTAGAACTGTTGTTCCACTAGAAAACTAACAGTACCTCATCCACAACAAATATAGACTTGAAATTCTCTTTCGCTAACTAATTTCACGTTCAAATTAGCTATAAGAAAGCGGAATTTCCACAATCCCGAGCGAGAATAATAAAGATATGTAAAATAGATCGTGGCATGGCAATATAAGTACTACAACGAGCAGAAAGATTATCAACACGGTAAATAAGAGATTTTATTCATAATTTAAAAGAAGTTTTAATTGGAAAGGTATTCAACTAGTGCTGAACACAAGTGGCTGGATATTGGTAACTTTGAATGGAAAATTGGTCACCATTGTAGCTAATAGCCAAACTACACTTATACTGGTTAAACACAGGAGTAAGATTGGATCTGAAAAGATAGGGGGATGTCATAGATATTTTTGGAAACGGTGTAACATCTCTCCGTGTTTCCCTTTTATTTTTAGCCCTTGTTAAACACCAAGTAAAAATGGTTAAATTTATAACACTAGAGGCAACCGTACAACTATTGTGTTAATACATGTCTACACTAATTTTAAAATCTACTTGGTAATGTTGGAGCCTTTTAAGATATCGTGCAAACTAGTATTTTAACCTTATCAAAGACCTTATGGAAATAAATGAAATAAAGCTACCGATACTTTCTTACCGATTTATTTTAAACTGAATCAATCAAGTGTACGAAAAAATAAGTAAAAATGTAAACAATAAGAATCTTTCCTAATTAATTCTTTAACGTAAAAATTCCAAAATAATGTACTAAGTGTATTATCTTTAACATTTACATACAACAAAGAAAAGGTAAAAATATTCACATGCTATACTATCCAATTAACAATCTTTATACAGGGTGTCTCAAAAGACCTCTGACATACGGTAACTCTGTTGTTATTAGAGTTACAATAAAATGTAAGAGGGAAAACCGTCTCCAAATATGATGTTTTGAATCTAAACTGAATGGTGAGTTTTTAAAATCGGACGAGTCGTTTGCACTGTACACTCTTTATGCGCCCAATGTTAAATGAAAATGCAACGTTCCCATTTACCTGGACCCACAACATAAATGAATTAAGTTACTGTCTTTTACGCTAACGTGTCGATGGCCATCGACCATTTTAAATAGTAATTTCATTTACTTATATCGTGGGTCCAGATAAATGGCAACGCTGCATTTTCATTTAACATTAGGCGCATAAAGAATGTACAGTGCAAACGGCTCGTCCGATTTAAAAAACTCATTCAGTTTAGATTCAGAACATCATATTTGGAGACGGTTTTCCCCTTAAATTCTGTTGTAACATTGATAACAGAGTTACCCTGTCAGGTGACTTTTGAGACACCCTGTATACTGACACGGTACAAGATACACTAGGAATGCAATGTATATACCCGATTGCAATGAAATGAGCTGAGCGAGCTTAAACTACGTAATCAGGAAGCGTTTTTCGGTGATTATTCCTCGATGGTACATCGGATTTTTGATTTCGACCTATGTTGTCACTCAGCACGACATACTCTTATCAGCGTGCTAAGTTTGGTTGAGATCGGCCAAACGGTCTAGGAGGAGTTCGCGGACAACCAAACGGCTAACCCGAGTATAAGAGCTTCGCTTCGCTCAGCTCAATTAAAACTTACTACAATGCAATATTTGCTTTGTAACAAAGATTAAACAAAAAGAAAAGTCCTTCAAAGTTTACAGAAGAGTAGTGCTTCCAACAGTCAGACTCGCGTTGCTTTACTGTTCCGCTACGAACTGCGCCTCTCTTTCAATTTTCCATATAACTTTATTTTGGTGGCAAGGGAATTTAAAACTTTGATGGAACATGGTGTGACAACTGCTACACATGCAATTATTCCTTGGTTATTTACAATGAACATTCACAAAGCACACGATTCACAAATATATTTTTATACTGTACAAACATATTTTTTAAAAATGCAACATACTTGTACAGTCCGCAGCAAAAAACCTGCAACATGAGCATGTAAGTTTATTGTGAAACAACGAAGTCTTTTGCTCCAATATAAGTATGCAGGGGAGGACACCGAGGTTTCTACTGGCGTGATTCGTGCCACTTAGACGTTATGTTGATTCTCTGCGCTGTTAGAAGTTTCTCAATAAACTTACATGGACATGTTGACGGTTTTTCGCTGCGGACTGTACCAAAAACATTAGACTCTGAACGCAAGTACACAGGACTTTCCTATACATTATGTATAGTCTGAACACATTCTATAAAATTATGCACCGTTTCCCAGCACATGGTTAATTTAGAAACACTTCTATGTTCATTGTATTTCTGATTTTAATTCAAGTCTGGCACTAATTTTCAATAAACACACAAATGCGATATCTACTACATGTTTCGAGCATGTAGTCACACACTTATTTCATGTGCAGTTTTAGAACGTGTAGTTTCAAGTGTTGCTTTCGAGTAAATGCATATGAGCATATCGTACATTGGAATGGACGTTCTCCTGTGTGTATCCGCGTATGACGCTTAAGCTCTGCTGGACGTCCGAAAGATCTTGAACAGATCTTACAAGTATGCTTCTTGTTGTAAAGTGTCTTCCTACTGGTACTGTCATCCAAATTAAGTTCTATTCTAGACGACTTTCTTGAAGTAGTATAGCTGAAAATAAAACGATAAATAGAAACTAAATACAGATTAATCTGTAATAATCATTATTAATTTCCAATTATGATTTTTCAGATATATTATGGTATCAAATTACGTATGAATTAACGTATTTAGATAAAGTAAGATAATCAAAAGCGTAACCAGAGATGGTTACAGGGGCACTCTTAGTAGGAACGCACATGATATATATATATATATTTTTTTTTTTAAGTTGTATATTCCGGAATATTATACTTGTATTATTAACTGGGAAAAGTAACAAAAAATATAAAAAATCAGTATACTATGAAACTTCAATCTACAACTGCTTTTTAGATGAGTTTTCATTTATCAGTAAAAGAAAGAAAATGTTTCGGGTTTGAGGAGGGAAGTCAGTGGAATATTGACTACTCTGGGAAATAATTCCTTTTATATACTGCATTCAACAAAGATAGCAATTCCCTGACATACGTTGTTCGAATTTCAGCATCTCTTCATTATATTATTATATATTATGTTACTTCCGTGATTGCTCTCGACTTGCCGCCATGAATGAATGTCTTGCATTAATGTCCACTCCGATTTCTTGCATTGACCATCTAAGCTAAAGTTTATATCAACAGCATATAAGAACAATTGGTTTAACAACATTTAGTGGTAATATCAGGTAGTGTCAATCGTAGTCAACACTGACGCACATGAAGGTTTGCTGTGCGTTTTGAGGGATTAGAAGCGATTGTGTATCACAAACTGCTGTCGTCGCTGTACGCAGTCTTTGTGGTATGTCTACATGTCAGTGAGACTGTTGTGCTCCAGTACAACACTAACAGTAAATCGTTCACGCCAAACACACGCTTCAAATTTTCAATAGCCATGTGAAGGCAGAATTTCTATAATCCCAAATTGCCATGAAACTATTCTAGTACGCGAGGAAGCAATATACCTACTACAACAAGCAGAAAGGTTATCAAAATAGCAAATAATAGATCTATTTTATTCTCTTTTATTCATAATGTAAAAGAAGTTTTGATTGGAAAGGTATGCAACTAGTGCTGACACAAGTGGCTAGATATTGATAACTTTGAATGGAAAATTGGTCAGCATTGTAGCTAATAGCCAAACTACACTTATACTGGTTAAACCCAGGAGTAAGATTGGATCTGAAAAGATAGGGGGATGCCATAGATATTTTTGAAAACGGTGTAACATCTCTCCGTGTTTCCCCTCAATTTTAACCCTGGTTAAACACCAAGTAAAAATGGTTAAATTTATAACACTAGTGGCAACCGTACAGCTATTGTTTTAATACGACATGTCTACACTAATTTTAAAATCTACTTTGTAATGTTGGAGCCTTTCAAGGTATCGTACAAACTAGTATTTTAACCATTTCAAAGACCTTATGGAAATCCATGAAATAAAGCTACCGATAATTTCTTACCCATTTATTTTAAACTGAATCAATCAAGTGTACGAAAAAATAAGTAAAAATGTACACAATAAGAACCTTTCCTAATTAATTCCTTAACGCAAAAAATCCAAAATAATGTACTAAGTGTATTATCTTTAACATTTACATACAACAAAGAAAAGGTAAAAATATTCACATGCTATACTATCCAATTAACAATCTTTATACAGGGTGTCTTAAAAGTCCTCTGACATAGCGTAACTCTGTTGTTATTAGAGTTACAATAAAATGTAAGAGGGAAAACCGTCTCCAAATATGATGTTTTGAACCTAACTGAATGGTGAGTTTTTTAAATCGGACGAGTAGTTTGCACTGTACACTCTTTATGCACCCGATGTTAAATGAAAATGCAACGTTGTCATTTACCTGGACCCACAACATAAGTGAATTAAGTTACTGTCTTTTATGCTAACGTGTCGATAGCCATCACCCATTTCAAATAGTAATTTCATTTACTTATATCATGGGTTCAGATAAATGGCAACGTTGCATTTTCATTTAACATTAGGCGCATAAAAATGTACAGTGCAAACGGCTCGTCCGATTTAAAAAACTCATTCAGTTTAGATTCAGAACATCATATTTGGAGACGGTTTTCCCCCTCTTACATTTTGTTGTAACATTGGTAACAGAGTTACCCTGTCAGGTGACTTTTGAGACACCCTGTATACTGACACGGTACAAGATACATTAAAACTTACTACAATGCAATATTTGCTTTGTAACAAAGATTAAACAAAAAGAAAAGTCCTTTAAAGTTTACAGAAGAGTAATGCTTCCAACAGTCAGCCTGGCGTTGCTTTACTGTTCCGCTACGAACTGCGCTTCTCTTTCAATTTTCCCTATAACTTTCTTTTGGTAGGGAGAGTGAATTTAAAACTCTGATGGAACATGGTGTCACAACTGTTACACATGCAATTATTCCTTGGTTATTTACAATGAATATTCACAGAGCACACAATTCACAAATATATTTTTTATACTGTACAAACCTTTTTAAAATATGCAACATACTTGTACAGTCCGCAGCAAAAAACCTGCAACATGAGCATGTAAGTTTATTGTGAAACGACGAAGTCTTTTCCTCCAAAATAAGTGTGCAGGGGAGGACGCCGAGGTTTCTACTGGCGTGATTCGTGCCACTTAGACGTTATGTTGATTCCCTGCGCTGTTAGGCGAAGTTTCTCAATAAACTTACATGGACATGTTGAAGGTTTTTTGCTGCGGACTGTACCAAAAACATTAGACTCCGATCGCAAGTACACAGGACTTTCCTATACATTATGTATAGTCTGAACACATTCCATAAAATTATGCACTGTTTCCCAGCACACGATTAATTTAGAAACACTTCTATGTTCTTTGTATTTCTGATTTTAATTCAAGTCTGGCACTAATTTTCAATAAACACACAAATGCGATATCTACTTCATGTTTCGAGTATTTAGTCACACATCTACTTCATGTGCAGTGTTAGAAAGTGTTGTTTCAAGTGTGCCTTTTGAGTAAATGCACGTGAGCATATCGTACATTGGAATGGACGTTCTCCTGTGTGTGTCCGCGTATGACGCTTAAGCTCTGCTGGACGTTCGAAAGATCTTGAACAGATCTTACAAGTATGCTTCTTGTTGTAACGTGTCTTCCTATTCATACTGCCATCCAAATTAAGTTCTATTCTAGACGACTTTCTTGAAGTAGTATAGCTGAAAATAAAACGATAAATGGAAACTAAATATAGATTACTCTGTAATGACCATTATTAATTTCCAATTATGATTTTTCAGAGATATATTATGGTATCAAATTACGTATTAAATAACGTATTTAGATAGAGTAAGATAATCAAAAGCATAACCAGAAATGGCTACACAGGCACTCTTGGTAGGAACGCACATGATGCTTTTTTTTTTTTTTAAGTTGTATATTCCGAAATATTATACTTGTATTATTAACTGGGAAAAGTAACAAAAAAATCAAGAAAAAAATAAGTCCACTATGAAACTTCAATCTAGAACTGTTTTTAGATAAGTTGTCATTCATCAATGAAAGAAAGAAAACGTTTCGGGTTTGAGGAGGGAAGTCAGTGGAATATTGACTACTCTGGGGGAAATAATTCCTTGTATATACTGCATTCAATAAAGATAGCAATTCCCTTCGCATAGGTTATTCGAATTTCAGCATCTCTCCAATATATTATCTATTATGTTACTTCCGTGATTGCTCTCGACTTGCCGCCATGAATGAACGTCCTGCATTAATATCCACTCCGATTTCTTGCATTGACCATCTAAGCTAAAGTTTATATCAACAACACATAAGAAAAATTGGTTTAACAACATTTAGTGGTAATATCAGGTAGTGTGAATCGCAGCCAACACTGACGCCCATGAAGGTTTGCTGTGCGTTTGTGGGATTAGAAGCGATTCCATATTACGAGCTGCTGCCATCGCTGTACGCAGTCTTTGTGGAATGTCTACATGTCAGTGAGACTGTTGTGTTCCAGTACAACACTAACAGTAAATCGTCCACTCCAAACATACACTTCAAATTCTCATCCACTAATTAATTTCATGTTGAAATTAGCTGTTGGAAGGCAGAATTTAAATGATCGCGAATTGTCGTAAGACCATCCTAGTAAGTGAGGACGATAAAGAAGATAAGTAAAATAGATCACGGTATGGCAATGTAAGCACTGCAACGAGCAGAAAGATAATTCAAAAAAGTAAAAACAACAGATTTGTTTTATTATGTTTTATTCACAACTTAAAAGAAGTTTTCATTAACAAAGGTATTCAACTACCACTGAACACAGGTGGCTAGAAGCTGACAACTTTCAATGCAATATTGGGCAAAATTAAAGTTAATACCTAAACTACACCATTACTGGCTAAACAACATGTCAAAAGAGCTAAATTTAGAACTTACTACAACATAACATCTACTTTGTACCCAAGATTTTTTTATCTCTCTTTCAAAATTTAGAGAAGAGTACCGATTTGAACAGTCAGCCTCATTTCCATTGATGCATTAGTGCGCTGAATTACTGTTCTGCTCTCTATTTTCGCTACAACTTTCTCTTGGTGGTGCATGAATTGTAAATTCTCATTACGCATGTCACAATTATTTATGCAAATATTCCTTGGTTATTTACAATGAATGTTCACTGAGCATACGATTAACAAACGTATTTTTTAAAAAAAACGTACAACTTTCTCTTTTTTTTAAAAAAAAAATATATAACATACTTGTGCCGAAAAACATTACACTGAGATCGCGAGTACACAGGATTTTCCTATACATTATGTATAGTTTGAAGCGTAAGCATTCCACAAAATTATGCACCATTTCCAAGCATATGATTAATTTAGAAACACTTATGTTCGTTGTGTTTCTTTCTGGTCTTAGTCAAGTCTGGCACTAACTTTTAACAAACACACAAATGCGGTATCTACTTTCTTCTGAGTATTTAGTCACACATTTATTTCATGTGCAGTGTTATAACGTGTTGTTTCAAGTGTACCTTTTGAGTAAATGCACGTGAGCATATCGTACATTGGAATGGACGTCCTCCTGTGTGTGTCCGCGCATGACGCTTAAGCTCTGCTGGAGATCCGAAAGGTTTTGAACAGATCTTACAAACATGCTTCTTGTTGTAACGTGTCTTCCTATTCATGCTGCCACCCAAATTAACTTCCATTCTAGTTGACATTCTTGAAGTAGTGTAGCTGAAAGTAAAACGATAAATGGAAACTAAATATAGATTACTCTGTAATGACCATTATTAATTTCCAATTATGATTTCCAAAGAGAGATATTATGGAATCAAACTACATATGAAGTATCATATTTCAGATAAATGGACATTTCCACTGATTTTTCTATTGCTTAAAAAACAGATCTGATTATGGAGAACACTTCCTAGCTGATTACGGAGAATACTTCCTTTCGCTCATGCGATTATTCTAACTAGTAGAAATTTGTGATTGAATTTCGGTCTGCTACTCGTGTGCTTAAAACAATAACCACCATGTCTGTACGTCATGCGTCGGTATAGGGGTAAATGTCTGCACCGCTCACTAGGGAAATGGCTTAGCGAAAGATATAATGCATGTTTTTTGAAGTGTGTACGACGTTGCTAATAACACAAAGAATATGAGAAGTAACAGAATTTAAGTCTCCCTTATAAAGGAAGCTATTTGTCTATTTATTTATTACAATTATTTGAATACACTTGAATATCTTACGATGTTTATTCAAACAAGAGATATTCATGCATACAACACGCGGCAATTAAACATTTACGTAGTACAACAAAATTACTCCAAGTAAAAAAAAATGTTTATTCAAATTGTACGAGACTTTATAATATGTTACCATCACATTATAAAGAGGTAAAATTTAATACTCAAAACAAAATTCGTACTCTGTTACTTTCTAAAGCATATTATTCAGTTCAGGAATTTGCAAATGATAACGATGTATGAATATGATGTAATGATGTAACAAATTTAACATGTGATGTTTGTTTATAATTTTGTACTTCAAATGGTGTAATATGCTGTAATTACAATTTGCATTTATATACATATGACAACTGTAGAACTTATAGGGGATACTCTCCATATTGTAAGTCAAAACAGGCAAAATAAATAAATAAATAAACTAATTAATGTTCTCATGTTTGGGTCACCGATCGATCTTACGAAGCGAATTTTATTCATTGTTAAGGAAAAATCAACAATATAAAAGCACAGAGATTTGATAGTAGAGTGTTAATTTCTTGTATGCAAGTTCGTCGTGAATTCGATAGTTATGCGTTCAAAGGGAAACCCAAGAAAGTTAACACATGAAAAAAACAATTGTCCCAAGTAAAAATAACCTAAGTTCTTTACTGAGTTCAACGCAAGGACACACGAACTTATGTCCATGAGCATTCTGAGAATTCACCAGTGCTATTACTAAACTACTTTAACAATATTATTTCACCATATCTTCGTGCTTATTGCCGTTTTCTTTAGTCCATGGAACATACTCGTAAATTACATATATTAGTTTATGTGAACATTTGCAGATCGACTGAAGTGTTTTGAACACATGAGTTAACATTTAAACCAACAAATAGATACGGTAACACAATAATGATTAAAAACTGGTTACAATTGGCTAATCACTGAATAAAATCAAATGAAATTTCTACTTTTATGTTTCACGAATATGCCCTGTAGGCAAAGGGAGAGGGATGATTAATGAGAGTGAATGATTATAAACGAATCGGTGGAATGGTCATGGGGGAGGAAAAAGTAAGAATCACGAGAAAATCCACGGATACGATGTTATTCACCATACACTCATATGGCCTTGGTTCGAACCAGCGACCTCTCATACTAGAGGTAAGCGCTGCACTATGGACCTCGGAAAATACAAAACGCAATACTTTCACGATATAGTTTTTTGCAACTAACTGTATTGTATTACCATATACCAAACATTAATCAACTCAGAGCTGACGAAAAAGAAAAAAATCTTTCAGTTTTACGTCCTACAATTATGTCGGTTAGGCTAAAGGAGACGGCTTTCTTCAGCTTAAAGCCACCGAGGTGACCATGAAATCATTTCCCTTATAGAAATATAGTAAAACAGTAAAACGCTATATAATACGATTCTTGTAATATTAAGATAAGAATAGTTGTAGCAATGGTTTGGAATGACCAATTGCTATTATGTACGGTAAGTAGTAGGAAAATGTAAGCATATAATAGGATACGGATTTTCTTAAGGGATTAAGAGCTTTTAGGTGCAGAAAGTGCTTATTTGTAGCTGTAGTATAATATCATAGAGATTCACGACAAATCTTCAAAATAAAGAAAAGCTACAATATGGTGGCCTACATATTCTCAATATGCGCGTGACTTAATTTGGACTGATGCAGTACTTAGACTCTTAGGTCCTTATGCAAAGTCGTTCTGACGCATGATTAGTGCCATACTAAAGAGTTTGATTAGCTCATGTTTCCTGCAGTAGTAAGGCCTTTAATATAATCATACGTCAAACTACACTTATCATACGTCAAAACGACTCTGCATAAGGCCCTTAATGTTTTTGATGTAATACAGTAATAAAATAATCCTGCATAAATGTACAAGTATCTAAAATATCTGTAATGATACATTACAAATAACCTTTAATGTACGGTATTATAAAGTAGGAAAATAGGACTTATTAATAAGTTACGTTTATATACAGTAAGTGTTTTACTTATTGCCACTTTTCCTTTCACTATTCCATTAAATTTGTTTGTAATTTAAGGTAAGAAACTGCAATATGAAAAGATTCACTGTTGCTGTAAGAAATTGACATACGGCTCAGATAAAGTGTGACGCCACGCCAAAAGTGTCTGTTTTTGTTGTCCGTGACGTAAGCAGCACATTTTTGAACGTTTGAAGCGATGTATCTCTGTAACTAGGGATGCGCACGAGACAAGATTTGTGGCTGTCACGTCTCATAAACGTGCTCTAAAAGTGATGTCTCGACTCGTAAAATGTATATTTCTCTATTGGAAGAGCCGTGTCTCGATTCGAATTTTGTCAGGAAAATCCTGTCTCGACTCGTCTCGTGCACATCCCTATCCGTAACAAGAAATACTTTTCTGAGTCCTTTGGTATAGTATATTGAAGACTAGTTCTAGACGATAATGTCTTTAATCATTATCTTTGGTCAAAAAGGAAATGTCCATTAAGATAACTAAGAGCATAACCAGAACTTGCTACATAGTTGAGGTCTTCACGGGCTCGGGCCAAGCTTGCGGGCCGGACGCGGGCCTATAAAGCATATACCACTTCGGGCCCGGGCCGTAAATTTTTAAATATACAACTATACTTCTCGGGCCTAACTTTTTAAATATACTGTACAACGATGTTTATTGGACCGTTCTTTCTGGAAAGCACAACTGCAAAATTAAATCTCTACTTGTTGTAAATAAAAGTATAATTTCGCGTTAATTAATAAGTTTCTGTAATTCGGGCTCATTTGCAGCTCGGGCCTAAATATTAAAACATATTTCAGACTCGGGTCGGGCCTCAAATTATAAATTCACGGGCTGGATCGGGTCCGGACTAAAGATTCCGGACGGTGCAGGCCTCTATTACATGGACACTTTTGACAGGAACCCGCATGAGATTTCTGTTTATAGTTTGTTTTTTTTAAGTTCTATATTCCGGAGTATTGTACTAATAACTGGAAAACGTAATAAATAAAAACATTCAGTACCTTTTGATACCTCACTCAATCTACGACTGTTTTTAGATGAGCTGTCATTCTCTCAGTATAAAAGAAAGTGTTTAGGGTTTGCGGAGAGAAATCAGCGAAATAGTGACTACTCTGGGAGAAATAACGGGACCCTGTACGAACTGTATTCAACAAAGAAATCACATTCCCTGACGCAAGTTATTCGAATTTCAACATTTCTTCAATATATTATTACCTATTATTGTACTTTCGTCATTACTCACGACTTGCCGCCCCACGAATGAATATTGCCTGCATTAACGTTCACTCTGAATTCTTGCATTGACAATCTAGCTAAAGTTTATATCATCAGCGCTTAAGAAAAATTGGTTTAAGAACATTTAATGGTAATATCAGGTAGTTTAAATCGGAGCCAACACTGATGCCCATGAAACTGTGCGTTTTGTGAGATACAAAGCGCATTACGAGCTGTTGCCGTCGCCGCTACCAAGTCTTTGTTGTATGTCTACATGCCAGTGAGACTGTTGTTTTCCAAAATAACACTAAGAGTAAAACGTCCACGCCAAATATACACTTCAAATTTTCAATCAATAATTAATTTCACGTTGAAATTAGCCATATGAAGGTAGAATTTCTATACTCCCAAGTTGCCGTGAAACCATTCTAGTACACGAGGAAGCAATGTAAGTACTAGAACAAGCAGAAAGGTTATCAAAAAAGCAAATAATAGATCTATTTTATTCTGTTTTATTCATAATTTAAAAGAAGTTTTGATTGGCAAAGTTATTCAACTATTGCTGAAGAAAAGTGGTTAGAAACTGGCAACTTAGAATGCAAAATAGGGCAAAATTAAAGTTAATACCTAAACCACCTTTACTGGTTAAACAACATGTCGAGAGAGCTAAATTTAGAACATTTGGTGGCAACTGTACAACTATTGTGTTAATAAGTCATGCCTCGCTAATTTTACAATCTACTTTGTAATTCAGGAGCCTTTCAATGTATCGTACGAACTAATATCTTAACCGTACGATATACCTTGTGGAAATCCATGAAATAAAGCTACCGATACTTTGTTACGCACTTATTTTAAATTGAATCACGTATGTATACGAAAAAAATGAGAAGTAAAAATGTAAATAACAATAATTTGTCCTTATTAATTCCTTAACGTAAATGTTGGAAAACAATGTACTACATGAATTTGTACATCTTTGTTCGAAAACAATGTACTTTTTGACATTTACATACAGCGAAAAGGTAAAAAGACTCAGATGCTGTAGTATTCTACTAAAAAACTTTAAATGTTGTTACTGTACAAAATACATTAGAACTTTCTAAAACACAATATCTGCTTTTTAACAAAGATTTTTCTTTTTCTTTTTTTTTTTTAAAAAAAAAGCTCTTCACAGTTCACAGAAGAGTACCGGTTTGAACAGTCAGCCTAATTTCTATTGATGTATTGGTGCGTTGGTTCACTGTTCCGCTACAAACTGTGCCTCTTTCTATTTCCGCTACAACTTCCTCTTGGTGGTGAAGAAATTTTAAACTATGATGAAGCATGCCATCACAATTATTCCTTAATTTACAATGAATGATCATTGAGCACACGACTAACAAAATGTATTTTTTAAAAAAAATTGTAAAACTTTTTTTAATACTCAACATTCTTGTACAAAAAAAAAAAAAAAAAAAAAAAACTGATCGTAAATACCCAGAATTTTCCTATACATTATATAGTTTGAAGTGTAAGCATTTCATAAAATTATGTATCGCTTTCCAGCATATGATTAATTTAGAAACACTTATGCTCATTATGTTCCTGCTCTTAATTCAAGTCTGGCACTAATTTGACAAACACTCAAATGTTCTATTTATTTCATGTTCTGAGTATTTAAGTCACTCATTTCCCTCCTGTGACGCAATATTATATGACGATTCAAGTTTCCTTTTAGAGCAAATGCAACTGAGCATATCGTACATTGGAATGGACGTTCTCCTGTGTGTGTCCGCGCATGACGCTTAAGTTCTGCTGGACGTCCAAAAGTTCTTGAACAGATCTTACAACAATGCCTCTTGTTATTACATATCTTTTTACTCATACTGCCACCCAAATTAAGTTCTATTCTTGACGACGCTCTTGAAGTGGGACAACTGAAAGGAAAACGATAAATGGAAACTAAGTATGGGTTACTATGTTAATCATCACTACTAATTTTCAATCGCCAGTTTTTGAACAAAATATTGTTGTTATCGAACTACACACATGAAATAACATATTTTGGAATAATTAAGAAAAATCTAATTACAATCACGGTTGGTGAAAATACATTATTGCTAAGAACTCAGATAAAACTTCTGGAAGCTACAAGGAGTAAGTTCAGTGTTTCAGTATTTAGTACTTGCACTATTAATATTTGCTACAATTTTACATAATATACTACGTCTCTAGGTTTCCTATATATTTAAAATCTTCGAAGAAGAGCTAAGAAATATATATAAACAAAAATGTAAAAATGTAAAATTGACAAGTATACCTAATTTATAAGTGTAATTACGCGCTAATGATGTTTTGTACATAACCACACTATAATGAAACACTTTCAAGAGGAAATGTACAAGGCACATATTTAAAAAAAAAAACGATAATTTTTACGCAGTTGGCAACACTAATTTTTTGAAGTTGAGCATGGGATAGAACATGCCCTAATATTCTGTGCTTATAACAGAGATAGAATCGTCCGAATGGAATTGGGCACGTGCGAGCAGCAGTAAGCTAAAATGGCTGCCGTAATATAAAATCCCGCCAAATGTGAAAATCTGTCATATAATTTTTGAATGCCAAAGGACAGAATGCAGCTCACGTCTATCGGGAATTGTGTGCCATGTACAGATCGGCAGTAATAAGTGGAGAGTTCAGACAACGGTGTAAAGCAGCGTTTCCCAACCTTTTTCAACTTGCGGCACACTTCAGGGTAACTTGAATTCTCGCGGCACACATATTATTATTATTATTATTATTATTATTATTATTATTATTATTATTATTATTTGAAAATATAAAATACTGTAGTATTTTTTTTTCTAATTACTGACATCCTTCACACAGAGAAGAAAGCTACACCACTGTTTTTTCCCAGTGGTAAATCATTATGCTTATTTTTCATTTTAATTTAAAAATAGAAAAGAATTACAATCAGATATAGGGCTCAAGTTGTTAAAAATACATTTTTTTTTTTTTTCGAAAACTGTATCCAACCTTTCATTAAGAAGGAGGATCACTAAATAACGAACGAACAAACGAATCTCTTTTACTTTTAAAACACCAATATAGGTAATTCGTATGCATGTTTACTTTGCCGGAAGGATTGAATAATATTTTAAAATTTCAAGTTACGGAATAGTCTGCAACAATAAAGAAGCAATAATGGTCATAACAATGATAAATACTTTTTTTTTTTTCAAAATTAGAAATGTACAGAAAAATGTTCTACAGAAAAGTAACACAGTATGAAACTTTAAATTTTAGATTCATAGTAGTAATTTGAAATACAAATATACCTTTTTCTGTATGTCTTGCAATTTGATTGCTATAGAATTAATAATTTTGTTCCGATTTCCTCGCGGCACACCAGCGACCTATTCGCGGCACACCACTGTGCCGCGGCACACCGGTTGGGAAACGCTGGTGTAAAGTGTTTTGGGAAAGGCTTCAAGTGCTCATGACGATGAACGTAATGGAAGGCCTTGCGCTCAGACGGACGATTTGGTGAGACGCGTTAACGGGAAAGTGCTATCTAATCGCCGGTTCACAATAACTGAACTGGTCAAAGAGTTTAAAACGAAAGCAGTGCATCGAATTGTAACTGACAAGCTGGGTTACCACGAATTGTGTGCGAGGTGGAAGCAAAAAGTGCTGACAGACGTTCACAAAGAGCAAAAAATGACAGCTGAACGTGATTTTTTGGCCTCTGTGATGGGATGAGGATGACACTTTCTCACAAAGTAACAGGAGATGGAACTTGTATACCGTACGCCTCTGTAGAGTTAAGGTAGCAATCAATAGAATAGCAGCACTCTCGTTCGACCTAAAGCGAACAAATTCAACTAAACACCATCCGTTCACAAAATTATGGCAACCGTGTCTTGGGACCAAAAAAAAAAAAAAAGTGTGATTCTTGTGGAATTCTTGGAACCAAGGCAAACAATACAGTGTTGATGAACGCTGAATAATCTGCAACATGTCATCCAAAATCAACGGAAGTAATGATACGCTCTGGAATTCTTCTAATCCACAGACAATTCAAATATTTTGATGGGAAGAATTCAATTGTTCCCCTTACAACCCCCAGCGATATCTTTCGTTTTCCTCACCTTAAAAAAAAAAAAAAAAAAAAAAATGCGTGCTTCGAAGAGTTCCAACGACAGTGAAGTGCTAAAGACATCAGTTCTGGGTTGGCTGGACTCTCAGGCGGAAGATTTTTACTGAGTTTGTGCGGATAGTATACGCAAGCTTGTATCACGCTACCCGAAATATCTGGATGTTCATGGTGACTACGTCAACAAAATAGCCAAGCTATGTATTAGTATATCAATCACAATAAATTTCTTCTTCTATCATTTTCTTGTTTCGTAATAGTTATCCGAAACCTTTGATACTTTAATATCTTCCAGTGGTTCCCACCAACACTTAAAATAATTCGGTGTTCTCAAATGAGGACAGTGGGTTCCTGTATAACATGTTCACCCAGTGGCGTAACTAAAGGCTTGGAGGCCTCCCCTCAGACAGCGTGGAGTGAGGCTCCTTCTCTACGTCTTATTTACGCCCCTGTGTACACCCTAAATTTTAAATTACGTTCTTTAAGACTAAAACCACTGCTCCTCACTTCCGTTCTACATTGGGAACAATAGATGGCTGTGCTTCTATTTAGTTGATTATTACTATGCTCTTATGTATTGTCATCAACATAGGTATTGTGGCATCATTTGGCAGGTCGCTTTCCGGAAACAATGTTCCATGCACCGCGGACTTCAATTAATCTCTTCCTCTTCATGTAGAAATTTTGTTTTTAACACCGTCCACCAACCTGTAACCTCTTTCGTCAGTTTCCTTTTTTTCCTAAATTCTTTCTTATATAGAAGCTCTTTTATTTGATATTATTTATCAGGCAACGGAAGAAGTTACAATACCGGTGGATCTGACCAACACCACCTAGATAACACCACTGCAATCTAGGTAGTGTTGATCTGACTTTTACCATATAAAATAGTCAAGTGTTTATCATAATCAATATTACGATGAATTTCAATTTAATTATCATATATAATTATTTCTTTCTTGAATTACAAATACT
Source organism: Thermobia domestica (assembly GCF_964235325.1). Lineage (NCBI taxonomy): Eukaryota > Metazoa > Arthropoda > Insecta > Zygentoma > Lepismatidae > Thermobia > Thermobia domestica. Next base: position 17,273,839 of record NC_137456.1, on the reverse strand, counting down.
TTTCAGTGGAGAATAGGATGAAATTTGAAAGTCTTAAATCAAGGTAAAGTATAGGCGAACGTAAAGGAAGAAAGAAAAATACATAAAATTCGACTGTCTTTCGACAGCCAAGTAGTTAAGTCCAATTGCTATTTACAAATATCAATATCCAAAAAGTGCCTTTAGTTTTTTTCACTTCGATGTACTCATCTCCGTTAAGTATGAAGATAACCAAGAAAGTTCTGTCGTTTTAGTAGAGGTCTGTGTTCAACTGGTCCTCACACCGTGAGTTGAATGCGAATGGAGATAAGGCGAAGGTCAGGTGTTGGTGTGGGTATATCCAACATACTACCAGGTTGTGGCAGTTCAATTACAAGTTAGCGGACGCCAGTTCAAATTGTTAGTAGAGGTGCAAAATGCACTTGATACCTTCTTCGCTTCACGGCCCACCAAGTTCAACCGCGATGGAATCAATGACCTTCCAGAACGTTGGCAGAAGGTCGTCGATGCTGATGGGGACTATTTTTGATCTTCCAGGTACGTCTTAGGTGATATATCGATGTTCAAAGGTGGTGGGTGAAAAAGCGACAGAACTTTCTTGGTTACCTTTATAAAAAGAAACAAATGAAAAAGGAAGAGAAATGGAGACGTTGAAAGTAAAACGTAGACAAATTCAGCAGCCTCCAGATCGTTTCTACAATGCACTGAGTAGAGTGGGTTGACCCACGACCCACTCACAAATCTTTACCCACTCCATTTCTAAGCATATTAAGAGAGTTATGGAGGGTCAAAATTTATATGAAATTTAGAGAATTTGACGCGTCGCAGTGCTTTTGAAATTGCCCGTTTTAAGTAGGGGAAGGTAAGCATTTTTTTTATATTTTTGACACATTGAAGTTGACATAATCTGATGTCTGTGATTACATCACGAGAAAACGCCTGACCCGTTTGAAATGATTTTTGAAACACAGTTAGTACCTACCTTAAGTTGGATTATCATCTTGTTGTTACTAAAAGACATATCCTAACTGGGTAGCAGGGTTCAAAATTTATGCCAAAAATATCTTACGGGATTTTATCATTACACTTCTAGAAATTCGTATCCTAAGAGGGAAGAGGTTTGATTCTTTTCACAAACTTCCCGTGCGAAGAACGGAAGTTTCAGCGACTAAACACTATAAAGATACAGGAAGAGCGATCTTCACGTGTGGTATATAAACATAACATTTGGACGAAGAGAATAGGTATGGTTTATAAGACTCATTTTTGAGTTTTAATTAACAAATAAGGCATTCAATACTAATCATAGCTTTGAATGGCGTTTTTAAAATGTCCAATGCCACGCCCCACTTTAAGATTAAACTTTTACAATCACATATTCTAAAGCAAAGATGAAAATAAGCGGAGCTGTAATGCTCCTTTTGTTTTTGATGCCATTATCAATTTCCGTAGAACCGACATCTTTCTTCCTATGCGCATCTTAATAATAAGTTCCTTAGCACAAAGTCACAAGGGCCTTAAGTCAACCATTGCTTTAACAACTCATCTTCACTAACCTTACAAGCTTCTTAATTCTGGAGCATTTCAGGTTATACAACCTACGCATTTTTTTTTTTTTTTTTTTTTTTTAGCGAAACATAAGTTTCACTAAAATCTATGAAAAATGGAGCTACCGGTACTTTCTCATTTATTTACTTTTTAATTCGAACAATTTAGGTCAATTCAAAATGAACACGATAATTTTCCTTAATGAACTTCCAAAGTAATATAACTGCATTATTTTTTTTTTACATTTACACACAAGGAAGAAAAGGTAACACTATATAATAGGCCTATTCTATATTTTACTCTCTGTATCTTTAAACACTGTTACAGTAAAGTTCATGACAAGATATACGACATTACCAACTGCTACAACATAACTTTTACTTCATAAGAATTCCTGGTTTTTAGAATATCCTTCAAAATACAGATAACAGTATCGGTTTGAACAGTTAGTTTGATTTTCATTGCTGGATCACTGCGTTAAGTGCGTGTCTGGCTACATACTGCGCCACTCTCTTTATTTGGCTATTTCCTGGCGATGAAAGAAGTTTAGACTCGGATGTGGTCTGCAGCCGTAACCGCTACATCTAATTATTCCATCGGTTACTTACAATTAATGAGAATGCACGCGACTGACATTCATATACTTTTTAAAAATAAATTTCAATACTCAACACACAAGTATCGTAAAACACACTGTTCTGAGTAGTCTAGTCAGACTTTTTTGTTTATGTGATGCCTTACGACGTGCCGCTTCAAGGTTCCCTTAAGAGCAAATGCATCTGAGCACACTTTACATTGGAATGGACGTTCTCCTGTGTGTGTCCGCATATGTCGCTGAAGTTCTGATGGACGTCCGAAAGATTTCGAACACATCTTACAAGAATGCTTCTTGTTATGAAGTACCTTCCTACCCGTATTAGCAATCAAATTAAGTTCTATTCTTGATGATACTCTTGAAGTGGTAGAGCTGAAAGTAAAACAGTAAACGCCAACTAAATATTGATCATTTTTAATTTAAAATCACTAATTTTTAAACTACATATTCTGATATGAAACTACATATGAAATAGCACCTTTTGGATTAATTAAGATAATTGTAAACATAACCATGGTTGCCAACAAGAATGAAAGTTTGAGAATGCATATGTGAAATACGAAATACACTGCTACTGTATTGCATATTAGTACCCTACTGCATTCAAAATAACCAGATGGGTATCGGTTAGAACAGGCAGTCTCAATTTCACTGATGTGTCACTGCGTTAATTGTTTATTTTCTCATACTGCGCCACTTTTTATTGCATAATATCTTCCCTGGTGCTGATGAGTTTTAACTCTGCAGTGGCATGGTATCATAATAGTTCTATTCTATTGGTTATCATTAATGTCCAATGATCACGCGGCTTACACATTCATTTAAACAAATTAACTAACTAAATGCGAACAAACTATATTTTAATACACATATTTGTACCGTAAAACACTAAACTTTGATTGTAAGTACCGAAGTAAAAACATTACGGAAAATTATAAGCAGTTTCTGAACATATCACTACATTCTGGTACACTTTTCATGTTAACTGGCCTACTGCTTTCAATTTAAGTCTGGAACTAGCTTTCGACAAAGAGAAAAATGATATATCTACTTTCTGTTCTTTCAGTTACATATTTCCTCGCTGTGACGTGTTACGATGTGCCGTTTCAAATCTCCCTTTTGCTTAAATGCACGTAAGCACATCTTACACTGGAATGGACGTTCTCCCGTGTGTGTCCGCACATGTCGCTGAAGTTCTGCTGGAGATCCGAAAGGTCTTGAACAAATTTTACAAGAATGTTTCTTGCTATTAAGTATCTTCATTCTCACATTAACGCCAGAATTAAGACTTGGTCTCGACAACACTCTTGAAGTGGTACAGCTGAAAGTAAAATGATAAAAATGCCAACTAAATCTGGGTTATTTGTAAATATATCACTATTAATTTTCAATCGTTATCTACTTTTAAAATGAGATATTCTGATATCGAAATATATTTTGGATAAATTACGATAATTATAAGCATAAGTATGGCCACCTACAAGAGTACTTTCGGGGCGAAATTTCTAAAAGTTACAAAAAACAAAAAAAATCGATATTTCAGAACTTTGTACTATTCACTGGGAAATGTAGTAAAATAAATACTGTTAACTGTATTTATGGTAAGCTTCGGAAACAATGTGCACTTCAATATATTTTTGATATTTCTATCTACGACAGCCTTAAACTGTCATTTCATCAGTCAAAAAAAAAAAAAAAAAAAAAAAAAGCTTGGTATTTAGCGTACGGCGGAAGGCAAGTGAAATATAGATGGTACAATTAAATACAACCGTATACATACTACATTTAACGAACAAACAAAGTGAATTAAAGTCCATTTAATACAACTTGACTTTTCTAACAGTTGATTTCCTATTTTTTTCCTTCCTGCACGTGGTCATAACAATCAGGCAAGAACTGTTTCTACGCAGCCAATTATAGTGGCTCATTTCTGTCGCTCTGCAATGGTATACATTCCACTCTTTCCAAACGTTGCCAATTTGAGTATAAATAAATGCACATTGTTTTAGTCGAATGTCAACTTGAGTAGTAGACCTACTGGTTATTGAGAACATTCTTTTTAGTTCTCTTTTGTATCATTTAATGTTATAAAACTGAGATTTACTTGCAGCGAATAATTTCGTATTTTAATACGCGACGCAAAAGCTGGCAACACAGCATTGAGCACCACGTGCGCACAGCGAGCTGTCAGAAGGGACAAGTAGTATCAATTGCATTATATGTTCTCTGAGACCGGTACCTTTGAAGTCTTTAGTGTTAATTAAGCCTAATAGAAATACTAGAACCATATAGAAGAATCACATGTGATCGCACGCTGTCGTTTATTAGTGTCACATAGGGTTGCCATATTTTAAAATTAGAAAAGCGGGGGATTTTAAACCGTAAGTACTGATGTGAACTTGTGTATTACAAATACTGACCTGGGATCCATCGGACCATTTTTTAAGTGATTTCTTTGTTACCGGACACTTCCAAGTACTTTCTAACGAACCTAAAGTAAAGCAAATTTAGTTTTTGCCTTTAATGTTTTATTAAGTTCAACAAATGCGAGTCTCGAATTGTAAAGTATTAAGTAAGTATTACAGTAAGATATCTGTAATTGTAAGGATAGAATATCTGTAAGGCAAGTTTTCCACAAAAAAAGCAATATATGACAAGCATATAGCTCACAGCCTGAGCCAGAGCACGAGTCCAAATTTAACTCAATCTCGATTGAGATTGATACAGAGACGTAGCGGTTTACCTTTAATATAACAAAACTTTATCAGCAAAGTCGTCTTAGATTTTTCTCGTCCAAAAAGCGAGTGGATTTTCGTGATTAAAACATGATTAAGCGGGAGACGAATATAGGACCTGAAAATCTGGTGGTACCCGCTGAAATCGGGTAATATGGCAACCCTAGTATCACATCGATGATACTACATAGATTATCAACGAGATATGTGTTGCAATCGAACACGCGGTGGCTCAGTGGTAGAGTGTTCACCTCCGCTGCTTAGGGTCCCTGGTTCGATCCCAGCTCGCGCCGTGTGGATTTTTGTGGCGGACAAACACCGTGCTCCTGAGGTTTTCTCGAGGTTCTCCCGTTTCCTTCCACTTTCTTCATTCCTCCATTTCACACATTTCTCATTAACACCGTCTCTTTTAGCCTAGCCGGTATAACCTCGGGACGTTAAACTTAAAGATTTCATTTCATTTTTCACATTTTGGTTTGCAACGCGCACTAATTTAAGCACGGACATCTGTCTTATATAACCCAGATACCTGTTATAACCCTGAACCTTATATAACCCTGAAATATAACTCAGATACGTTACTATAATGGTCTCCTCAGCCACTTAATAAGTATACACTGAACATTTAACACTTGAAAAATACTGATAATATTCGACTGTTCTTTGGCCTGTGAACACAAAAAACGCTATCATGCTTTATGAAACATAAGTGCAACTAGAAAGCATTTATCTTCCTTTTCTTCTACATGGTTTTCGCGGACAAGTAGTATCAAACAATTAACCGATTAATACGCAACGGATTTTTTACTCTTAAAATAATAATATATTAAAACTTAAATTGGCTGGTTTCATCAAATTTGCTGAACTTACGTCCAAAGCCACTTGGTTAAATTTGCATGGTTCCACAGGCACGAAAACAGTTGAATTCCAGAGGTAGCAAACTTAGCAATTATATAGAACTCTCTGGTGTTCCAATTTATAGAGGATTTTAAATACCTATAGTTTGGTAATATGCAGACACATTCTGAATTTGTGGAAAGGTTTTAGATGTCTCTTAATTTAAGTAGATCCCCAACTCTATCACGATGCTGGGTCAACACCAAAAATGTATTGATCCATCCGAGAACTGAACCCAGAGCTATACGAACCGAAGACTTTCGGTTCCATTTAACATATTAGTCTTTAAAAAAATTCTCTATTTATTGTTACTAATTCCACGCTTCTGTTACATAAAGAACGCTGAGTGATGTGCTTACATCATGCTATCGGTATCAAATACCGGAATACAGTTGCAGATTATTAGGCAAACACAATTATGAAGATCACTGTAATAATAATATAAAGTAAATATAGTAGAGTTTATACAAGTTGTGGCAGTGAACTGGCAGATTCTGCAACACTGTATATAACTAATCGTTGCTTCAGAGGCTACTTTTTTATATTTTTAGGAATTTTTGTTTTTTCTTGTTCTGCGAATAGGGCAGAATTTGCATAGATGCTACCTCGTTGGAATCTGTGTTCTATAAGCTTTCAAACGATGTATCAATCATGACTTTGTGATAATTAGATCACCAGGGTCCCCCAACATGAGAGACTACGATTTCGTTCAAATCCCTGGCGGGCGTAGAAAGGTTAATCATATTATGTGATGTAATCTTGTTAGTGTAATAATAAAACGTTTAATTAGCGTACTAGATGGCGTAGAGATCGTATAGCACAAATTTTTAGGTTTACAATTTTTTTCCACATGGAAGTTTACTAATCCACATCATTTTCTTCATCTCAATGAAATGTTTTGACTGCTATCTCATCTTAGGACACTTTTTTTTTTTTTTTTTTGTTAAACGCTAATTATTTTGTAGAATTAGTTGATTCTTTAATGTGTTAAATTCTTTCTGTGTAAAGAAGGAGTATGATCAAAGAAACATTGTTTTTTAATTAAAAATTTCTTTATTCTGTTCCAAGATTTAAACATTTCAACGGACATTAATAGAAACAACTACAATTAATATTTCCAGAAAACATACATATCCACATAAACGCAAAAAAAAAAAAAAAAAAAAGTATTTAGGTTACAATAATAGTTACCATCTTTTAAAAAATCACTGTACAATTAAGTTTATTTTTTACTAATTATGTGTAAAATTTGTTTACTATACCTATTAAACCCACAAAGTATGCTGTTAACCCCACAAAAGGTTTGTTTGGAAGAAGTTAAAGTATATGGAGCAACTTCTTTCACACCCACTTCTCACTAAATGCAAAATCACGTAAATCTGATCGGTGGTAATACATGGTATGTTTACAGTATCGAAACATAGGGATAAGACCTTAGAACTTTAAGCGTGTATAACAAAATAGAATTCATAATGATACTGTGTTTCATAGTATTGATTCGATTTCTTATTATTTTGACAATTTTTGATGGATTTTACATGAGGATTGCAATGAAAGTTTCGGGAATCATGTATTTGGAACAATGTAATCTATTAGACTTTGTTGTAGTTATAAACCGTCATCTTTGTTCGTTTTAAATATAAAACTGTAACTCGGAATCTGTTGTTGCAGGGCTCCAGTTTGAAGTGAGGTGGTCGTGATCAAAAGTGGAACTGACGAGAGAACACTTCCGTGCCATGATTATGATTTTCGCCAAGGGTTAACACAGCAACAGTATGTTCGTCGGATGACTCCTACTTTTCCTGACGAAGCCCAACAATTTACAGGTGGTTTCAGGAATTCAGATGTGATCGAGTCGGCCTCAGTGATGAGGATCGTGTAGATTGTCCATCGACAGCCATTAAGCGCAAAAGGATTGAAGCTATTCGTGAATTCACCAACACTGATCGACATGTGACTTATCGCGAAATTCAGGGAACCTTAGGCACTGCCACGAGACAAATAGAAATAATACTGCATGAGCATTTAGATGTGAAAAAAAAAACTTTGCGTTCGTTGGATACCTACCACACAGTTTAACCCAAGCACAAAAAGACGCCTGTATGAAGTAGTGCAGAGCTACGACGAAACGGTTCAAGTCTGGATCATCTAATTTGGTGTTTAACATCGTTAACAGGTGATGAAACGTGGACTTATGCATACGAACCGGAAAGAAACTGACAACCTGCTGGGTGGGTGTTCGGCGAACCAACAAAAGTGTTCGTGGAGGCAGTCTCTCCAAACGAATAATTGCATCATTTCTTTGGTAAATTAGATCATATTGCAACTGTTACACTGGAGAATCGTAGAACAACCATATGCCTACCAGAAGCAATGAATGTGAGCAGACAGCCCAACACCAAGCGTCGAATCATGCTGCTTCACGACAATGTCAACTCGCACACAGCAGCTGCCACAAGTAATTTTCTGGACCACGAAAACGTTGGAGTTCTGACAAATCTGCCTTATTCCGCTGATTTAGCCCGAAGTGATTTCGGTTTGTTCCCAACAATCAAGAACATATTGCGTGGGAAGAGCTTTTGCACTCCAGAAGAAGCCATCGAGGCATACAAACTACATGTTTCACAGGTACCAACTTCGGAGTGACATAACTGTTTCTAGATATGATATCGTATGAAACAATGCACTGCTGCATAGGAGGAGTACTTTCAAAGCAATGAAAAATTGCTGTACTTGATGTTTTATCATTTTCCCGAAACTTTCAGTGTAACCTTCGTATGAGCTCATGTTGATTTCTGTTGATAGGCCAACTGTTGCAGAATTACCAATTTTTTTCTGATACATTTTCAGTTTGAACTCTCTTTCTTCGCTGACCATATTCCAGGAAATAATTAGAACACTTTATCTTTCCTTATAACAATTTATCTACAATGTAGTCAGAACAAAAGGATATTGAATTCGTACTGCATACATCAGTCACTAACTAAATACATGCCGTTCTTACAATTCTCTTCCATCCACCATGCAGTTAAGAAATAAAATATACTAGTTTTTAACAACAAAGTATATTTTCATACCTCAAATTGAGTATTGAGTTTCATATCTCAAATTAAAAATACTATAAAATACTAAACACTTACTGCATTTAAAAGGAACTTATTCAATGTAGAGCACGCTTGCATAGGTCTTACAATATGCAACTGAGATGATATAGGTAAAAGTAGATTTCCTGACTGATCAACGCCTGGGACAAACTACTTCTGCTAGAAAACTTGGACAGCACATAGGATTTGTGGTGTAATGTACCACAAGGAACCAATTATTAACAGTCCATGTGGATGAGGTAAATTTTGCTATTATTGTAAGATATCCATAGCTCGGAATCCCTTAAGGTTAGACATCAAAGGTTTGCTTACTTTCATTTTTCATTTAAAGGAATTAAAGACGTGTTACAGCGTTTCTTGATGTTTCACCTAAAATGGGAGAAAAGGAGCGAGGAGGGTAGGTTACTAATGCCCATAGCTATAAGCATTCGAATTTCGGGCGTAAGTTCAGACGAATTGTATATCAAAGAAATAAATGGAAGAACGCAGCAGCCGTGGAGTCATTTGCTCGAAAGTAAATGCATAGGCTTACTTTCACATCGGTCTCGGAAAGATCTGCGGATCGCAACCCAACGTAAGAAAAATACGACAAGCAATTACAGAAGTCATGACGATTATCGCAAACTAAAATACAAATTCTGAGTTGTGTTGACGCAAACTGCTAATGAATGACGTCCACAAAGCGTTGTGCGTCACTCTCGTGTCAGCTAATAATCAAACATAATCAGGACACTATACCCTCCTGACGCCCCGCGTAGAGCGGGCTCTACTAAAAATGACGTCATTTGCCCGTTCGTTCCTGCGGATCCCTCGAGCTTTGCTGAGTTGAAACCTTTTGTGTGGTTATCTCTACACTTCAAAGTTTATTTCGGCAAACGGACACGAGCAGAAGCGCCGTATATTGTGCAGTTGGACAGCAGTTGAGATGGCGTCGTGCAGCAGTGGGGGCCGCGATACGCAGCGCGCAGGTAATTTATTTATTTCAGTAGTTAGAAAATAAGATATTGGATTGAATCCTCTACTGTATCTCTATTAGATAATCTAAAATCTGTATATTATATTGTTTTTGAAGAACTTTGTGTTTTGTAGTGTGCAGGGCGGTTTTTTTGCTGTTGTAAATGGTTCTCTACATTGGGTTTTCATGAGTAGATTTTGGTGGAAGGATGAAATTACGTATTATTTTTTGTGTTGGACATTGTTAAATATTTTTCAGACTTTTTTTTTTGTTTTACATTGTTAGATTTAACACTGTTTGCAGGGGGACGTTTAGATTAGTTCTGGGAATCCACAGCTCGCTCAAAATCTTTCATTTTTGCAGAAAATACTATAATTAAACGCAAATACACAAAGTTATTACTAAATATATTGTCAGTTCAGAACTGTTGTACAGGTGTCCGTAAAAAAAATGTATCCGGGAAAAAACGGGTTTCTACCTGCTGAGGTTTATTGTGTGGAATTAGTAAATGTTTACGATATTACAGCAAAATTTCTTTCCTTTTCAGCTCGAAATCAAAAGCCTCTGTCAGCTGATGAACTCCTTCGTTTTTTAGAAGATTTTAGAAGATTTTAGAGACAATACGTACGAGGGAAACCCAATCCAGTCGGTTTGAAGGTATTCACTCTTGCCAGTCCTCAAGGAGAAGTGCTGGATTTTATTATGTATCAAGGTAAAGGAACGTTCCCAGGTATGGAAAAAGAGCTAGGTGTTGGTGGTGCTACAGTAACTACGTTGTGCTCTAATCTACAGACCGGTACTCAAGTTTATTTCGACCGATTCTTTACATCAAGTCCACTACTTGAGAGACTTTTCGAAATGCATGTGTACGGTACTGGTACTATTATGGCAGGAAGACTTCCAAACTCAGTTAAAACCAAAATTATGAACGACAAGGATTTGTTGAAAACCGGGAGAGGAAGTTCTGACGAAGTCGTCAGATCCGATGGACAGGTAGTAGTAGTGAAGTGGATGGATAATAGGTCTGTCATTATGGCATCAACACATGTCGGGAAGGATCCCGTTAAAGTTTGCAAGCGATGGAGCAAGAAACATCAACAGAAAGTAGATATTCCTATGCCAGCAGTTGTGTCAGAATACAATAGATGTATGGGCGGAGTGGATCTCTGCGATCGAATGATGTCGTTTTACAGGATGCAAGGCAGAACCAAGAAATGGACATTTCGCACAATTTTGCATTTCTTCGACCTGGCAACCGTAAATGCATGGTTTGGATACAAAAGGGAATGTAAACTGAAGAACCTTTCATCTAAAAATATCCTAAAAGTTTCATGAATTCAAAATGTCTGTGGCTGAGGAGCTTATTTTTGCAGTCCAGGACCAACGTGAGTACAACGATTCCGACGATGAAAATCCAACAAGCCACAGGCAACAAAGAACGGCGCTCCCCTGTGCAGCATCCAGATATGCAGGTGCACTGCACTTGCCAGAAGTGCTGAAGATCAAAAACTATCCAAGGTGCAGAAATCCTGGATGAAAGCAATTCTCCAGAGTGCGATGTATCCAGTGCTAGGTTTTTGTTTGTGTTCAGCCAGAACGTAATTGCTTTCTCAGATTTCACACTAAAATGTGAACACACATTTCATTGAATGCTCAGTGTGCACACATTTTAGTTATGTACTGAAACTCAGCAATTATCATTTCAGTTAGGAGTTCAGTGAGGACTAAGTTAACATTTAACAACCGAAGATTTATTCACATTTTTTTTTTCAAAAATATTCGTATATTGTTCACGATGAAAGTTATATTGCACATGTAAATCACTACGGATATTGTTAAAACACATGTATGCAAGTAGCAGACCAAATGTATTTGTCTAGCATTAAACAGTTTTCATAATACTTAAGATCCATAAAAATTCCTATTTTTATTATTATACCCAAAATACCCAGTGTAGAGGTGGCTCTACAGTCGATTCTGCGCATGCGCACAACCATAATCCCTTAAAGTTCACAAATTATTAATCTTGGGGCCCCAAACATTAATCCATTAAAAACTGAACAAAAAATTCCTACTCCTTCATGTAGGTGATTTGCTCTGGGCGTCAGGAGGATACCCTTTATACTGAGAGCAGTTGACTCAGAACGACACAAAAGCATGATCATTTTCTCACATTCCAGGAAATAATTAGATCAACGTAGTAAGGAACATCACGCAACAAAGACCTTGGGAGCAATGGAGAGTTTACGTCTGAAGATCATTTAACTTCGCAACGACACGAAGCAACATCTCAACCAAAGGTACCCAAACTCATAGGTCAGCGTTCATGAGTTTGAAACTCAGGCTCACTCGACCTCACCCTCATGAAGTAAGGACGAGATCAAAATGACGTGAGTGTGGGGTAGAGTGAGCATGGAATCTAGTGAATGTGATGTCGAAATTACCTGTGTGTATGTAAGACTGAGTGAGCGTGATTTCAAAAGGATGCTGTGAGTGTAAGGTTAAGTGAAAGTGATATTGGATTCATGGCGTGAGAGTGAGATTGAGTGAGCTTAGGGAAAAGTAAGCTATGATCTCAACACTTTCCACATGTGAGTTCTCAAAAATGGTGCTTAATCACTACATTGAAGTTTATATTTGCGTTATTACGCCATCGAGTAATGAAGGACAACACTTACTAATAATGTAAGCTCGGAACTAAGACCGGGGGTTGACTCCAGTGTGGTTTGGCGGGTCCACAAGAGCAATCCTTACTCTATAGGGTAAGGACGGGGCAGAGGGACGGTGGGCAGAGGGCAGACCGACAGGAGATATGAAATACAATGATCAGAAATATACTAACCTGGCAACGTGTGTGGTGCATGGTTATAGTTTGTGCTTCATATCGCAGGAGTGGAATTCACTGAATATTGTGTGTGTACAGTACAAATGCGAGGAAATTGGCAACAATTACATAGAGGTAAGTGTCCCAAAACGTGATTTCAAAAAACTTCAACAAACAACCGACCATGATGATAATGAAGTAGAAGTAATGTACGATGAGATCAGTGACATATTGCATCGGGAAGGAAGAGGTAAAGTCAACGCCATAGTAATGGGAGACTTCAACAGCGTAGTAGGAGGAGCTGCGAATAAGGTAGTAAAACCATTTGGACTAGGTAGAAGAAACGAACGAGGTCAAATGCTTATCGACTTCTGTAGGCAACATGATCTGGTGGTGATGAATACGTGGTTTAAGAAAAGAAAAAAACAAGCTGTACACGTGGACAACTCCAGGAGATAAGAAACACTACCAAATCGATTACATTCTTGTGAAGCAACGTTTCAGGAATAGTGTACGAGACGTGAAGAAACTGCCAGGAGCGGATATTGATTCGGAACACAATCTCTTGGTGGCGGAAGTGCAAACATGGTTAAAGTCGATCAAGAAAAATGGGAGGAAAAATCGAAAATAAAACTTAGAGCGACTAAGAAATATCGACGATGACGTGAAAGAAGAGATTGAAGGAAAATTCTGTGCAGTGGGCGATGTGGTTGACAATATACCTAGTTATATCAGAAATATTGTCACAAGTTTGAATGTCAATAACACAGAGTATCAACACCAAGGCAATTTATTTTGGTCATGTTTTACATTGATATGTTGTACACCTGACGCACGAATCATTTTTCGGAATGTCCTCCCTTGGCCTTGATGCAGGCACAAAGTCTGTCCGGCCACTGCTCAATGGCATTACGCACCACGTCCATGGGAAAATTGTTCACTGCTCGGGTCAAGGATTGTTTCAGACTGTCGAGAGATGGATGCCGTTTATGGCAGACCTTTGCCTGAAGGACTGGCCAAAGTTTGTAGTCCAACGGGTTACGGTCCGGGATCTAAAAGGCTAATCAGCGGTAGAAATGAAGTCGGGGACGTTCCTTGCCAGCCAGTCCTGGGTTGTTTTCGCTTTGTGGCCTCGAGCAAAATCCTGCTTGAAGGTCCACCTTTCTCCAGGGAACACGGTAACAGACAGTAGTTTCACTATAGGTTAGCACTGTGTCCTGGTACATTTTGGCAGATGTTTTAATACCTTGCTCGCAAAAATGCAGCTGGGTTGTGCCTGAGTAGCTCACTCCCCACCAAACCATCACTGAGACAGGATGATATGCCTTCTGAACTAAGGGTGGCCAGAACCGGTTCTTCAGATCCAGGTCTGGAATTGTTCCTAAAATCCGGCTCTGGAACCGGGTTTTCGGATTTCGCTCTGGAAACGGTTCCAGAACTTTGTGGCCAACCTAAACCGAGCTGCTGGCAGGCTGTGAACAGTGTGCTAAATGAAATTGTAGAAGTGAGAGGCAGGCGGCGGCCGCTTGTCTCATTTGCCTAAACAAACTGTGTAACTGGCAAACTCATTGATTAAACAGGTAAATTGGCAAACTCATTCGGCTAAACACTCATTGGTGGATCGAATTTTTTTGGAGGGAGGGGACACACGTGGGACTGGGCGGGGAGGGCACAACCGCGTGGACCCCTTTGCAGTGTTTTGAAGGTGAACTTTGTGCCTCCGGTTCCAGAACCGGGTTTTCGGATCCAGGTTTGGAATCCGTTCCTAAGATCCGTTTCTGGAATCGGGTTTTCAAATCCAGGTCTGGAACTGGTTCCGCCGGAACCGAAACTTTCTAGCCACCCCTACTCAGAACCCTTGGAGCTGCCTCAGCAACTGCAGCAGATGACGTGGCATACACACGGTCATTTTGGGCGTTGTAGGCCTGCTCAATTGTGAACACCTTTTCGTCAGTAAACAGAATCTTTCTGTGCAGATTGTTGGCGTAACGCCGCAAGTCTCTTTGATTTAAGGACCCTCTGCGACATTAACGTTTGGGTCAGAAAGTGACCAGTACGCCTCTTATACGCCCGTAGATATAGGTCACTCCTGAGCACACGAGACATGGAATTTCTGTTGATGTTCACCTCAGCAGCCATCACACTTTGTGTTCGAACAGAATTTCTTCGAATTCTTGTTGCGACTGCTTTCTGAATTTGCGGGTTTCGTACCGTTCGTGATCTGTCACTCCTTGCGCGGTCAACTGCCGTTCCATTCTCGGTGTATCGCTGTATGGTGCGATACACGAATCTCTTGCTGATTTGTAGGGGTTTCAGGAGGTTGAAAATCTCACCTGCTGTCTTCCCGACCTCATGTAGTGCAATTACTGCTACATGATTTTCGTAATCGCCCCACTCCATCAAAACTCAGTACAATATCAACGTATGTCATGAACAGTCAAACACACACTATATGCATCTTCCGTTTTATACACAGATGGCAGCAGTGTGCCACTCCGGATGCCTACAGCGCCACTCCAAACTTTGTGACAATATTTATGATATAACTAAGTAGAGAATTGTTGGGGAAAAGTTAAAGAGATTCTACTTGACACACTCCACAATAACATTGGCAGGATGGAAAGAGCACGGAGAAAACCATGGATAACTGAAGCAATGCTTAAAAAGATGGAAGATCGCACAAGGGAAAAAAAAACGGGCATCAATGAATACAGAAGGCTGAATAATGAATTGAGAAGATAAACAGACAAAACCAAAGAAATGTACATGGCGCAGATATGTGAAGAAATATTGGAACTTCAACAGCGCGGCAGATATGATCTGATGTACCAGAAGCACAAGAGTTAGAAGGGAAAGCTAACAAAAGTATACGAACATTCGGCATCGAAGATCAACAAGGTAATGCAACCACTGACCATCAAAGAATCCTTAGAATTTCGAAGGAATACATAAAAGATCTGTATGATCTAAAGAACCACCCCAAAGATATTGCGATCGAAGCAGAAGAGGTGATGATGAAAAAGGACCCGATATATTGAAAAGTGAAGTAGTACAAGCAATCAAAGACATGCGAAGGAGAAAGGCCACTGGAGACGACGACATACTAGTAAATTTGCTCAAGAAATTAGGAGATAACGCAATGAAAGTATTGACTTCACTTATTAACAAGATCTACCTGAGTGGAGAATGGCCAAAGGATTTTCTTGATGTTACAATGATTGCCCTGCCCAAGAAAAAGCAAGCAAAGAAGTGCGGCGATCACAGAATTAGTCTGAATTCTCACACTGGAAAGATCATTGCACGCATATTGAACAGGTGGTTGGAAAGTAAGATAGATGAGAGGTTAGAAGAAGATAAATGTGGATTCCGGAAAGGAAAAAGCACCAGAGATGCTATTAGATTGATGAGAGTTATATCGGAAAGAATTCTTGATGTAAAGGAAGAGTTGTGTTTGTGTTTCATCGACTGGCGAAAAGTTTTCGACCGAGTCTATTGGACGACACACGACTCATTCAAAACCTGTACACAGGACAAGTGAAGTTGCGCTTGAATGAAGGAGAAACCAATAGTGTGGAGATTGAAAGAGGAGTCAGACAAGGATGTAGTTTGTCGCCCTAATTATTCATCATTTGCAGTGGATGTTTAATGAAGGAAGCATTAATGAGAATTGGAGATTTCAATATTGGAGGGCAGATCATTAACAAGATCAGGCATGCAGATGATACGGTTATTATAGCTAAAACCGAAGGAGGACTACAAGAGATGATTGATGGAATGGAAATTAACATCGAAAAGTCGAAAGTCATGAGAATATCCCGTGGAAATACGCCCTTACGGATTAGAGTAGAACAAACAGAACTTGAAGAGGTCGATAATTTCAAGTATCTGGGAAGTATCTTGACGAGAGACGCTTACTGCACCAAAGAGATCAGGTCAAGAATTGCCATAGCTAAAGAAGCATTCAACAAGAAAAGATCACTCTTAACTAGCAGGCTCAATATTGGACTTAAGAAGAAGTTGGTCAAGTGCTATATATGGAGCATTGGATTGTATGGTTCAGAGACTTGGACATTACAGAAGTTAGAGAAGAAATATTTAGAGAGCTTCGAAGTGTGGTGTCGGAGGAAGATGGAGAAGATAAAATGGACAGGGAGAGCAACAAACGAAGATGTTTTAAAACGGATAGGAGAGAAGAGGACACTCCTAGCCACCATCCTTCGTAGAAAGGCCAATTGGATTGGACACATCTTGCGAAGATATTGTCTTCTTCACACGCTTTAGAAAGAAAGATGGAAGGGAAGCGAGGAAGAACACAGCTGATCGATGATTTGAAAGATGGGAGAAAATATTGGGAGTTAAAAGAGGAAGCTTAAGATCGACAAAAGTGGAAGAAACATTTCCAGGCCCAAATCTATAATCTCCTCATCAGTCGCAGGACCTGCCGAAAGGCAGAATAATAATAAAAATGCCGATTATTGCAAACTAAAAATTTTGCGTTGCCTTAACGCAAACCAGTACGGAATAAACACTATTTCTGGTAACATATTTTCCTTTCTTTCTTCGTCAAGTTTACTGAATGTGAGCTGCTAAATCTTTCATAGTCTTTCAAGTTTTCTATTTCCCGACAAGACCACATTTGTCGCTTTTATGTTCCCGAACACCCGAGAGGCTGGTCTTAGTTAGCTTCGGCAGCATTCGTCCACTTTTGTTGCTTCGTGTTGAAATTTATGTGTTGCTTACATAGTATTCGTCTGCAGGCTGAGAGTGATGGGTGAATGGCTGTTACCGCCCACAGTACTTGACTTCTTAAGAAAGGCTTAAGGACAGATGAAATGCGATATTTCAGGAGCTCTACTTCATAATCTATTAGTACTCGCTTGGTGTTTAAACTATGCATTAAAAATAAATCAATTTTAATAAAAAATCATTATATCATTGTCTAGAAACATAACTTGAGACTGATGTATGAATATTTGGATAGGTTGAGCCTTATAGCCTTAATGGACACTACATCCTGGTTATATTCTGTATAAGCTAAACAACAAAAGCGTACTAACAATAGCGAAATTACATGAATCGGAATATCATCCAAGCTTGTGGTATACCTAGACAGTGATATTTCTTTGTGTCTTTACATAACACCGAAGTTACCAAGTACGGAGCCTCCAATTAAATACTACTGAAAATGGTATTTGGGATTGTAATCTGAGGCACTGTACTCTCAAAGCTTCTTATATACAAGGAATTCCTATAAAGACATCACATCTCTCATTGATATATTGTCCAAATGTAATAATCACACATACAAACATCATTTACAGCTTTATTTCTAGCCTTATGGTGACTAATACAAAATATTTATTCTCACTGTAAGTTAGCATGGCGGATTACGATGTGTCTCTTCAAATTTCCTTTCTGGTTAAACGATGCTTCACATACCAAACATCTGTACGGGCGTTCTCCCGTGTGTGTCAACAAATGTCTCTTAAGATCCACTGGGGCTCCAAAATATTTACAACAGAACTTGCACAAATGCTTTTTCTCTCTCTTCTTCTTCATAGATATTTTCGCACCAGCATCAGTAAGAAATTTTATCCTTGACATTTTTGAAGTATCGCTGAAAGGAAAATGATATAACTAAATGTGAGTTTCTTTTGTTGAACCTTGAAATCAACTGTTAAATCTGAAAACTACGTATTTTTAGTGTTTTAAGGAATATGTGGCAAACAGTGGAATAATAAGAAAACTTATAAAATACAAGTATACACGGACCGCGTGGTTAGGGTGGCTGTATCTTAAATCAGAACTAATTAGTGCATGAAGGTTACATGGTTTAAAGCAGTTACACGAAACAAAAGTATGATTCTTGTCCTATGAACATAAATACTTTGTCCGAGTTAAAGGTTGTTCAGAAAACATCGCTTAAGAGGCCTCATCACTGCGAAATTAAAATACCGCTAATTTTACAGTAATTATATATCTTCAAATAGATAAAAGATAATCGAAAAGTGGAATAAGACAACATTATTCTGCGTGACATACCGTTATCATGACTCAATTATCTGCTTTCGATTTCCAGACATTTAGGAAATCGGCATTTATTTACGCGTTTCTAAATAACTGCAAACGGAAAGCTACTAGGTGACTCGTGATAACGGTACCTCATGCAAAATAATACCGTCTAGGGAGGTCTTGATCCACTTTTCGATTACCTTTTATCTATTTGAATATATCACGTAATTACTGTAAAATTAGCGGTATTTTAATTTCGCAGTGATACGGACTCAATTTCAGAAGCTCGATAACTTAGATTGATTTGTTTCTTTATTCCTGGACACTTTTAAAATGTTTAATTACCGGTAGTGTAATAATAATAATAATAATAATAATAATAATAATAATAATAATAATAATAATAATAATAATAATAATAATAGAGTAAATGATTTCCCACACACTGTTAATATCGCAACCTAACGACGTAACTTAATATTGAAAGAAATAATGTTAGCAGGTCGCGTTTTCATCTAACTGCATTCCATCCTCATGATTAAGAATAGTTTGGTTTTCTAGCATCTTAGCCTTTGTTTGCCAACACCGTCTCGATCATATCGCAGTTTTGATCGATAGTTATTTACTGATGTCAGAAGCAGAACCTACTATGAACTACTAAAAGTAGAATATTCTAATGTCAAGAATAGAAACTACTGTGAACTAATAAAAGTAGAATATTCTGATGTCAGGAATAGAAACTACTGTGAACTAATAAACGCAGAATATACTGATGTCAGGAACAGAAGCTACTGTGAACTAATAAAAACGGAATATACTGATGTCAGGAATAGAAGCTACTGTGAACTAATAAAAACAGAATATACTGATGTCAGGAACAGAAGCTACAGTCAACTAGTAAAAGCACAATGTACTGATGTCAGAAACGGAACCTACTCTTAACTAATAAAAGCAGAACTCCAAGCAGTGAATCTCGTATATTAAAATACAATTAAAACATAGGCGCCACCATTTTAAGTTTCGAAATGGGTGTTCAGGCGTCAGCACTAACGTTAAATATTCGTTTTTTATTTATCAATTTGTGTTACCGGTATTTATCTGAAATAAAATGAACTGTCAAATTATTTTTTAACTTGTAAAGACTTTTTTTTTTTTTAATGCACGAGTTCCTAAACTTTATATTGAACAAAATTCCTAGACATTAAGATTTTGTTTGTGAATTTCAAACGCGAGAAACGCATTTAGCAATATTGATCAAAACAGGAGATAGAAAATTATTAAAATAATTATGATTACAGTCAAACCTTTAGAACATTTTAGAATACTCTTGAGTGAAAATAGACAATGATTCAACTGGCTTGTAAATTACGTAAAGCATTTTACATTAAAAAAAACATCGATCACTAAGTTCTTTAAAGAAATAATTATACAAAATTACACATCGCTCGATCCTCGATATGCCATAAACCTGAAGAATCTAAAAATAGGTATTGATAAATGATTATTGAACACATATGCATCCCTATCTAAAATTTACCTGGGACCACATTTACTATTGTTTCTCTTTATTATTCACCGTATGAAAGTGTAATTTCGAAGTTAACTCCAATGCAAAAATTCAATGGGTGCTAGGCACCCATTAAACATGTCCAATGGGTGTTTGAGCCCCGAAGCACCCATATAGTCGGTGCCTATGAATTTAAAGGCAACCAAGATTTATTTATGTCATATACTGGCTTGATTGATTTACGTTTACCGTACCTTTCTGCACCAAGGCTATATGAGACGAGGATCTACAACTTAACGTGGGATCTGAACCACATGAGTTGACACCAGAAATTGTATCTTTGTGAATTGTGGGTTGCAATTATTTTTAATGACATCATTCGTTTCCAAGTAAAATTATTCTAAGTTACTATGTGAAACCATACACAGTTGGACCTACATAAGTCGATTTTTTTTTTTTTTTTTTTTTTTTTTTTTACATTTCCTTTAACTCTCTATAACACTCAATATTAAAATAACCTCTATAAGTCGAATGTTTAAAAATTACAACCTCGATAAGTCGAATTTTAAAGATTTCATAATCATATTTAAAAACCTAGACAACTCGAGCTTTCGTATCTGCGAACTTCTACAAGTCAAAGTTTACTTGTATAATTCGAATTTCTCTTGATGTGACCTCAATAACTCGCAAGCTATACTTCTATGCTTTTACGTAATTGCCATTGTTGCTGATGTGTTACGTAATTGTGTTTTACTCATGTCTGGGCATGAAAGCCCCCCCCCTCTCTTCCAAAACATGTAAAGTATTTTAGTTTTACTAGTCACCTTGTTTACTTTAAGGAACTTATAGAACTTCGAGTTATAAACGTTGAACGAATGAAACTTCTGGCTATATAGTCAGTTTTAATGAGGAACTCGGAACCTCGGTATCTTGAATTTTTGTTGTGGCCACATTGGTAATTCGAAAAACTCGATAACTAGAATTTGTGTCTATTTCTTTCAGCTTCGAGTTACTGATGTCTCATTGTATGTAACTGTTATATATCAATTCTCAATATATTTTCCTCCCCTAAAAGTCGTAAAACTTTCCTTTTTTTCTCTCTGAACAATCTGGAAACCCTAGTTAGGATATTAATATGGAATATATTGCAGTCTATCTTTCAAATCGAAAGCATAACTGTATGCCATTATTTGATGGCCAAGCAGTTGCAGTTTTGCTAATGTTTCTTTATGATCAAAAATATAAAGTAACGTATTATTATTACGCATTATTTACGAAAACAAAAAGTGCTACGTTTTTATAGGTGTATCGTAGGAGTTTAAATTACACAATTTCATTTCTTCTCTTTCTATAGAATAAAGAAAAGCTTTTATTGTTCCGCGAAATACATGCGTGTGTGGCGCGAGACACACTAATACTGTTTTTTTTATTATTATTGTACTGTATATCGTGCTTTATTTCTTCAAATAAAGTAATTTAATTATTACGAGGGCATGCTGATAATTTTTGCCTACATTTTGTCAGATACTTTCAGAAATCGTCGAATTAGGGCAGCAGTTTGACTGGTGGTCTGTGACCTTGAGGTGCACCAAGTTTTAGGCCAGTGTGACGGTATTTTAAGAAGTTACAGGTGTAAACATTAAAGCATCTTTAGATACCCGGTTAAAACAGCGGGCAGTAATAGTTTCTCACAGCAGAGGGTGTTGTAGCTAGACATCGCTTGCATCGTCGAATGGTGCAAGTGTATGGTGCAGCATGTGTTGATGTGAGTACAGTACGCGTTTGGCCCAACAGGTCAAGGACGTAGATCCCGGCACTTCATCACTGAACAATGAACCCCATACAGGAAGACCACTGAGAGTGACAGATGATCATCATAAACAAGGTGCTGATGAACTGATTCGTCAGAATCGGAGAATCACATAGCAGGAACACCCTTGGCATCTCACGTGAAAGAGTGGCATTCAAGTCCTGAGTTCTACGCGGACGGAATGAAACGACTTGCTCATCATCGGCGCAAATGTATTACAGTAAATGGCGACTATATGGAAAAATGAGTACACAATCTTGTAGAGAATACTGTGTAAGCTATCATTTGATAGTACATACTTGGCTCTGTGATTTGTATTTTTTTATA
The DNA here is from genome assembly GCF_964235325.1 of Thermobia domestica. NCBI lineage: Eukaryota > Metazoa > Arthropoda > Insecta > Zygentoma > Lepismatidae > Thermobia > Thermobia domestica. Next base: position 17,251,546 of record NC_137456.1, on the reverse strand, counting down.
ACCTCGGAAGCAAAAATTATTAGCATCCCCTCGTATTATTTCATTAATTTTTTTACACGGAGTATTGTGCCTGTTTATTTTTTTTTTAATCCTCACATTATGGATTTGTAAATACAGTGCAAGTTGCTTATTAATTTTATCATTTATCAATAAAAAAATTGTTAGGATTGAATACAGCCCCTGCCCCACTTTTTTCATGTATAGTTTTAAAAAATTTTCTCTGGATTTGGATGTTATTTTATATGATTAATTGTTCTTTCTGCCTCCTCACACCAACATATCGGGTTGTTTTGGCGTTGTGTGAAATACTTTGGGTAAGTTCTGTGTGTATTCTCAAACGTATTAACTGAATTATGTAACATCAGAATTTATCCTATGGTTTTGTGTGTTACTTTTGCCTACACCCATTCTACTACCTCCCTTCCATTGTTTTGTGTGTATGTGTGTGTGTGGGTCTTTACAGCGGGCATATGGAAGAAGTTTGTATATGGAAGTTTGAAATTAGTTGAGGTAACTTCAGTTGCCGCCTGTCGGGAGGTTATATCGACTGACTCATTAATATATATTGCTGTATGTAGTTCGTGTGCTAAAAACTGGAAAGACTGAAAAATGCTGCCTTGGAGCAAGATTAGAAATGGGAAGACTGAAATTGGGCGGTGATCAATACAACAGCGCTGGATTAAAAACCGACAATTTCTATGGCTTGCATAGTATGTAATCACACAAATATACATTCATTGAAAAATTATATGACAGTATGGTGTATGCAGATCGCACTTCGACGCTTATGTGATATTCAAGCGCTAAGTTCTCACAAGTCCAGTTTGAGGGAACATTAACTTAACAATGGAGAGTCCTGGCTGCGCTGAGCGTAACTTTCATTTTTAGCTTTGTATGCTTTGCCAGAAATACTATACATTATGCAAATGTTTATGACAGCAAACAATTCAATGGACTTAAAACACTGGCAGACTTCTCTATTAAATCTATGTAAATCAACTAAGGTGAAGCTCTGGTACTTTTGTATTCTCAATACTAAGTAGTTTTTCATTCATATATCATATTTAGAACTAACAGGATATAAGTAGCTATAACCACAGCACTTGTACAAGATACTCTTTTGCTTTAAAATATTGAAAAAGAATGTAACAGTTAGTAAGAAGTGAAACTCCATTTATTTTATTATTCAATATACAGGGTGTTTCAAAACAACGCCGACACAGTTTGAGAGGTGATTCCTGACACCAAGATAAGACAAAAAATATAGACCAACCTGGGTGCACAAATGCTTCCTTTTGGAGTTATAGGATGCAAAAACATGAAAAACATGAACTGTAGAGATCTATAGCTCCAAAATTATAGGACATACCGTAGTCAAATTAAGACTTCACTTAGGAACTAATATGTGCTCTATCCAAATATCCATGTTTCAGATTCCTGCGGTACTTCCGCAACAATTTTTACAGAGGTAGTTGGTGAGTAGTTCAAATTACACGCCCGTAGCCAATTTTCCTCTATAAAAATTGTTGCGTGAGCACTTTAGGATTCTGAAACATGGGTATTTCGACAGAGCACCCAGGCCTACTAGTTCCTAAGTGAAGTCTTGATCCACTGTGATAGATCCCATAGTTACGAAGCTCTTTAAAGTTCATTTTCTCATGTTTTCGGCAGTCTATAACTCCGAAAGGAAGTATTTGTGCACCCAGGTTGGTCTATACTTTTTGTTTTATCTTGGTGTCAGGAATGATCTCCCAAACGTTGTCGGTGTTGTTTTGAAACACCCTGTATATATATCAAGCCTAGTATTTAAAAAAATCACTTGGATAAAATTATTTTAATATTCTAAAAGTTTACTTACATAACGTTTACTATCTGAATAATGTTAATTTATGCCTGGGTTTCAGTTATTTTATTATACAACAACAGACATACAGTGTTCATAAATGTTCTTGTTTCTGTTTTAATACTGATTACATTAGCTTTAATTAAAACGAGACTGGCATCTCTGTATGACAAACAACTTTGTAACAACCTATAACATTATTTGAATTTAAAGTGGTCTCAGTTTCTAACCCTATAAAATAATGATCAGTTCAGATAAAGGGAAAAGTTTTATTCTCTGTTTTACAGAATTTTGCCATAAAAGGACGAATCATATATACAAGCATAAATTGCATACTGATAGATAATAATATACAAAACTTCACGTTAACATGACAACCTTGCGACAAATTGGTTCCTTATTAATATTCTTCATTCGCCTGTTTCGCACCCTATCTGATAACATGCACTATGTACATATTTTGAATACGTTGTAGAAAGTATGTATCATTCAGCAGAAAGAATTAGATGTGTTTCTCTTAAAGTATTTACAAAACCTACGACTATAGTCATATCGACCATAACCCTAATGTAAAATACCGGTATTCGTTTATCTAACAGCATCCAGGGTAACGTAAAACAAAATTAACTTTTACTTATTTTAATACAAATGAGATTTAGTATGTTAGTTAATATAGATAGGTAAATTAAAATTAAATACAACGTTTGAATGTTACAATAAATAATTTTAATTTTCCATTCATAATTCGCATTTTTGGATCGAAAGATCCAATACATTTCAACCAAAAAATTTACTTGTAGGCTTTATGTCTGGAGAACAACATATAGTGTAGCCAAAACCAAACTATCACTTAAGTCAGTAAGATGTGCTTATTTCGTAAAAAATACGAAAACTCGATTTAAGGGTCGTCCAAAAATTTTGTGGCCCTTGATCCGAAGACTAATTATTGGCCAAGATCGCAATCTTTTGATCCATTCTTTTCCTTAAAATTCTTGTAATTAGGGTCTATAGCAATTAACCCACTAATGGAACCGAGAGTATAATTTTTCTATCGGAATCTTCTCCCAGGCAAAAGGAAACCCAGTCAGAACAAAATAGTAAAGTCACCAACTAACGACAGTAAGGCAGTCTTTATTGATTGGTAAATAAGCGCGCAAGTAATAATAATAATAATAATAATTTTGCCAGTTACATATATCCAATAATTGATGGAAGTTGGAATAGTTACACAAGGCGCTTTTTTTACGTTTTAAATATTTCTATACATATTGCTGCAACACAATATACAGAATCAACAGGATTAAGCAGTTTTTGGTCATTTTAGGAAAAACTTCTATCTCTTCTCGAATGTGCAAAGAGATATCATTGTGTGTGAATTAATTGCTTTGGAGCACACAAAGCTCCCCAGCAAATAATTTACTGGGGAGCTTCCTATTTCAATGTTACTATTTTTCGTCTACAAAAAAAGGCAATAAGATCTATTTTTAATCTATGGAAAGTAGTTTTCTTCATGTTAACGATGTATATTTATATAACACACGACAAAAGAACAACATATTTACATCACATCAAAATTATACGTGCACCAAAATAAGTGTCTTTCCTATGCTTACTAAGTTGTGTAATAAGCTCCCAACTTGGTTGAAGGATACCAAAACCATACCGAAATTAAAAATTGAGCTGTTCAATTTTTTTATGCGACAAAATGTATTATATTAATGATTATTTGGGAGATACTTTGTGAAATTAATGTAATATTAATTATATTGAAATGTCTTAATATTATTTGACATGTTCTATGTATTGGTCTCTGACTGATAATATACGAAATGGACGAATAAAGAAAGAATGGTCAACCTAGCAAACTTAGGGATACAAAATATCAGTAGTAAAAGCTCGAAAATTTCAGTAGATAATTTGAAAATTAGTAAAACATCGAATACACATATTAATGCAACTTCTGAGCTATTTAACTAAAACAATTTGCATGACTTTTTAAATCTGCTGCACTCACTCGCATTTTATTCTAAACAAAAAAAATCACAAACCTTTTTTTTTTTTGTCACTGAATAATTCAAGTTTAGTGTCCAGGACGATGGATTATCTTATTCCCATTACACTATCTCCTTTCTCACCGTTGCTGTTACGTTTTAATTTTTCTCCTCTCCCTCTTCTTTCTTCCTGTTGTACATGTCAATGTCAACTTCTATCCCTTTTCCTAACTGAACCAAAAACGACCAACAGGTGAAATTTGAAAACAGTTTATTGGTATGTAGTATTCTGTTGCCAGTTTGTTTCTTGGTTTTAGTTTCTAACAAGATGGACGCAAAATACACACATTCCACCACCGTACTTGAATTAGGAAGGCTTTTAATACATCATACATATTTAGACGAAAGGAAATACAGAGTGTATGAAAAAGGACAAGCAAACAAAATACATCAAGTCTTTTCCCCTTATACTTAAAGAGGTTCAATGTGGCTTCCACTGGTGATGCTACACACACCCCATTTGAAGTCTCACTTGCTCTACAACGTCTTCAGACGTATGGAGACGACATGAAGATTTGTCGTGTCTTACTAAACATTCAGTTTCAATAAAACACTTATACCACTGATAAATAGTAGGCCTACTGGGAGAATTTTTACTATACTTTGCACGAAAAATACGTTGCATAGTTCCCTCAGACTTGGATTCTTCTAACCAAAAACACACAGCTAGCAGCTCGGGACCAGCAAAGGCAGCAATCTTTGCTGCAACTGCCGCTAGCGCTTGCGGTGGCTTGTTTCTGAACTAGTGTACTATGTGAGTCAAAACCTGATGTATTTTGCTACAAAATGGCACCAAAACCATGTCTATAAGATGAACTAATAAATCAATGTAAGTTTTCAAAGTCGTAAAGTCCTTTTTCATACACCCTGTATTGGTTTAGAGTCCCCATGTTTTTTTGTCTCTAACACTAATCTGAAAGTATTGTGCGATATTAGCAAGTCAAATACTAAGTCTGAGTTCTTCACTCTGCAAGTTTGCCTGCCAAAATCACAGACTAAAGTCAATACAAAATCAATAAATTGTATCACAGTTAATTATAAGGGTTTCCTAATCTTGTGAGAAATCATTTCTGCAGCAGCCTAAAGCCTGTCTTCTACGGCTGTTAACGTAAACATTTCTCTATTACTTATTATTTCTTAATTCATTATTAGGCATGTTGAAAATGGACTATCCGGTTTGCCATAAGGACCAAACCGTGTCAGGTGATCAGATGAAAAGTTGCCTTACGATTAAAATCGAATCTGGAGATTCCAAATCCAGAAGTGAGATATGTCAAGCACATAACCTCCGCGTGGGTGCCCTGGGTAATTCGAAGAAGTTGAATATACCTTATCATCATTATTGATTTTACTGAAATAACTTGACTTTTGACAATGTTCTATCATATTTACTTTACATCCTATACATTATTTCTAAGCTTTTCATTGTCTTTGCAATAAGCTTTGAATTAGCCATCTCCTTATTATAGTTTTTGAAATATGTGGACGACTTTAGTTTTTTCATTGATTTTCCACTGACTTCAATGTTCGTGTTTCGTGATCTTTTACTATGTTCCATCCATTTTAGGACAATCTCTTTTTTGACCTACATAGTCTGTTCTATATTTAAGTTGATTTTCAGCCATCTCCCTCTTTTGGTTTTCGAGATAAGTGGAGGAATTTGTTTTTCATTGATTTTCCATTGACATTAATGTTAATGTTTCGTGCTTTTAGACTATGTTTCATCCATTTTAGGATAATTTCCTTCTAGAATATAGAATCTACATAGTCTCTTCTACATTGGAGCTGAATTTCAGCCATCTCCCTCTCTTGGTTTTTGAGATAAGTGGAGAAATTATTTGTTTTTCATTGATTTTCCATTGACATTAATGTTAATGTTTCGTGCTTTTAGACTATGTTTCATCCATTTTAGGATAATTTCCTTCTAGAATATAGAATCTACATAGTCTCTTCTACATTGGAGCTGAATTTCAGCCATCTCCCTCTCTTGGTTTTTGAGATAAGTGGAGAAATTATTTGTTTTTCATTGATTTTCCATTGACATTAATGTTAATGTTTCGTGCTTTTAGACTATGTTTCATCCATTTTAGGATAATTTCCTTCTAGAATATAGAATCTACATAGTCTCTTCTACATTGGAGCTGAATTTCAGCCATCTCCCTCTCTTGGTTTTTGAGATAAGTGGAGAAATTATTTGTTTTTCATTGATTTTCCATTGACATTAATGTTAATGTTTCGTGCTTTTAGACTATGTTTCATCCATTTTAGGATAATGTCCTTCTAGAATATAGAATCTACATAGTCTCTTCTACATTGGAGCTGAATTTCAGCCATCTCCCCCAAAATCTGTTCACAATATTGCAACCGGATGAGCCCTTAGTAGATCTCTTTGAAGTATCGGCAGGGTTGAAAGCACTAACCACAGTACTTTACTATTTCACTTACTTATCAAATTGGTATTCAAAAACCTGATTGGCTAGTAAGGCTTTACTCTCGCGTTTACAGAGAGATGGGCAAATTATGGAGTGTTTTCCAATTAGACTTAATAATACAGACACCATGCAAAAGAAAACTAGTATTGCTTTATAAAACTGATTTCCTTTCTTATAATATCCTGGATAACTAATGAGTTTTATGACCAATACATTTAGCACAATTTTATTTCTCATCACCGTCTCCTTTAGCCTAGCCGGCATATCCGTGGGACGTAAAACTCAATATTTTCATTTTTTAAAATTATTAACATGTAAAATTCTCCCGTTGTTTGTTTCACCACAATACTCGTTTAATCAGCCATCATTTCAACCTAAAAGCAAAACACACATTTCTAGTACACAATTGAACTGAACTCATGACGAAGTTTAAAATCGCGCATGATTACACGGAATAGCACTATTACTTCAATAAGCAAGTGACTGCAATATTATTACGAACTTTTAATCTTGTTCTCGTCTCGAATTAGTGTTTTAGTTCTATATGTATGTTTAACAGTAAAATAACACTTTTAGTGATGAAAAGTACATGCGTATATGAGCATGCTTTTGTTACAGATAGCTTTCGTTCATGGTCACTCAAAAGTAACACAGAAGAGACAATAAATTGTATTTAGCAAGCATGCTACCGTAAGACCACACGAAATCCCTTCCATACAAAAGTTCCTTAACAAAGTACCATTCATCTCATTAATGTGATGTCCAGAAACCTGAAAATCATGAAGATCATTACCATTTCTTGTCCTGTGCTGACATTTGGAAGATTCTCATCATTCACACTCTACGAAGGGATGACGGGTAATACTGTGTCTCTTCAAATTTCCCTTCCGGTTAAATGATTTCCCACATATTACACAGACGAACGGGCGTTCTCCAGTATGTGTTAACATATGTCGGTGAAGGTCCACAGGAGATCCAAAACATTTTGCACAGATCTCGCAAAAACGTATTTTCTTTTTCTTTATTCGTTTCTTAGGCTGAGGATTCCCACTGCCATCCAAAGGAACCTCCACTTTTGGTGGCAAATTTGAAGTATAGCTGAAAATAAAATGATAAATTACAACTAAATAAAGTTATTATTTGTATATCAGGATCAGCTAACGTATTCTCTTTCGAAAAAGTAAAATGAATCAATGACAGCAGTTAACCCAGTAATGGAATTAAAATTATCTTTATTTTTATCGGAATTTTCTCCCTATCAAGGAGAAAACTCAGTCAGAATAAAACACTAAAAACATAAACTAACAAGTCAGATATTCTTTATTGGTTTGTAAATAAGAGCAAAAATGTATGTGTACTAGTTATTTATACCGCAAGTAAAACTGAAAAATATGAATTGTATAGATCTATATGGGATTAAGCAGAGATTACATGACACTATTTCGGATGGATTACATACCGCACTATCCTAAGTCTCGTATGGACATGAAATGTACGATTTTACCCAACAAAAAATGAAGTGTTTTTGTTTTGTAAACCTGTGAATTGTCTGACAACAGTTACATGTATAACAGTGCTGCCATCTGTTTTTCTTGTCTTGGCACGTAAGAAGGCAGAACTGCTACTCTTGTAACATACCACTTGTAAGACTATTCACAAGTTTACAAAAGTATTATTGTGACCGATTACAGAAAACATAGAACGTTATTAGTTGTTTGGTATAAATGCCAAATATACTGCGTAAAGCTAGGCTTACACCAAACAAAAACAATGCTCGGAAGGCGATGTCCTTGGTGTTGAATTAACATAGAAGAAACATGTTAAAGTGGTAGTCATTTTGTGTTGTTTCATCTCATTTTTTGCTGTGTAAGCAACCAGATTGTCCACGTTAACGAATCGTATCCATAATATCACTCAATTTAAGAAACACAATTATGATATGTAAGAACTAAAAGTGAACCAAAGAGATGTAATTACGTATCTCACAATCGAATATAATTTATCACTAGAACAGCAAGATAAAACAACCAACCGAATCAAAGATAGCATACATGGTATGCATTACATAGGTAGATTATAAAATGATTGACGCAATCACATGCGTCTATATATATATATATATATATATATATATATATATATATATATAGGGTCGGATTCAGGATTTTCTGAGGGTGACTGCACCATTAACTACCAAAATAACCAGTCTCATTGAAACTCTTCAAAGTGATATGCAACAATATTCTTTTCATCTGACAACGCTGACACACAGACCTCAAGGGGGGAGTATTTTAAAGAGGGTCGCAAGTGATATGCATGAAAAATTGTTTTTCTCTTCCTAGACTGTTTTCTTCCATACTTGACAAATTTTATATTGCTTTGTTTGGTGAATCTTTTTCCTTCAACCTTCAGAAAATCGACTTAAAACAATAGCTTTTGCAAAACTCTTTCTTTTAAGCCCCAAACGGAAGCACGATGGCAGAAAGTTACGGAAAGTGTTGTTATTTCCACTGCTAGCTTCTCATTTTAGATAGTGTATATTTACAATGAATATATATAGTATTGTATGAGTTTAACCGAACTTGGCATATGATGGTAGACAAGTCCAGTGTTGCCAGATCTTAAAATTAAAAAGTAGCGAGATTGTGCTCCAAAAGTAGTGGATCTGAACTATTTGTAGCCCAAACATAACAATATCAGACCTCAGATGTCTGGGATAGCAATGGTCAGGCAGCAACCGCAGTTGCGAATTGTTGGCGGTGATATGTTAGACCAAACGCCATACTACAGCAGCTCGTATAAAATGGGCAACTTTTCTGATTTTCAAGGAGATACATTTGCTTAAGTCAATTTTGTGGGCCCTGAAATACACTTTACAAGGTTTAAAGTATGTTTATTCACTTTTATCCCTCACTTCTTTAATTCAGTTGCTGAATTCCTTATTTGGGGGCCACGAATTCTCAAAGTTTTATTGTAACCCTATTTACGCATTATGTTCATATGGACAATACATGAACACAAGTATATTTGCGGTGTTGATATTTACACAGCTTCGAATAGCTAATAGGCTCAGGCATTAACTGAGATAGCAACACAGTCAATGATATTGCAACAGCTCAAAATTAACAAGTGTAGTTGTCAGATCTGGAGATGAATAGTACTAAAACAAGAAATAAACTAGTATCGAACATGTTAGTTTTAGTAAAACTATTATTTATTGTGAACAGAATGCTCAACAAACGAAGGTTTTATTGTAATAAATAAAACTAATAATTCATTATTTCATATATAAAAATAAAAAAAAAAACTTGATTTCAGTGGTAAAGCTTGATTTCAAAATTGCAGTTTATAATTTAATATTTATTACAAGACAAAACACCAAACTAATTAGTATTTGATTGCCAAATAATATGAGTAGCATGCATGACATGTTCTTAAAGTCTTATCATAATAAATGCCTATCACAATGTTTTTGGAATTATATAGGGATGTGCATATGTGTAGAATGAATCAACAGTCTGTTGTTTTTTTTGAATAGAATACTTAATTATGACAAACAGCCAAGCTGTTGTCTCGAGTATTATACTCGGACATTTTATAAATCTCTTAAAACGATGTAAGTTAAATGAAAGCACAAAAAACTGGAACTAAAATTTAACTTTACGGGCTCTTTTGGCTGCAAAGGTTTTTACAATGTCCTCAAAATATAGCTTTGAAGCTAACTTATGCTCTAAGTTTCTGATACAGTGAAACCTCTGAATAACGGACCCCAATGGGACATGAATTTTTGTCCGTTACTGAGAGGTGTCCGTTAGAGAGAGGTTACAGGAATTTAATTTCTCACAACGGTAATTGTATGCAGTAATATACAGTAAATACATTATGTATGTGCGTAAATACGTAAAATTCAATATGAAAATACTCTATTTCGTACGTATTTAAATTACTGGGAGGGATGAAGGAGACATTCATTTCTGTTAAATAATACTACTGCTGAGGGATGTATTAATATATTCGTATACTGCAAAACATAATACGTGTATGGTAATTTTCTTAAGTACATATCATTACCCTGTAAAAAATATCCATTTATTCACTTGTTATCTATGAAATTGTCGAAAAGATGCAAGACCGAGAGGAAAAAGGACTAAATTTGTTAGGGCAGAGAAGATCTTTCGCATACAAGTCTTGGCCATACGACTGCATGAGTGTTATTGCTTATTGAAGGTTTTCTAGGATTTCCACCAGAAAGCAGTCTATTGCGGGCAGAAAAAAGAAGAATTTTAAGTTCAGCTTGAAACTATTCTGTTTGATGGTTCACCAGGTCTAGACTCATGATAGATACCCTTGCAGCGAAAACACTTTTTGTCTATTGTAATACATCACAGAAGCGAGAATAATCCCTGTCCGTTATGAAGAGGTTATTGAAACGTTTTGGGGGAAAATGGACTGTCCGTATCTGAGAGTGACCGTGAAAGGGAGGGTTTTGTTCCGTAAGAAAACATTTATTTTTTTGCCGGGACAAAAGAATGTCCGTATTATAGAGGTGTCAGTTAAGGGGGGTTTCACTGTATATATATATAGTTTGCTAAAACTCTCCTTTTCTTGCTTTATAGTGAAAATAAATGTTTACCAAGTTTTGCGCCAGCGGCACAAGCCCCGTTTGCCCCTTCCCCTTAGTTACGTCATTGAATCCGTAATTTAGAATGTTAGGATTAAGTGTAACAGGTATCTAGTATTAAGTAAGTTACTTAAAAAAAAAAAAAACAAGAAAGGAAAAAGAACAGTATTAATGGCGAAAATTACGTCATCTATAATCTCTGTATTCTATTACAAGCTTAGAAATTTTATAAACTCAAAAGAATTAAATCATTTTAGAATATTTTAAAAATGATTTTATACTCTTCCTGTTGCATTTCTTGAAGGAATTTAAAATAAGATACAGGATCTTAAAATTAACTTACACTGCTGCACAATTATCTCATCACACATTGCATTTAATAACATTAAGAAACAGGTGTCATGAAGTCACATGAAAACCTCATGGCGTATTACATTCCTTAAACAGATACCACTTCTCTATTCAAATATTATTAACCACCATAGAAATAATCTCAAAACACTTCATTTTCAACCTTGCAACCACACAAAATAGACATTTTTCACTTTATGAAGAGATGTCGGATGACGGTATGTCTCTTCAAATTTCCCTTTTGATTAAATGACGCTCCACATATTGAACACTTGTATGGGCGTTCCCCCGTGTGAGTTACCAAATGTCGTTTAAGATCCGCTGGACAGAAGAAGCATTTTGAACAAAGCACACAACAATACTTCTTAGAAGAAATCTTCCCTCTCCCACTCCGTTTTATTCTTGATGATATTCTTAAAGAGCTGAAAGGAAAATGATAAAATCCAACTAAATGGGAGTTATTTTTTGTACATCGAAACCAACTGTCAGGAGGTAAAGTATTAATATTCTAATATGTTAATGTATGAAAAAAAAAAAAAACTGTATACAACTATCGCAAAACGGCGTAACTTTTATTTCAAATTATCACAAAAAGCATTAACGAAGACTGAATCAGTTATATTCTAACAGATAATAAAGAATAACTGTCAGTTCTTTTAGATATGAATTCGTTACTTCTGAAAATAGGGATTTTGGGCTAGATTTATCTTTCTATCAAAATGATTGAAGATAGCTATAAATATGAGGCCACTAGCTTTTTATGCTTTAAATAGTTTTCTCTTATATGGTTAAGTAAATTTGCCAAGCGCAAACTAGAGACAACTGTAATTTTCCGCGAAACATGGAAAGCACAACTTACTTCCGAGGTGTCCCAAACGATCTGAAGTTTTCAATGAATTCATAATACACAATACGATGTAAAGATATCTTGTAACTTTAGAACAGCTAAAGGGAGTGACAGCATATCATGGATGCAGTTAATGAAGGTAGAACTACGTCTATTAATTACTGTGTATCAGGGTTGGCTGGTTTAAACCAAGGTTTAAACGACCTGGTGTTAAAAAAAAAAAAAAAAAAAAAAAAAAAGTGGTTTAAACCAAATAACGAAAAATGTTCGTAAAAGTGTGTGTTTGTAAAATCTTGATGAACACACATTTGTGGGTCATCACGTTTCACACCCTATATTATTCGTATTATATTCAGACCTAAATTCCCCATTCATCACTCAAAAAGATTATACTACAAAGGCAACTTTTTTATATATAAGTTTATAAATGTTTGTTTCGTGATTTTTTTGTAGCTGTTATTATTGTTATGTAATTGCAATCAAAGAAAAATTCTAAATATTGTTTCGTTTCAATGTTTACTATTGATAAAATACATCGAAATACCGTACTTTGTGTGTGTGTGTGGGGGGGGGGGGGGGTGGCTCATACAGACCCCACAAGAGGCATTTAGTGAAATGAGAAGTATCTTTGGTATCTATTTATGTATAAATGAGTCTGTATAAACTTTATTCACTTTTCTTACTGATATGCAAACTAAGTCGTTGTATTTCTTTAATTCTTCAATTAAAGTCGTTGTTAACTAAATTAGTTCTTCTGTACTCCGTAGTACTTTGAAATTGTCCATATGTAATTCTGTATAATGGTTTCACTTGTGCAACTGTTTATCTTTTTGTCCTTCTGAAATGACTCTTGACATTTATATTAAGAAGCATGTAAAGATTAGTACAATGCATTTTTATCAGGATTCCTTCGTGAGTGAGTCGGCAGACGTATCGCATTTGGGGCCAATTAGTCCTGATTCCGAGTTCAAATGGAGGACAATTTCTCTTGGATGTAACTCGAGAAGCAGTTTTTATTCCGCTTTAAGCTTATGTGACCCCTTTCAGCATGACCGTTTTTTTTTTTTTTTTTGGTTCCAGCATAATCGTTTTTTTTTTTTTTTTGTTTTTTTCAATAAAAAACATGGTTTTTGCCAACCCTGCTGTGTATAGTACCATCATGGCTGCCATCTTGGATTCAAGTCCAAAAGTTTTAATAGGAAGGGATTATGTGACGTTTTGCAGCGCTTTGCACCACAAACACGTCCGACGTTATTTCCAACTTAACTCCAATAATGTTATAGTTATTATTATTATTAATAATAATATTATTATTACCGCTACCTTACAATTGTGTTTCCAAACTTACAAGGTACACTCATGTCCAAAATGATTGTCGCATAACTATAACTGTCATCTTGTACGAATATAATTTGATAATGATTTTGCAGGGTACTTTTAATACTGATACTATGTGTAAAATCGGGAAATGTATATTTGTGGTAAATTTCATAAGAAAAGAATTATAAATACGAAAATTAGAATGGGTAAAACAAAATGTTGCTAAATTGACAATAAAGTTTTATTTTCGTTTTATTGTTCTTATTTATTGCTCTTTTGACATCAAATTTGCCACATACATGTCTTTGCCGATTACACGCCTACTATCATTATAAGAAATACTGGGCGGATTCGTTATCAAATTATATTCCTACAACAACATATGTATAGACATGCGACAGTAATTTTGGACATAAGTGTACCTTTGCCCCATGTTATATATTAAATGCATTGAAAACTTAAGGTCCCTTGGAGCACCATTAATATTATTAAATTGAGTTGATTTCACTCATGAATTTCTTTGATCTGATACGGAACCATTTCAGGCGTAAGAAATATAATTTTAAGTGAAAGAAACTAATTAAAAAAAATGTATATAACATAATAGCATATACTTCAATACGAAATATTAAATTTGCATTTTTTCTTTTTTTTCGGCAGGAAGTGTTAATGTTGTTACCTCTATGAAGAAATTCATTTCCAAAATGTTTAAATACTTTTATACACTTCATTACAATACATTATATATATAAACAAGCAAATTTAAAAGTAATTTTTTAACAATCTACATATTTATTTTAGAATTCTCGAAGAAACTGTATCGCAGCCTCGTTAAACATATTTTACAATTATGTCATGTCCTATACTATAGTACTATATGCATGTTATCCATACTTCCTCGAAAATGACGCATTATGAAGTGTCTTTTCAAATTTGATTTGCGGTTAAACGCTGCTGAACACACACTGCACTGATGTGGACGTTCTCCCGTGTGTGTTAACATGTGTCTTTTAAGATCTGACGAAGAACACAAGGATTTCGAACAGATCTCACAACAATGCTTCGTCTTCTTTTTCTTCTTAAATGCCTTTCTACTCTCGTAAACAGCCGTAGAAAGGTCTATTGTTGTTGACAATCTCGAAGTCAAGCTGAAAGTAAAACGATAAATTTCAACTAAATATGTGCTACTTTTTCTGCCAGAATACTCATAGTTTTATATAGTATTCTTGTAATGGGGTATAGGCATGCACGAATGGTAAAAATAAACAATAAGTTATTATTTAAAGAAAAATATTCCTTTGAGATATACAAAACTGAGAAACAATACACTTGCTTGTTTCACATCCATTAGTCGTATAAACTAAAGAAGAATCATTCAAGAAAATGTGTAATGTATCAGTAATAATGGTCCCTAAAATCATTAAAAAAAGGTGAGGGACTAATTTTGGAATTAGCCGCAAGGGTATGGCTTAAAACCATGTACCCTTATGATATACCATGTGACCTAGGGGAGTGGCTAACTTTGGATTTCCCGCGGGGGCGGAGCCCAAGACCACTTGACCTCTATCAACCAATCAGAATCGTCAAATTTTTGCTGACTCGACTATCTATAGAGGGACTACTACTACTCTCTCTCATTAACTATGATTTAACTTGCGACATTTTCCATCATATGTGAATACCACTGCACCATCGTTTCGTGAAGTTCGGGAATATTCTGATTTATTTACCTATTTCAGTTAATCACTGTGTACTTGATCAATATGTCTTCAATTCATACAGCAACGAACCAATTTTTAGTGACACAATTTCAGCTGTAACATTTTATACATCACTGAGAAGCTGTTGGGAGAAACAAGTGAATTCTTTGACTCTAACCTATTTACCTATCTGCAAATCTTCTTTTCTCTTTATTCCTACTCTTACATTCACTACTTTTTCCCCTGAACTTTTTTTTGCAGTTTTTTTTTCTTTTTTAACATTTCGAACCGGACCATTAAATGTGAAGATGTTATCTACCTTTCGATTTTCTGTTGAATTTGAAATACTTTTGTACTATTCCACTCCAACTCACCTTTTCGTAGAAAATTAGGCAGTTATGAATCGCTTCAACAAATGTATTTGTACAGTGTATTACTTTATACCTCTCGAACCACCCGACCGATTTCGATGAAATTTTCAACATAGATGAGGTTCGGGTCTACGATGATTCCTGTTATTTCACTCTGACGGTGCAACTTACGGGAGGGAAAGATATAAAAACGATTGAATATACCGATATTAGTCTCGAATCCATAGTTTTCGGGATTGCTGAGATGAACAGTGACACTTCCCATGCCGTTTAAATCCAAATTCAGCTCTCAATAGTAATATTTAATTTTCATTTATATAGATTACTTATTATTTTCTGATTTTTCTTTATATTTTCTTTGTTTCTATTAACCCAGCAAAGCGGGTAATTGACGCTCGGATTCAAAATAATTCAAAGACATGTTTAATAAATAATCAGTGAATAATACAGGGGTGCCCACAAAGGGGGGCTATGACGCAAACTGCGTCATTGAAATATTTGGGGGGTAAAAATCTATATAAATATGTTTGAGAGGGTGTAAAAATTAATCGAAAAGATTTTTTTTCATGGAAGAACACCTACGGATAGACAATTGAGGGGGGTGCGTCATGGACATGAGGGGTGGTGGTCACCACTGAATAATACACTACTTTTACGCCATTTTGTTTCTTTCAGTGCTGACAGAGTTTCATTACCGGGAACATGTTTCTGTAACGTAATATTAAAGAAGTGGACCAACAGTTTAACGTGGGATCCAAACAACAGTAGTTTCTTGTTGTATCTACGAAAGTATACCAATATATGCCGAAATTGTTCCATAAACTCGAACTTAATTATGGATTTGGGAAATTTAAGACATAAAATAGTAGGTATTGTTCAAGAACTTTACTACTTTGTTATACACGAGATGATCTTAAAATATATACATAGCATCACTGAGTTTTCTGTAAATGTTGGTTCCTAACAGCTTCCATTTCGAGTTTCTTTAACCAAAGACTTGATATCAAAATATCAAAACTAGAAACCAGATAAAACACCAGGAAAGCATTACAATTCCTTTGCAGTTACCTCTCTCTAACGTGAACTCCTAATATCTGGAAGTATTCCGACAAAGTCTATATCAGAAGATATGCAGAAGTCACTGCCCCCAGTTCCAAGATCATATTGCACAAGTATAGCCTTACGTAATTTTGTCCTGATTTACATACTAATCAAATTATTTTTATAGAAGTCATCTCAAATTTACAGTCTCCCTTCTACCCATCTTCATTCTGGAAACTCTGGAAAATCCACTCTATTTTGGCAAAGTATTCAACTGAAATCCGAAACAAACTTTGAAAGCAAATGCGTCTTTATTATAATACAAAAACTTGATTTATAGCTTATGAAGGCTCAAGTAATGTCTCTTCAAATTTCCCTTAAGATTAAACGTTGTTGAACATATTCTGCATTGGTATGGACGCTCTCCAGTGTGTGTTAGCACATGTCTCCTAAGATCTGCTCCTGAACCGAAACGTTTCGAACAAAACTGGCAACAATGTTTCTTCGCATTAGATATCTTGCTCTCACAACCATCCAGGGAAAGTTCTCTTCTCGGGGAATTTCTTGCAGTGAAGCTGAAAGTAAAACGACAGTTTACAACTAAATATGTATTGCATTGTAGATACATCAATACTAACCGTTAAGTTTTAACGTTTCCACACATTTCGTGAATACAACTGGATGTAAACGATACGCGGTCCAAGCACGGTACTTTATCCGACAGAATATTGCTAAGCGCCTGACATACTAAAAATAATACAAAATTCACCATTTTTCTTTTGCTTGTTTTTCATAAGTGAAAGGAGATAATGAGATGCAACACAATCATAGATAATGTTATTCTACAACAGAAAATATGAACCTGAAGAATTTTCAGTATTGTCATCCATAGAAATTACAGTGTTGCCCGAATAACATTTCCCCCAAAATCTAAGTTAAGGCAGCGACCAGAGGAATGAACTCAACTGCATTTGATTACGTATCATGTTGTTTTGGTATTTTCTGAACTACTTTCTAAATAATAATATTATTTAATTATAATAACTGTATGTTAAAATTATTTTGTTTATTACAAACTAAATACAATTATTATTTAAGAAGTAGTTCATAGGATTCCAAGATAATAATCAAATGCAGTTAAGTTCGTTCCTCTAGTTGCTGCCTTAACTTAGATTTTGGGGGAAATGTTATTCTGGTAACACTGTAATTTCTATGGATGGCAACACTGAAAAATTTGTAGGTTTATATTTTCTGTTGTAGAATAACATTATTTATGACTGGCAAATTGCATTTCATTATCTCCTTTCACTTATGAAAAACAAGGAAAAGGAAAATTGTAAATTATGTATTACTTTTGGCATGTCACACTCTTAAGGAAAGGAAGTGAATGGTGTATTTCACAGCTACAAGCAGTGTTGCCAATTTAGTCACTTTATGACTAAACCTAACCATTTTGAAATGTTATTTAGCCAGTAAAAATTAGTTTAGATCTCAGCTATAATTCTGATCAACTCTGCGTCCAAAGTTTCCAGTTTCTAGACATTTGCGCTTAGCGGTAGTTGAATACTTACGAAATCAAAATTTCAATAAAATTATGAATAACAGAATGAGATATGAGTTGTTATTTTGCTAATCCCTCTTCCCGTAACAGTACTTACAATACCACTCACAATCTATCTTACGTATCTTATATAACATTTTCACTTACTAGCACGGCCTCAGACAATTCGGAATTCTGGTACAACGAAACCTGTCTACGTTGGCCACCATCGGTTCCATTGAAAAGTGGCTTACTTAGACAGGTGGCCAAGTTACACAAAGTGTGATCGGTGTATTTTTAAAATAGGATTTTTAATAACACTTGATTTTTAAAATTCTTTTTGGCATATATGCACATTCTAATTTTGTAGTTCTTGTATAGTATCGTCTACGTCCTGTTATTAAGCTACAAGTGTTTCCCTCGGAGTAAAAGATGTTTTGAGAAAATCTTAAGGGAATTCACATCTACAAACCTCCGCTACCTTTGGACAAGCCGTCAGGTGCCCATAGTTGACAAGTGAGATGGTTAGCTTGAACCTTGAGAATTTTCCGGAACTACTAAAGCTCCCCACTGATGAAAGGAGGGGATATAGCTAATGGTTTTACCAAAACAGACAGGGTAAACAAATACATACAACTATTTCCTGAATTCCCGTACGTACTTTTTCTTGTTCACATCTTCCTTGAACAATCCTTTATTAGGGTGGTGTTCTGGTCATTGATCTCCAAGAACAAATCGTGGGAATCCATGCTTCTTTATTTCCAGTCGCAAATACAGACCATCTACCTCTCATATAAGAATACGAAGGAGTCACAAGAAAAATAACAAAACGGTTATTTTGCGTGGCCAAGATACGCACGCAAATTTATCATTATCATCATATGGTACACACTGCTTCAATGCGGCCAACTTCCAAGATAGACAGGTGGCCAACTTACAGAATAATAAGTAATGAATGTCTTATGGGAAAATGCAGGTCCAAGACCAACCAGGCCAAGATGAGCAGGTGGCCAAGTTGACAGGTTTTACTGTACTCCCTTCTTTCATAGCTAATTTCAACGCTTCTTTGTGAACAAGAATTTTCAGTTATGTTCGGCGAGGATAATATATTTTTAGTGATACCTTAGAGCAAGGGTTTCAACGAATTGAATTGAATTTTTGACTTTAGCGTCCCTTTCAGCAGCGAGGCTATATGAGATATGAAGCTACAGCTTAACGTGGAATCCGAACCACATAAATTCCAGCCGGGAATATAACTTGAGTCTCCCACGCCAAAGGCGCGTACGCTAACCGCTTAGTCACGAAGGAGCTCAATAGTTCCAAAGAAATGCAGTCAACAATATCGTAGAGATTGAGGTCGAAGATAGGAATTCAAGGGATGTGTAACACCTCAATGGTGGAATCAGACCATACTGTAAGTATTTTAAGTGTGACTTAAAAGTAAATGTTGTTTGAGAATACCAAGAATAATACCAGAGAAGTGTGCAATGAAACGATAACATATTCTGCCTGTTATTAAATTTTGATAGCTACAAATTTAACACAGATTTAGCCATTTTTAGCTACATTCTTTGTCATTTAGCTATTTAAAAAAAAAAAAAACTGTTGGCAAAAGTGCCTACAAGTGCATTAGCTTGTTACCGAAAAGCTCAACCAGAGAAAATCTATGCCTTACGTATTAAATGTCATTTCTGCATAAGAAGATCTAATATATTTCAATCAAAAATTTTCTTGTAGGCATTATATCCGGAGAACTACATATAGTGTAGCCAGACCCAAACTATCACTAAAGGGTGCAGACTACTAAATATTTTTCAAAAGCTAACACTTTTTCTGTTGCCCGTTTTTCGTAAATGAGAAGAGATAATGAAATGTAACATCGTAATAATATATAATGTTATTCTTCACCCGAAAGTACGAATCGGAAGAATTTTCAGTGTTGCAATCCATAGAAATTAGTGTGACTAGAATTTGAATTACCCAAAAATCTAGGTTAAGGCAGCCACTAGAAAAATAAACTCAACGGTAATTGATGACTTACCGTGGTGTCTTTGTTTCTTGTGAACTACTTTTTAAATAATATTTATTTTGCAATAGGTACATAAGTTATTACAAAATAAATAAATTATTACAAAATAAATAAAAATATTATTTAAAAATTAGTTCACAAGAAACAGACACACCATGGTAAGTCATCAATTACTTTGAGTTCACTTTTCTAGTGACTGCCTAAACCTAGATTTTTGGGTAATTCAAATTCCAGTCTCACTAATTTCTATGGATGGCAACACTGAAAATTCTTTCGATTCGTACTTTCGGGTGAAGGATAACATTATAATTATATTATTGTGGTAAGTTACATTTCATTATCTCTTTTCACTTACGAAAAACGGGCAAAAGAAAAATTGTTAGCTTTGGAAAAATATTTAGTAGTCTGCCCTCTTAACTCATTATGATGTGCTTATATTCCGTATAAAAAAAAAAAAAAATACGAAAACTCGATTTGGGGGCCATTCAAAAATGTTGTGGCTTCTGACTTAAAAGATCCAATATATTCAATCAAAAATTTTGTTGTACGCTTTATATCTGGAGAAGTACATACAGTGTAGTCAAACCCAAACTATCACTTAATTTAGTATGATGTGCTTATTCCGTAGAAAATACGAAAACTTCATTTAGGGGCTGTTCAAAAATTTTGTGGCCCTGATTCCAAAACTGATTATTGGTGAAGATTGCAATCTTTCGACCCATTTTTGGATCATTTTCCTAAAATTCTTGTTAATAATGCCATTCTTACTCAATAGACGTTGACCGTTTACCAGGAAGGGTAGGGAGAGTTAGGGAATGAAACGTTCAGAATGTCATGACATAAAAGCTCTTTGTGGTCTACTCAGAATTACCAGGAGTTGTAATCACTAAAAGATGACATCCCATTTCATTTCGTTTCATTTATTTACCGCATCTAACCAATATATGACGTTTGGAGGGTTCAGTGTACATTTATATACAGTATTCCTATCTTTCTAGTATTTTGTAGGGGGCACTAGTATTCGAAACAACTCAATCAAATTGAAGAGAAAAATATTCGAACTTTGTCCACATATAAGTTGAATATAGAACAATCCTTTGCTTTTTTCATTGTTGAGAGACCAGCATTATTGCAAGCACGCTTCTAAAGAGAAACTCTACAATGAATAGAACAAAATAATAAGAATACCATGTGCTAGTCTCTAATTATTAATTCAATTTGTCTTCCAACAGAGTTTGAGAATTAATCTCCCGTATCTGATTCAATTATTTTGAATATTGTTCCCCCCTCCTACAAAATACATTTGAAAGAAACGATACGTGATGCCATCTGTTGTCAATAGTCGAATCTTTACACTTACCTTAAAAGGCATTATGATTACCGGACAGTATACATTTTTAGGCTTACAAAAATTGTTTTTGCCGATTTTTTCACAAACTGCGCATGAGGATTTACTCGTCTATATCACATCGTTAAGACCCACGAGATCTATCAATTAGTATGCCTGACCTTCTTACTTCATTTTCCTTATATGCTTAATGGTAGAATTAGTTGAAGTTGAACATTCCTTTTCAGTATCAATGCTAAGCTTTGGACCTGGAATGATAGGACCATGGGAAGTTTTATGAGGAATCCAAATTACATGTGCAACCAAAAAGATCAAGGCCGGTCATAGGCAATTTGCTGCCCCCTTCCTCCAGAAAGAACAACTCTTAAAAGCTACCATTTTAAGTATGCCACCCCATCATGAGCAACGAAAGGGAGGGAAAGGGCACTCAGAATGGACTGAACACTACAAATACAATTTCGTTGTGTTTCTTTCCTTAAACAATAATGTTATGTTAATGAAAGATAAAGCAAACATACCTACACAGGAAACATGGTAATCTTTTTTTTATAGAATTCAATATCGAGTTTTAATCTCAATATATCAGTTTGCAATTCCAGCGCTACTAGCTCTTTTATCTTTATTTCTTGATCTTCCTTCTACATCTGTTTTCTTTAAAAAAAAAAAAAAAAAACTTGCTTTCATCTTAAATGATAAGGTGCTTGTTTGTGACAAAGATAAGAATAGTTTTCATATCAAAACTGTGATAACTAACTAAATGGAACAGGTGTTCGCTACCGTTCGCGAATTGAGTTCTTGTATTTGACAACAATCAAGTAATTCATGCTGGAATTTGTTTGCCCATTTGCTTTAACACTGTCCATGTGACCTTAAACTAATGCGACCTAAACTGATTTATGAATGTAGTATTCCGGTAGAAGGTCAGCTTAGTAAATTTAAATATCATCATTATGAAGTCCGTTTCCAACAGGAAATATTTATTTCAAATAATACAGTTATGACAGATTTTGCCGCAAATGCACGTTTTACACAAATGGTATGATGGGCCTGGTTAGAGCCGGCCCTAAATAGGCTGAAACCAGCGTCTCTAGTGCAAAAATGAGAACGCTAACCATCTCACTTCGTAACGTCCACGTTTCTGCTCAGCCAAGCACAGTTCAAACGAAACATTCAATGATTTTTTTAAACTTAATTCCTGATTCCCCAACTCACAAAATACGCTTTTCTTTCCTCTAAAGACTTCCTTTATAATCCCTATTTAATTAAAAAAAAAAAGTGTATCCTTTCATAAGAAAAATTCACGAGGAAATGCTCGCAATGAGCACCAGGGCACCATCAAATTAAATTTCTTTATTAATTAATTTTCTTTACAAACATCTGCGGATCGAAAAAAAAATCGATCTTCTACAACTTTACGCTACTGTAACTAAGAGATACTCTGAATATTAAGATTTGAAAAAAATAGTTCTGGAATTAGGCTACGGAGTCTCAACGGTAGTCTTCCATTTTGAAAAGCACTTTAGGTGACAGGGTAAGATTTATTTTCTTGGGAAAAGAAATTCAAATAAAGCTTCCAATGCGTACGAATGAATAGGCTGAGTTACTGTACTTCCGCTTCGGAGAAGGCTACGTATGGTAGCGGTGTAATTGCACGATATTCTAAATTAAAATTAACGATCACCCCCCCCTTTTTTGTTTCATTAACCCTTCTAATTTTTTTAAGGTAAATTATAGACTTTCACTCAAGCAGCTAAAGCATCACCTCTGTTTATCCTACGATCATGGTTCGTACCTCATTCTCTTCAGAATAGAACAGCCTTTCAAACGATACCATTCGCATGTCCCCATCATGTATCTGAGGCAGGAAAATCGCTAAAAAAATTATTGTTAAAATATCCTTTGTTTTTTTACCATTTTGCCCCTCTGGACCCCCCTATGTTAACGCAACGATCTGAAAATTCTTTAAAAATACCAAGAGGTGCGGTGAATGTATGTGCAAAATTTCAAGCATTGGCTTCTACTAACTACAAGTTACAGAAGTTACATTATATTTGACTGAAATTCCTTTCTCTAACTCACATTTACTAAAGTAAAGCTAACAGTAACTATACATATAGGACACGACATTATGAAACGCTTACCGAGATTAGTTTTATAGTAGATACCTACTTATTTAAAATACGATGTTTTCAGTTAAAGTTGCTTTCGGAAGTTGGCACAAGAAGGAAGAAATGTCAAGTTTCCCAATGCGGAGAAATTGAACTTTTCTGGGAAAGAAATGCAAATTTCTTCTGAGGTCTCTACGAAACTTTAATATTGTCCGTATTAAAGCACTGACCGTTCGTTGTGACGATATCTAACGTGTCTAATTAAATTTGACTTTACATTGAATGAAGCTTCACATATTCGACACACATATGGCCGCTCTCCCGTGTGTATTAACATATGTCTTCGAAGATCCTTTGGGGAAGTGAAACACTTTGAACAAAACTCACAACAGCGCTTCTTCCTAATCGATATCCTCCTTTTCATATGCTCACCCAACCAAAGCTCTATTCTTGATGGCATTCTTGGCGTACAACTGAAAATAAAACGATAAATTACTTCTATGTAATTATCGACACTAATCTGCAGTCTTTTACTAGTAAACATACGCAGTAAAATACGTGGTAAAGCACGTGGACTTACGGTATTAATTCCGGCACTATTGGTTTTAATGGTTTCTAAACTACTGTACACCATTTACAAAGTTACAATACTTCCGTTTAACCAAGCAATTGAAATTTGAAATAATTCGAAAGAATAAACAAGATCTGTATCAATGCATCAGGTGAAAAAGTCTCCTTTATTCAGTAATCAAACTGCGTTGAAGAGTAAGTTTCATCGTAAGTTTCTCTCAGTATACATAGAACATGACAGTACGTAGGACAGATACAGCTAACGAATAACTGGAACTGAACAATTCTGTAGCCCGCAAATGAAGGAACTGCGTACCTCGTAATGTTGTATGACACAAAAGGATATTTTCATGCACATACATAAAATACGTGTGATACAAGTGGTTATCAAAATAATGGAAATGCCTGTACTATGCAACACGATGCAGCGCCGGTCCGCTAGTTGGGCGTAAGGTTATCGTCTGTTGTACCAATTGTACGACAGATAGAAGCGGTGCATGATGGGTGGCCTCTCTGTTCCAAGGACGCCAAATTATGGGTACTCGATAAGTTCGCACACATTGTATCTAAGGGGACAGTATGGAAGTATGTCGTGAAGAACAGTGTCCAACATGATGACGCCCTAAAGAACGTAAGGCAAAATGACACCTGCAACGTGTTATAGTGGATGGTAGAAAACCCGAAGCGAGTGAGGCAAAGTGATGGGGAACTAAATCTGAGCCTGGAACAGCCTATTGCCATAACTACAGTCCGATGTGAATTGCATAACTTGAACATCCGCATTGGGCCCCCAACAATGTTTTAAGGAGAAGAACAGTGTACTGACAAGGACATGCAAAGTGGACCGCCGACGATTGAAATCGCTTAATATAGTTGGAGTGTGGTGAGTTCTATATTACGCAGTTTATAACAACAGGTAATGTTAATGTTAGAATATTGTGTTTCGAACTATCTCCTCCTTATCATAAAACATGGCGGCAGCTCTGTAATGCTGCAAACCACAATTTTTTCCCATTCGGTGAAACTTATGATTACATTCAGAGGGTGTATGGCTACCAATGATTACATGTACATTTTAGATGACAACCTGCATCCTATGGTCCAGACGTTTCCAGCCAATTCACACTACTGGAGCGGTTGATGCGTGGTTCATGAATACAGAGATGAACTATGAAGAGTGATCAGAAACTAAGGTTACAAAGCCTGCAGTGAAACGTGTAAATACAACCAATGGAGCCAACAGCCAGTACATACATTAGGCTATTTTTCGACAGTTTCCACATCGGTTGAGGAACTTGTTGATTTGAAGATACCTTCCAAGGAATGACTTTGAAGATACCTTCCGAGTAAAAAATCCTGTTCTCCTGTTCTGTTCTCCTGTTCTTATGTATTCAACCACGTTGTCACGAAGTATTTTACCTCGTGACAGCAGAATATCGTGTACATGCTGCCGTGCTGATTGGCTACTGCCCTTGTCGGTGCCGATTTCTCTATCAGCAGCAAACTTCCGATACTACTCTGTGACATGCTGAAGAGACATTACAGTCTCCGTAAACCTCTACCAGCTGAAGGTGAATTTCAGCCGCAGTTACCTTTCGCCCACAGAAATAGAATAAATGAGTGCACTTCTTCGCGAGGCTAGTTTTCCAAACCAGTCTCCAATTGTGTTTAAATACACCTAGCGCCGTAAATGGTGAGTGGCTGAAATTCTGCACAGTTGTCAACTCAATTTATTAAAATTACCACACAATTCTCATTCCTCTACAACATACAAAACTCCAGAAATATCGGTCTCGCAACCTTAGTTCCTGATCCTCCCTCATATAAAAGCTCCATTGGCTGCCCGATACCCAGACCTCACCATTATTTTCAGCATCTATGATCAATTCTAGAGCTTCGAATCCAGAGCACATATCGCCCAGATCCATGAACTGAGTGCTGTAGTGCGTGAAGAGAGAAAAATTCTCTGGAAACAATTCATGACTTATGTCTCTATTCCACAACGAATCAGAATTACTCTGCAGCTAACATACTTAAAAAATCTTTTTTTATCCTTCTCGGACCCAGCAATTTTTTGGGGTAGAAATTTTATGTTCCAATAATATAATTACCTTCGGTTGTATACCTTGTGAGCCAATTTTCAGTTATTCTTTTTTGGTATCTTCGTCAGTTGTCCGCTGAGTGCATGTCGCCTATAGGCAACATGGGGTCTCAGTGTATACATCATGTATAATATACATGTCGCCTACTGGCGACACGGGGTCCGAGGAGGATATAAAGATATCAGAGCGATCAGTATAATTACAGAACGGTTTAAAAAAAAACAGAAGCAATAAATAATTTTAAAAGCAGTGTATTTTATCTGATTTATTAACGTTAAAAATATATGAAACAAAATACGTATAAATACCATGGGAAAAAAATTATACACACTTATTAATTATAGTCTTCTTATATGTATTCTTAATTGTACTACCAATGTAATTACATTTGTTATAGTTTATGTTATTCAAATATTCTCAAAAATATTATAATGATTATGTATACAACTGATTAAAAGTAATAAGACGGACTCCTTGAGTAATTTCACAACATGGACATGACAATAATTTAACACTAATATGCAGCTCATTGGATTTATACATCAATATTATTACGAGAAATATTAGCATTTATTGTCAAAGTCTTTCTATTCTTTTTAATTACCATATTATATGACAGTTCGCTCCACAATTTTGAAGATACTCTCACAGAAGCTAAAGTTTACTTTAGTATTGATATTTCGTTACCCTGTGTACCACACATCCACGTTCTGGCTGCAATTCACCAATCATATGGTATTTTTGCAAGCCTTACTGTTATAAGTGGAGTTGCTAACACTAATAAAATTAATTCATTTCACATTACATTCTGTTGGAGTGATTTAGACTTTACCTTTTAACGAAGAGCAAGTTTGACCAAGTAGTTTCAGGCTTCCATTTTACAACAACGTAACTATTACAATATTTAATATTCGTTTATATCTATCATGAAATATTTAAATCAGGTCAATTTTTGAAATAAGCGCTCTACAAACTGGACAGAAAACGTAGAAAAAGAGAAGTTGTTTTATATTTCATCCTGTTGTCTTATTACTCTTGTTTCCCCTTCTAATAGAGTTGAGTTGATTTAGAGTTTAACGTCCCTTTCAGCAGCGAGGCTATATGAGATGGGACCTACAGATTAACGTGGAATCCGAACATGAGCTCCCGCCAGGAATCGAATCCATGTCTCCCACGCCAAAGGCGCGTACGCTAACCGCTTAGCCACGAAGGAGCTCACCCTTCTAACAGAAATCTGATAAATATGACCAGATATATATATATGTGAAACCATGCAAATATAGCCGAATATAACAACACGAAGTGATTCCTCCGTTAAGTATACAGACATGATGCTTCGATTATAATTACCGGCGAAGACTCATGTGATTCAGATCCCACGTTAAGCTGAAGGTCCCCGTCTCATGTAGCCTCGCTGCTCAAAGGGACGCTAAACTCTAACCCTACACAGTATGTGCAATTTGCATGGCTAAGCAACAAACCTGTACGTACATTTTGGTACAGCAGATCTTGAGTGTGATACAGAATCCAGCTAAATTTCA
Source organism: Thermobia domestica (assembly GCF_964235325.1). NCBI lineage: Eukaryota > Metazoa > Arthropoda > Insecta > Zygentoma > Lepismatidae > Thermobia > Thermobia domestica. Next base: position 17,223,731 of record NC_137456.1, on the reverse strand, counting down.
CTATTCCGAATTTTCTACTCTTAAAAATATTTTTATGATTTATTTTAACATTGAGTAAGAAGTTGCAAATTTGAAAGAAGGGGGTACGAGAAGTTGTTACTTCTATATGAACGTACAAATGACAAAATAAATACTATCATGACGGAGCACTTTTTTTTTTTTTTTTTTTAAATCAGAATAGTTCGGTCAGTTGCAGGGTGAACAATTCTCTGGCTGTGTAATGGCATGATGGATGACAAAATGGGCTTTCAAGTGAGTTTTCTGGGAATACCGTTTCTTACATATTGTGCATTTATATGGCTTCTCTCCAGTGTGTGTAACTATGTGACGCTGCAATTTCCAAGCACCTGGAAACATTTTGTTACATACGGAACACAGATGATTTTTTCTTCTCTTCTTACTGGTTCGAGCTTCGTTCAGGAGGTCTCCCTCAGATCCGATGCAGGAACTGAAAATAATATTACGATGTTTTATCTCGTATCCATCCACTATATGTATCTTCATTTTAAATATAAATTGTTACAAGATTTCGAATAAATTATTTTAAAATATTTTATAATCTAACATAGTACTCAATAATAAATAATAATAAATGCTCATGTGGATAAATGTACACTACGTACTCACGAATAGTGTAAACAGAAGGATGTTAACAAAACAAAAACTTAATAATATACGTTACTACTCTACACAAACCTTTTATCGCTGTTAGTAATATCGATCAGCTTAGAACTAAAAATATACAATGCATAATTCTACTCACTAGAAGCTGGTCACTCACTTGCAAAAGAACTGAAAATCGAAACCAAATATTTAGAAAAATTCTTCGTACGAAGAGACAGATGATCGGAAGGTGAATAGAAGACGTAACACATCTTATGTCTAGTAGGTAGTAGCAGGTATAGATCACCAAATCTTACAAAATAAGACTGACACGTCGTCGCCTTCTTTCTCTCCGTCTTTGGCCACTTATGGGTCTTCCCCATAAAACCCTGTTCCGAAATTCTTCCCGTTATTATCTAGTTACTGAAAGGTGCCTTCTGACAGATAGCTGCACATGTTGTAAACAAAACGAGAGAGGGACTGTTCGTCAATCATAGAAGTATTCTTTCACGCTGTTGCTAGGCAACAAAGATCACTGACCGCGCTGTTGCTGGTGGTTGAGACAACTTGTTAAATGTCTTAGGTTTGTCGCCAGAGCTCCTGTCTCTGTTGCGGAGCCTCTGGCAACAGCGCCTCCTGTACTCCACGTGCTCTACCCAACTGTCAGAAGCCGCCTTTCCTTGCGCACACAGTAGACATTTCTCCTGCAATCATTCTTAACCATACGAATTCAGTTTTCTTGATTTTCCTCTACCTCTCTTCCCATTTCTACTGCCATCACTCTTCTAGCCATACCATTGCCATTTTCTTTCTTGTATCTTCTTAGGTATAGTATATTCACTCAACAGAAGTGCAATTCGGGAAGTTCCCATACTAATTTTTACAACCCGTGCCTCTTTTGACCGGATTTGCAGGGCTGCAACGTCTTAACATCTACTATGTCTCTTCTTTCTTCCCAATACTATTGCTAATATGAAACAGATGTCAGGCAATGTAAGAACGAGGAAGGGAAGCTGGTCTTGGGAACAGGGAATTGAGCACTAACTTAAAAGACAGCGTTTGGAACTGTGCCATCTAAGACTCCACGTGCAGTTGAAGAATGACTGTCAATTGTTTGTGCCATTTAGTTATCGGGAGTGTTTTCCACAAGATGACTCGGACGATGACTTATTATTTATGGCACGATTCGCCACAAATAGAAGGCAGCATTCTTTATGTACGAACTGCACTCCGGTTGAAGAAACAAACTACTGTATATATCTACAACACTCGTTGTTGGTCCTTAATCTATGGGAGGGAAACGTCGTCATTCGGATGGGAAAAACTAGCAGAATTCATAAAACTCTAGCCACGAAGCATTTTTTAAAAAAGACATACTACATGCACAGTCTAGTTCAAAAAATCTTGACCATCCATCATTCATTAACCAACCCCCCTATTCCGGATCGAAAACGACCAACTTACGTATTTTGTTATTACTAAGACCGCGTTGCCATTTTACATGAATCTTGTAGCTGCCATTAGAAAAAAAAAACTTGCAACCCGATATTTCTATTTACTGTTTACACGTTACAACTTTCTCAAAGCAAGGAAGATATCTGCACTCATGCAGCACTGCACTCTAGTGGACAAATAGTGAACTTCCTAATTAAAAACGTGTATTTTGGCGCGCTACCGCTCCCTGCCCAAAAGAATCCGTTGTTTCGGAAGCGGCGAAACTGGTTTTCCCTTTATGTCAGCGGGAGGGCGATAGCAGGTAGCAAGCACGAGGAAACAGAAAGTTGCACATGGTTTGACTCCTTGCAAGATGAAAAAAATGTTGCGTGTCTCTTTTAAGACTATGTTTACATGGATAAATATAGTAGGTTTTCAAGATTTTTTTTTTTTATGACAGCTACAAGATTCATGTAATGTGGCAACGCGGTGTAAAGCTTTTATATTTGCCCCCGGGTCGCTTTCGTCCCAGTACCATAATTAGTCAATGGGAGGTCAGCAAAAAGAAATGGCACTAAATTCACCAAGAACAGGTCGAAAACTATTTTCCAAAATAAATCAAAATACAAAACAATAAAAGATAAGGATCTGTATAGGTTAAAAGTATATTTTTACAACCATACGGGGAAATTTAAATAATTTGTCTCTAAATAAAGATCTCAATTGCCAAAAGAAATCGAGCTCTTTTGGATAAGCGATTAGCGCACGCGCCTTTGCCGTAGGAAACTCGGATTTGATTCCCGGCGTGGTTCACGTGGTTCGGATTCCACATTAAGCTGTAGCTCCAAGTCTGCCTTGTAAGTTTGCTGCTGAAACGGACGCTAAACTCAAATCAAATCAAATAATAATAATAATAATAATAATAATAATAATAATAATAATAATAATAATAAGAAAATGAGGATTTCTTTAATTACAAATGTGGGTTAGAAAATAAATATAAAAATATCCTTTTTAAACTGTATACCTCGTCTTATATAGCCTAACCTATAACAAACAATGTAAAAATTAACAGTCTTGAAGTGTCCTGAGACAACAATGCAATATACATGGACAAAGCATTCGCAATTAAAAGTGCTCTTCACCTATCATAATAATTCGATACATTGCAGGTTTCGTGTACACTGTTAACAGTTCACAAAACAGCATACATGGCAATTGAAATATACAAAATAAGACTAATGCAGATTCCATTTAGTATATTGTCGTGAAATTGATGGATAGTTTGCGGAAAGAGAATAGCATACAACAAAATTCGTGAAAATCATAGTAAATAATCCGATGTCGACTTCAGAAACAGAAAGTTGTTTTACTATATTAAAGAATATAAAAACACTTAAAGGAGTTCCATGGCTCAAAACAGTCTCAGTGCATTAGCTATAGTATCAAGAGAGAAAAAAAATTGTAAAAACTAAACTTCAGAAGAGTTACTGAGAAGTTGATTGCCCAAAAGAACATGAGAAATAATTTCATATACCAATGAAATGGAGCATTTGTTTATAAATTCGTACATTTCATTACTTTTCAGTAATACGTACACTTCTTGAATTTTAGGTATTTTTCAAGACGCAGAAGTGGGTAACTCATGAACACAAAAGATACACTTTTAAAAAATAACACTTATAAAACAATATTTATTATGCATACTAGTTTTGGACCTCTAATTGTGAGTAAACAGCAACTTCTGACCAAAGCACTAACATTACGTATAGTATTAATACTTTGTGTTGAAGTTCAGCCATTTATCATGAACTTCATCAGACATTATCTAGTAAATTGCGGAAACTGTAACACAACCTATTAATAAATATAAAGTTAATACTTTGGTCTGAGTTATTGGTAAATTGCCGAAATTATAACACAAGTACACAAGTATAAATGTATAGTTAATATTTTGGTCTGATTGTTACTAGTAAATTGCCGAAATTCTAACATACGTTATTAATAAATATATAGTTAATACTTTGGGCTGATTGTGTTACTGTTAAACTACCGAAATTATAACAAGTTATTAATAAAAATGTAGTTAATACTTTGGACTGATTTTATTACTCACAGACTGCCGAAAATGTAACACAAGCTATTAATAAATGTATGTTAATACTTTCATCTGATTTTGTTAATGGTAAATTGGTGAACTGTAGCACGAACTATTAATAAATATATAGTTAATTCTTTAATCAGCTTATAATAATGATAAATTCCAAAACTGTAACACAAGCTATTTAATCACTCGAGCTATTAATCACACAGGCTATTAAAATATATAGTTACTATTTTGGTCCATTTTCTTATTTATATCATTATAAAATGAACTGTTTCCAAATCAGATCCGCATTTTCTGCAAATATCATTTTTTGTTATGTCAAAATTCACTAAAACGTTATAAATCTATCAAAGAAATGAAATAAAAACTGGCATTTCTTGCACTGTAAGAAAACAGTTTCTGTTGTTGTAATGAATTTTTATCAATGCTTTAGTAGATCTTGAAAAAGATGCCTCTTCATTCCAATTTTTTCTCTTTTTCAAAAATACATACACAAATTTTGTGTTAGACAGAAATACGTGAATAATCCGAAATTCACTTGAGACTCATGACTTCTTAATCAACATTTTTTTTTTTATTAAAGGTCCATCCTTACTTTCTCATAAGCATTAACTGAAGTCAGGAGTAAAGCCTCACACACAACATAAAAATTCAATATCCTAAACTATTCTTCACCATAGCATCTCAATCTGTATCTCCCTGATGACGAAACATAAAATGTCTTTTCATATTTCCCTTCTGGGTAAATGATGCTCCACATTGTTGGCACTGATATGGACGTTCTCCAGTGTGTATGTTAAGATGCCTTTTAAGATCCTTTGGCGAAACGAAACCTTTGGCACAAAATTCACAAAAATGTTTCTTTCTATTAGGATTCTTCTTCGTTCTGCGACATTCCAAAAGAAGTCCTATTCTTGATGATATTCTTGCGATACTGAAAGTAAAACGATAAATTACAACTCGGTTGCGTTTCTGTATAAGAAAATCTTTAAAGTTTATGATGCTAAGATATAATAAAATGAGTTATGGAATACTTGGGACAAAACAATGCATTCATCATACAGTACATAAATTACAATAATGCATTCTCTTTTTAATTACGCAGGCCAAATCGAAGGGAGAACTACAGCCAAAGCTACACATAATGTCGAATTTATAGAGCAGCTAATTCTAAACCCGCTCCCATATGACCCGGACGTTAGTCAGGCGGAACAAATGCCGTATCAAGCATCCTCGAACTGTTGTCACTGAGCAACCTCTGAACTCCTTTCTCGACTCGATCTTTCATCATTATTCAGAAGTTAAATTTTCCACAAGGTGAAATCAACGTCATGAGTAAACTTCTTGCGAAGGTGAATTTAGGCAAATGACCGGTCGAGTTAAATTTTCCACAAGGTGAAATCAACGTCATGAGTAAACTTCTTGCGAAGGTGAATTTAGGCAAATGACCGGTCGAGACTCAGTTCCTATTAGGTATACCTGGATCACCTTTCACATTCGAATTCAGGTTCTAAGTATATCAATGCCTCACAAACAGAACAGAATTACATTTTTTTTTTTAAATCGAGAGTATGTATTTAAGTTCTGAGTGTTAGTTAACTCGAATGATCATTCCAAGATTAAGTGACAATATGTTAAGTTCTTGGAGAGGTCGGAGAAAATTTATCTTTCTGATATTTCCGACAAACCAGTCGCGAAATTAAATTTACGGAAAATACTTAATAAGAAAATAAATTGTAGACTGAATATAAAATCCGTGCTAAGTGCCAAAAATGGAGAAGTTCGGTTGAATGTATAAATGTGGCATATGTGCCTAACACTACTCAGTGAAAAACTGGATATCTAGTAATCACTGTGGAAGTAGTTCAAATAATCCCCAGAAGAACACGTGTGCCTATATGTCTCATCAGTTCTAAAGTAACATCTTGGCTGTTTACTTAATAGTTTTGGCACGGATTTTATATTCGGTCTACAATTATTTAGATGAAATGAAATCTGCAACATAGAAGACTCGAATCCCAAGCTTGGATATCGTTATGTAGTGACAGAAGGTGTAAAAATAAAAGAGGGTAAAACAAAAAACCGCCAAAATTGAGTTTAGCGGAGGACCATAATGTACGAAAGCCTCTACATTCTGTTGAATGATCTGCCAGTGATCCAAAATACTTATGATGACGACGACTCTCTTTAAGTAAACAACAGTACAGAATAACTCGTAACAATTTACTTGATGACTGACAGAGAGCATATCAATAAATCAGATACGAGGCCCACTCAGAAAATAACTTTCCCACGCGCCCCATAGACAGGAAACCATATGTGGCGCAAAGCGACTGCATGCACGTGAGAAAGGAAGATCCTAGCATGGCGCATGTGCCAGCAGAACTTCAATAGTGCTCTCAGTAGCGTCGTAGCAGTGGTTGAAGATGGACGTTCCTATTCCAGCTCCCGCTACGTGTGAAGTGCGAGCAGTGATAAAGTTTCTGAATGCACAAGGAATAGCGCGATTGAAATCCATCGTCAGCTGTATCGTTGCAAAAATGCCAATGCTGATACCACGAGCCTTGCTTTGTTTTCTGGAGTCAGTTGCCTCAGCACCCACCTGGCAAACAACAGGCTCTCCGTAACAATAGTGTGAAAAGAGAAGTGGGAAATCTGCAGGAACTGCTTGTTAATGACGTTAGGACCATAGACCTGGCACAGCTGACGATGGATTTCAATAGGCGCTATGCCCTGTGCATTCAAAAACTTTATCACTGCTCGTACTTCACACGCGGCGGGAGCTGGTATAGGAACGTCCATCTTCAACCACTGCCACGACGCTATTGAGAGTACTAGGAAAGTTCCGATGGCGCATACGCCATGCAAGGACATTACTCTCTCACGTGCATGCAGTCGCTTCGCGCAAATACCGTTTCCTAGCTATGGGACGCGTGGAAAACTTACTTTCTGGATGCGCCTCGTAAAATACTCACGAAAATACTCGTACAATTCAATGTATACAGATTCTGTACGTTTCAATCCATTAATACAATTTCTACGATGAAGGTAACTAATCAAAATATATAGTTCTACTAGCAGCGTGATTTCTTAAGAAACTTGCACTGAGGATGACGACAATTGGTTATTGAAACGTATACGCCGTCATATGATATCTTTGACTAGTATATTTTCGTGACAATTTAAGTTAATTACTATCACATGCAGAAAAATAATTCTTACAGCTTATGCAAAAAAAAAAAAAAAAAAAAAAAGTTTAAGTAAAAACGGAATATAAGCAAGATGTGGCTTCTGATTATCTTATGAACAGTTTATTCATTAGGGTTATGAGAAACAAAATAACTATATATATAAATACACAGACATATTTATTAAGTTTCCTTTTAAATTAGCAAATTTGGTACACATTTTTCCGAATCAGCAAGAACTTTAAGGTGGATTTAAAAGCGAATTAACACTCAATAGATGGCAACACATGTCTTATGTTTTCCGATGTAGTTTGTAGGGAGAACATTATTCAAAATAATTACAGTGAAATTAAAGAGGTAAATATTAAACTTTAGACAAATTAAAGACAACAAATAATCAGTGAAGTTTGTTTAATTGTCCTTGAAGAGTAAAATTAAGTGCTCTCAAAAATGAGTAAAACAAGATTACTGTATATTACATACCACACTCTCGTACCACCTTCTGTATGCCTAACCAGATAAACACGAGGAAAGTCAAAAAGTAAAGGGACGAGCAATTTCTCGCACTATTTTTTGGTAACACTGTTAGTATCCAGCGTTGAATTAGTGTCGTCTGCAACACTTCTCTGCAATATGTCACTCTTATTCCCACATTAGCAGTTGGAGTGTAGCAGACCGTTAAACACAGCAGCTCCATTGTCGATCTGCACCAAGGAGGAAATGAGAGTAGTTCATTCACTTTTTGTTTGCGGACAGTGTTAAACCTGCGGAAATTATTCGTAAATGGAAACGCAATATGGTAACAGCTGTTTACTGTGAAGCGAGATCTACGAATGGATAGAACGATTCAAACAAGGAAGAACTTCTTAATGTGAAGAGGAAAGATCAGGCAGGCCATCGACGTCAACGACTGAGGAAAATTTGAAAGTCGTTGAGGGTATGGTGATGGAAAACAGACGAATGACACTGGACGAAATCGCTAATACTTTACATATCAGTCATGGTTTGGACCATTGAAGGAAGCGCTCAGGGGAAGAAGATTGGCAACCGATCCAGAAGTCACCGATGGGATGCAAAATTGGTTACAAGTGGAAAACTTAAAAACATTTGTTTTCCCCGACGGAATCAAAAAACTTGTGAAACGTTGGGAAAAGTCAGTTGAAGTGCAGGGAGATTATGTAGAAAAATATGTTTCAGTTTTCTATTAGAATAAATGTACATTTTCTCAAGTATAACTTTACTTTTTGACTTTCCTCATATACCCATCCCCCAATGATACTACCCATAAATGAATGGTCATGGTCCCAGAGAAAGCGTTACGTTCTCTAGTCCACCCATCTTCGAATGGGAATGAAATTGAACTTAATAAAAATAGTACAACAAAGCACTATGATTCATTATTTTGCCCTACTGCCGCTCCCTACAAAATATATAGGAAAAAAAAGGATGCATGCAGTCATCTATTGTAAGTTCTCCTTTAAACTGACCCTAAATACAGAGATGTTGATACTCAAGCGAACATCTTTCGCTACAAAATTATACAACAAAATAATACTTTCAAACAAAGTGGATCTCATTGTGTATCTGAAAGACTCCCTCATCAGCAAAAAATTTCTTACAGACCTTACAAAAGAAAGGTTTTCTCTCATGTAGTGCTAAATGCTTTTTCAGATTACTACTATCATTAAATGTTCTTCTGCACACTCTACACATATAAGGTCTTTCACCAGTGTGGATGCGGGTATGGTTTCTACAGTTCGTTTTCCTGTGAAATCGCTTGAAGCATATAGAGCAATAATACTGCTTAGTGTTCAAAGAGTATGCACTTAGACACCTCTCTCCTGATGACACAAAGGAACTGAAAATAAAAGAAATGAGTTTTGGTTTAACATTAATCACCTCCCTTTAATTATGTGATTTACTCATAAACCTCAAATTATTTTCAAAGGTGAACAATATGTTTCAAATAAGATCATATATTGTGTGACAAGTTTACATAGAGAACGTGTTCTTATTGGTAACTAAATTACATAGAGAACGTGTTCTTATTGGTAACTAAATTCATAAGAAAATAAAAGACTACTTTATGCTTCAAAGATATAACCATTCAGTTAATTTTATTGACAATCACAAAACACTGACCTTACAGGTAGTTTAGTTCACAATAAGAAAACAAATATTTTAAGTACCTTAGTTTTATTTTATCGAAGATTTCTTACATCTCACCTTACAATATTTAAGTAATACTAGATGAACCTGCGAGCTCTACACAGCGCATCATTCACATATCCTGAGCATGAATCTCCTTGCCATTCCTCACATCTGTACATGTCCTTCTACAGAAACAAGTGAAGGACGTCTTGATAAAAATCGGCATGAGGTACCATAAAGAGGAGACTTTTTCGATTATTTTTTCAATATCTCGCACCGTTTGCAAGATTTGAGCCTACTGCCTGTTGGAGTTTGTAATTCATGTATGATCATTGTTTCCTTCTTCTTGCATGCAGTATGTAATAATCAAACATTACACAATTAATTATAATGTCGTGATATATATGGTGTTCATTGGGCAAAACTTTCAAACAATAAAGATTCATCTTGGACCGGAGAAATGGTTATTCTTCGTATTTCATTATAATTTGGCCATGAAACAAACGCCTGAGATATGCAACCCCTGTATACAACTATGTGTTGTTGGAATGTATAACTCGTAGGATATGATGCTTTACTTTTTTAAAAAAAATTTCAACACTTCCAGTATGCCCCTACAAAATGTAATAAAGAAATAACGGCCATGTTTTTTATAAAAAAAATAGAACTGAACTGGACAATTTACACAAAATTTGGAATCGACATGTGAAAACTGCACGTTTATAGTACTTGAGGTTTTCGAGACCTCATTGTCGAATTGGAGACAAACATGAATCTAGCGTTTGAATATATAGATTTACTTACAGATATCACAAGAAGGATGCAAGGTGTTTTTCGGCTACATCTACATCATTATTACGAGTAGATATATGATATAGCTATACCTTTCGTTCCAAGGATAATTGTTCCCTTAAGCTTTTAGAAAAATTAGGAAGGGTTGTGAAAAATAAGGAACGAAAATAAATGTTCGAAAGACGAAAGACAAAAGCCATGGTGACTGGAAGGAAGGGGTCGGTGTCAAATATAGAAGTAGGAGAGGATAAAATAGAACAGAAAACTAGTTTTTGATAACTGGGTTGTATTATTAGTGATGATATTAAGTGTGAAAGTGAAATAAAAGCAAGGATAGGAATGGCGGAAGAAGCCTTTAGGAGGAAGAAAAGACTATTCTGGAATGCGTAAAATATGTTTTATAGAGTCGTCAGGAAACTATCGGTCGTAATTTTTACTAAAACTTGAACATTAGTTACTTCGATTGCTCTGATAAGCCAACAACTGACAGGAATCATTATATTTATTTTATCACGTTTTTATTGTCTACGAACACGGGAGATAACAAGTGACTATATTTCGAATTATACTTATTTTTCTCTAGTTAATTACATAATTTTACAATGCATTACCACATTATCCTTTATGATTCTGAAACATATTTTCTTAACTGATGTTCTTTCATTTTATTTGGCATAGAAATAATGGCATTCATGTTGAATCGACAGTATTTAATAATTTGTTGTTATAACATGCCTAAGCTTCTCTCATCAATAAAACAAAACCGTTACTCCTTAAGTATAGTCACTAGGCAACGAATCACACAGGCATGAAGTCGACATTGGCGCACCAGCAGCTCAAACAACATTATCTCCATGTATTGTAAAAATAATGCACCTACGCCACGCACAGGTCCGTAGCCAGCCCAAAAGTGTAGAGAGGGGTCGGTAGAAGTTAGAGTGGCCAGATCCAACCATATTATAGTTCATTTGGAAGCCTCCCGTGCTTCCCTATGGATACGGGCCTGGCCACGCATACTTTGTACCTTACAAAAAGTTCAAACTTCAATTTATCACGAATGTAATGAGCATTTTTAATAGGCTGAGAAGTTAAAAGTGCAGAAGACAAATTAACATACACAAACATTTCTCAGGAGCTCTTGCAAACGCTAAATCTCACCTGTCTCTTTTTCAGCTGACACCAAAATAAATAAATGGAATGGAATCTTTCAGTTTAACGTGCCACGATTATATTCTTTAGGCTAAGGGAGACGGATGATTAAGGCAAGCGAATGATAATGGAATAATTGGTGGAATGAGAATGTGGAAGGAAACAAGGGTATTCTGGAGAAACCCACGGATACAATGTTGTCTACAACCAACTTACTTGGTAACATAAACCCACATCATTTAATGTCTTTTAATGTTAACATACAAAATGTTAATAACAACCGTTTCGTCAGAAATATTGTTTACAGTAATAATAGAACAGGATATGCAATGGATAGTTATCTTGCTTAATATGGGTACCCGTAAGCTAATACGAGGGGCTGCTGGAAAGTTCGTAGCTCAACCGAGGGATACACGTGGAATGATGAAATTGTACAGTTTTAAAGAACAAGTATCCATGTACAAATATGCATTTTCATATTAATAACGAAATTCATTTTGTATTTTTTCAGGTTCCTGAAGTGATCGTGTGTGCCCAACCAGCGAATTTCACGAACATCGAAATTAGAGCTGACATCAAATTGTTGTTCCACCAAGAAAAGGTACCGCAGCAAATTCATGAGGAAATCAGTCAAACACTATGGAACTCTCCTCCGCCATATGTAATGGTAAAGAAGAGGGTTACACAATTTAAACGTGGTGATTTCTCAACAGATGATGCTCCACGTATAAGAAAACTACAAACAGTGACTATTCCCGAAATCGTGGATGAAATTCATGACATTGCCCTTGAAAATTTCAGAATCTTATCAAAACGTGTGGCAGAGATTGTGAGCATTTTAAGGGAATGCATCAGTAGTCATAATTCATAATGTTTGGGCATGTGCAAGCTCTCGGCAAAATGGATCCCCAAAAATCTGTCAAGAGATCAAAAGCGTAAAAGAGTGAGGGCATCAAGGAAAGTTATCTCCCATTTTGACCGCAATGCCAACCAATTTTTGTCACCAGTAGTAACCATGGACGTAGTTGTACCACTACGATCCTGAAACGAAACAAAATTCAAAGAAGTGGTGGCACTCAGGTTCCCCTCGCTTTAAGAAGTTGGCTGGGAAAGTGGTTGTCACATTCTTTTGGGAGGGAGGATTCACACCCATCGACTACCTGCTCACGGGTCAAACAATTAATGCAAAGTATTACTCTGCTTTATACACAAAACTGAAAGACAAATTGAAAGTGTAATCTTTCAGGACAACAGCCCTGTCCATCGAGCAATGGTCTTGCGTTTCAATGTTTACATCCTCTTTATTCTCTGTCACACCATTATTTATTCCCCGCATTCAAATACCACTTCAAAAACGGACGGCATTTCTGAATCTAATAAGGTAATTTAGTGCTACGCAACAGTAGTGCGAACAGTTTCCAGAATTTTATTTAACTCGTCTGCGAAAATTTGGGCACTGTGCAAGGACGGGGAGAGAATGTAGAATATCTGTAAAATTTCATCACTTTATGTGCCCTCCTTCCGGTTGCGTTATGAACTTTTCAGCAGTTCTTCGTATGCACACCAGTGTATCTAGAACACAACGCACGCTAAAATAAAATATACTTAAAAACACTAAAACGCAGGTAAAATTGGCAGTGTTAGAACTGGTTTCCAAGTTACAAAAAATAAATTTGGTATTATTTACCTAAATAGATATTTGAGTAACACAAGGATGTCTCATAAAACTTAACTTGACTGCTTTATACAGGGTGGCCTACATTAAAGTAGCCTGGCGTGGTAATACAGGATACCAGCCGAAATATTAGGAAAATGTAAACACTGGCTACCTCGCGTGCTAAACAACTGCGCATCGGGCGGAACACTGGGTTTTGTCAAAGAAACTAATTAATACATATAATTATTTGCTCGTCACTAGTATCACCGGGAATAGTTACTTTATGTGGGGCACCCTGTATAACAAAAGGCTGACAAATATCGATACGCTAATATTATAAAGTTTACTGAATCAATAAGATAATAAAATGTTATACCATCTTGAGATCAAATGAATGTTTACAATAATGACCATGTCTACACAGCTCCAAAGTGAAATAAAATTTTTAATTTCGTTCAGAAAAGCCTGTAATAACACAGTTCGGATTGTTACTTTGAACGTAGATATAACGTTGCACTGACAACTTAGCAAGGGTTTGACTGACATTTCTTCATGCCTAGAAAGTTTAGAATTGTTCTTAAAATAAAAATAAAAAAAACTATCCACTAGCTTGAATAGTATCCGTCTTCTAAATTATTTTCGAATTTCTGTTCGACGAGGCGCGTTCGGAAAGTAACCTCCGATTGGTCACTATGTAGCAGTGGAGGCAGCGCTACAATCTTTGCACAGACGTGCGCGGTAGATCACTCTGTATCCAGCTGTGGAAGAGTAGAGATTGTCTGATCACTTTTCTAGCGCTAGTTCCACTTCTGTAGCGTCTTAAAAATGTGTGCTGCAATAGAAAACCCTGCCAAGTGCGAGGTGCGAGCTGTTATATGTTTTCTTACGGCAAAACAACATTCGGCAGCAGCTAATCACCAGGAACTCTGTGCCGTGTATGGACAATGTGTGATGAATGAAGTTGTTCGTGAATGGGTTCGTTCATTTAAAAGTGAACGAACAATCATGACTTCACTCTGCTCAGGTAAATAAGGACTTTTTGGACCAGTTCAACTGGGACGTTTTCAATTATCCATCTTAGAGCCCAGATTTGTCATTCAGCAATTATCTCTTCATGCATATGAAAAAGTGGCTTGGATCTCAGCACTTTGGTGATGATGATGAGCTGAAACATGCGGTCACAGGCTGGTTTAAGGCAGAGGCGGGAGATTTTTATGCTGATGGAATTTCTAAGCTAGAGGTTACTTTCCAAACGGCCCTCGTAAAAACATCAACGTACAAGTTCATGTTTTTAGCGTACAAACCGAATATATAAAATGAGAAGCGAAGTAAGTCACATTAATATACATTAAGTAATCTCGATATATTAACCATAAGTTTCGATACCCACTTTCCATTATAATACCACATTAGTGTAGAATGACAGTTCTCCGAAAAGTTCGTCACACACAAGTAAAGATTACAATAAATAAACAAATGTTACAAAAATTATTGATTCCAAACCATATGAAGCCTTTGATGATTTGTTCTTTCTTCTTCAGTAGCAAAATACTTCCGACACATTTTACAATTGAAAGGTTTCTCTTCATGCAAGATTACATGTCTTTTCAGATTACTACTGTCATTAAATTTCCTTCTGCATATCTGGCATGAGTAGGGCATTTCACCTCTGTGAATACGGATATGTAATTTAAGACCATTTATACTACGAAACTTCTTGGAGCAATCAGAACAACCATAGTGCTTACCGACCGACGGGACTGAAATTTCGTAATTCCTCCATGATGTTATACCATGGCTGAAATTAAAAATGAATAATAATGCTTATATTTCAACATCATTCTGACTAGTGACATTATGTGATACATGCTGCAACATCTTTTCTATGAAGGGGAAAAGGGGAATGGGGAGTGGAGGGGCATAACACACACATCTCAAATTTTTAATGCAATACTTGTTCTATATTTACGAAGACAAACGAAAATTCATATTCGAAAGAGAATAAAATATAACCAAAGCATGTGTTACAATTTCGGCAATAATATATTGTAGAAACTGTCAGATTATAGTGATCGCAGCGAGTCGTGAAGCCTGACCTAGATCCATCAAATTCAGCACCCAATAGAATGCGGGGTTGTCATATTTTTCAATCATACGAAATGTTTCCAGTGTCGTCTCTCGTGCTATACAGAGAACATCTCCTGAGGGAGGGTACAGTGTTGTCGAATTGCCGCTAACTTTCGTTTATTGTATTATGGTTTTGCTATTGTTACCATTTAATTAGAATAACTGTTAAAGTTACAGTTCTTTAAAAGAGTGTTTTTTCTAGCTCGTTCGCCATGTCTTTTAAGTTTGGCAACATTGTTGGTGCACTTTAGTTGCTTCACGTTTTCTCAAGTGTGCGTTCGGAAGGTAGCTAGCTCCACGAATTGTGCCGAATTTTTCCGAAGCATCACACGTGAGGCAAAGAAGTTCTGTGATTGATATAGAGCACAGGCTTCACGATTCCTCGCGGTCACTACAGTAAACGCCGCACTTGTTATTTTTATTTATGGTATTTGTAGTACCAAAGCTAGAATGAACAGCATTTAAGTGAAAGATCAGTTATGACAAAGCATCTGTTAGTAACATTACTACTATTCTGAAGAAGCTGTGCCTTTAAGTTTTGATTTCGAGATTGGAAACAACATTCAAAGTTAGGTGTGTCTTAATAAGTGGCATAATCCATCCACAAACTACAATATATATCTGCTAAATTTAGGTATCTAATGGAGAAAAGTTACGCAGTCATATAGGAAATGAAACTGAAATCACATTTTATTTCACCGCCGGCTACATGCGCCCATTACACCTTAATACCCTTTTCTTGGCAGTGCCTACGGTACTCATTCGATTCTTTGACACACACACTCACAAAAGTAAGTGTAGCTGTGTTGTGCTGTTTCGTCTTTACATCGAGGTGCATATTGGAATGTTTTTCCATACATCGCTGCTATTCGGTAGTTACTACCTACTTTTGACAATGGCAGCTAGAAGTGTTAGACATCTATGTCGATCACAGAAAAAAGGGAGTGAAGATTAGTTTGCTGATTGGAGATCAAAGCCCCTTTTATGCAAAGAATCAGGATTAACTATTTCAAGTTTATACATGATGCAAGTTTCTGATCGGAGATCGAACCAAGGACCACACGTTAGACAATATTGATTGTTAAGGTGCACGGGAGATGAAAGAAAAAAAAACAGTTGACGTCTTAATCTGGGAAGAGTCAATGCGTTAACATCTCAACGGTTAATGGCAACATGAAGGGTGGCCATCTATATCGTATATTCCAAATGTGTAAGGAAATTGTTGAATTCTGCTTTTTTCAATATGCACCTAGAGTGAGTATCTCGACCAAGTTCGTTAATGGAATCAGGCCATTAACATCCTGTGTTCGTTTCCCAGTGGAGTCGAAAAAGTGTAAAAGCTTTTCAGGCCAGCTACCCCGAGTGAGTTTTTTCTGGGGTTTCCTCATTGGCACCAAGCAAATGCCGGGATGGTACTTAACATACAGGTTCTAGGCCGCTTCCTTCTTTCCTTTTCCTCAGATAGTGTGATCGCCGAGGGACGTCATCCATCATAAGTGATAGGCTAATTTAGTCATAGATGCCGAAAGCCAAGAAATCTGAACAGCGTGACAAACATCTTGGCATTTGAAGGCGGCGCTCAAAGTTCCCTTTAAATGCTGCTAGCAAATGAGAGGCCAGCGGTATTGCCACGTTTAGTTTATCACATCCACGTCTATCCCCTGCCACCTGATCGCACTGTAATTCGTCTGCTTAGCCATAGCCACACCCCTTTAACACTCGGCAACGTCGCGTCAGAGCTTGTGTTTTATTCGTTTAGCTGAAATGCCAAGATGTTTGTCATAGGTCTTAATTCCTAATTACAATCTTCACTGTCTTTACCAGAATTTAGTAATAAAAGGTGGCCCAAAAGTAGGTATACACCCCTGCATTGATCAAATATAACATTCTAGTTTACGGGTGTATTTACTTCGACTCTTCCGAGCTTAAGATGTAAGTAAAAAAAAAATATATATTAAGAACAAATAATAAAGAAACACCTGATGGATAACAATAAGAAATGATATAAAAACCAATGAGTTGACTGTATACCTTCTTTTGGGCCACTCTGTATATTTTCTAGTTCTGTTAGTGTATACTGGTATGGACAGAAGAAAAGATCAGATGTAATTTAAAGATAATTGAAGGAAAGTAGCTCCAAGTTGAAGGTGAATAAAAAGTGATCCACATGTCAGTTTTTACCTTAGCAACACAAGCAGCTTCAAGTGCAGTGCTAAATGTTTACTATGTTTATTAGCTTAAATAACTATGAAGTAAAGGCGCGATTGTGATTATAACTGAGGCAGAATAAGAACTTCAGTAACCTTCCCATGCTTCCTTTACCTAGCTGCATCATTGGAACGGTACATTCCTGTTGACTCATCTATAATGTCTGATGCTACAATTGTATACAATAAACTCTTCTTCCTGCTATCATACACTTCATGTCAATTTCTTGACACTACGCCATGACAATTAGGGGTTTTAAGCAACAATACACATCGAAGAACAAAATATTCGCCTGCGAAAAACAAATTTATTGCACTAGTCAACAAGAAAAGATTTACAGAAAAAGAAATTGAAGCATATTTTTAGAATTTCAGGAACAACACTATAAAGGAATCAAGGGAGTTCAATCAATCTGTACCATTTTAAGATATGTTTCTACTCTTACATACATCTTCGTATTTACTCAAGTTTCAATCCCCTGTAATAAGTAAAATAAATACTTTACAACGCTCTTCAGTTTGCTTTTTTACAGATATGCTATTAATAAAAGTTGTTTCTGTAAAAGGTTTCTATAATTATCTACAGATAATGTTAAACTTTTGGTTGAATCTAGGGTATGAATAAAAGAGTGATCAGTTATCACATATTTTATACCAACACCACTATCTCTTCAGAAAAACTTGGATATTTATCCACAATGCAATCAAAGTTAAAGTCAACAGAACCAATTGAAAGATTTAGTATTAATATTGTAGAGTGTTCCTGATTCAGTGAACAGCACCTTCATTTGGTACATCTTTCTTTCCACGTTTACACTTACCCAGTATTAGTCTTGTATTTTTAGTTTTTTTTTTTTTTTCAGCTGTCTCAGTCAATGTTTTGTCCACTTCTAACAACTGTAAGTTTTGCATACAGTCTATCTAAAATCAAATGTAAGATTTCATTACTTATTATTCGAAGTTCAGTTATTTAAAAAAAAAAAAAAAAAAAAAAAAACTACATACAACGCTTTCTGGCATAATATGCAACTACTAGTCAACTTACAAGGTCCTCACCTACTTTTTTAAAAGAAAAAAGCTATCTTTTCATTCCGAAGAACATTTTTTTTCTACCAACAAGTGCGACCAAAGACATCAAAATTGTCTTTAAATGACAAATCTCTTCAAAGCATACTAAATTGTATTCATGATTCAGAGCAAAAGTCATAAATTCGTTACGCGTCTATTTTGCACTTATCCTAAACTGGATCAATTTAATTAGTTATTTTATGGATGCTCTATTGTATTATGACTAGAGACCGGATCTTTAGGCACTAAAAACCTGGAAAATAGGCAGGCAAATAGGCACTTAAATTTTAAAAAATAGGCAGTAAAATAGGCACTAAAATGTAACTCGAAATAATAAAGATAAATAATACCATTAAAAAATAGATTCAAGTCATAGATAATGTTCAAAGAATATAGAAATATACTTGTTTGTTGAAGAATATCTTCTTTTACTGTATATACAGAAACGAGGCATGTTATGCATTCCACATACTGCATGAACCTGAAAGATGTGCACATACTTCGGGAGGTGATTCGTGACATGAAAAGAAGACAAAAAGTGCTGTTGCATGTTATCGAGTTCTGCGTCGTGTTCAAGTGACAGGGATGCCAACTTGGAATCGAAAATCGAATCTTGACAATTGGAACGGGACATAAAGGTGCGCACATACTTCAGGAGATGATTCGTGACATTCAAGAGGACTTTTGTCTTCTTTCCATGTCACGAATCACCTCCCGAAGTATGTGCACATCTTTGAAGTTCATCTTGTATAGCTATATATTGCAACGTACCACATGCTTATGTTTACAAACACATAATATACGTAAAAATGTGTGCATTATGTTACATAAATTATATATTTTCCTAATGAAGGCTTATTTTGAAGAAAATGCATAGAATAGGCAATATTAGGCACTAAAGCAATTATTTAGGCAGTAAAGGTCGAAATAGGCAAAATAGGCAAAATAAAATTGCCTTAAATCGAAACTATAACCCCCCATATAAACTTTAAAACGTTATTTTTGATCATATCTTTAATATTAAAGAATAGGCATTTTGCCTAACATCCGGTCTCTAATTATGACCAATGATTTTGTCTTTCCCATTTTTCAGTCCACTTAAATAAACTTATGTCACTTTTAGGTCCCTTTCTTAAGGGTCTTCAATACACCGAAATTAAACTACCGCTATTTTTTTGAGTTTTTCTATAATATCTTCAAAACAAATAAAAGTACTCGAAAAGCAGAAACGTAGTGAATAGTGTTGCCACGAGACGAGACGAGACGAGACTTCAGGCTGTCTCGTCTCGTCTCGTGCAAAGCATGTCTCGTCTCGAAAAAATGTGCTCGTCCCGTCTCGTGTCTCGTCTCGAGAGGTTCTGTCCCGTCTCGTCTCGTCTCGTTTGTCTCGTTTTGTCTCGTCTTGTCTCGTAAAAAATATAGCAGCATACCATGGGAACGAAAGTTAAATGTAGCAGGCTGCACCATGCTAATCAAGATACAACTAAGTTACAAGAATTTACCAGAACACAAAGACAAGAAATGTCACGGTAGCTACACCGTGAAGCCTTCACCTCTGGTGTATGTGGTAGTCGGTTCGATCTCGGTTAGTGCCATGTGAGCTTTGTGGTGGACAAACATCGAATGTGTGTGGGGGCCGCGGTAGCTCAGTGGTAGAGCGTTCATCTCTGGTGCTTGGGGTCTCGGGATCGATCCCAGCCCCTGCCAAGGGAACTTTGTGGTGGACAAACACCGTGTGCGTGGGTTTTCTCGGGGTTCTCCCGTTTCATCTCACTTTCTTCATTCCACCATTTCATTCATTACTTATCATCACCGTCTCCTTTAGCCTAACCGGCATAACCGTGGGACCTAAAACTCAAATATTTCATTTCATTTTTCGAATGTGTGTGTTTTCTCGAAGTTGTCTAGTATCCTACCACTTTCTTCATTCCACTAATTTTCCCATAATCATCCATTCGGGGTGGGCCAAAGTTGCCTAAAGGTCTTAAAAATAAATTCAAATAAGCTCACAAGGCAAGGACAAATAGTTTACAAGATAATATATCTCTGCTGTTGTTGTCTGAGGCTTCTCGACCCTGGCTTTTTTTTTTTTTAACATTCTGAAACATTGAAATTTGTTTCACCAGTTTCAATACACGAATATACAGTAAATTGCTCATAGGTACGTCGAAGATGAAGACACTAATGTCAAATAATGTTTACACGACAAGCAAAGTTCGATGTAAAGGTGTCACCATCCGCGACACTATCGTATACTATCAGCCCACTTGCTTTATAGTGTCTGTATATATATATATATATATATATATATATATATATATATATATAGAGAGAGAGAGAGAGAGAGATGGAAAGATATATAGATAAATAGAGAGATAGATATGTGTGTACACTTTGATTTCATATATTCCAGCCTTTAGGTTTCCATACCAATCCAAAAACTACTTTCCATTTTAGCATGTTTAGATTTGTTGCAATTATTTTTTTTTTTAAAAAAAAAGCTCGGAACCAAATAATTTTATTGAGTAATGGAAAGTATTTGATTGAAATTTTATATGTTACTGCACAATAAGCTCTACTTAGTGCCATAGTAATGGGAGCTGAACGACACATCGGACCAAAGAATGCTTGGGGCCAGTCTTCACCTCCATGGTACAAATCTGTTCCCATAACCGCGGGGTGTGTGCCACTATATGGTGGTTGCCCCGTTTGTGTAACAAACTCATGACAGTGCACCCAGATTTGCTAGTGGTCTAAAAAAATTTGATTTTTGGGTGGCCATTTTAGATTAAAGTTTCTTATATTGTCGTGATCTTCACGACACCAAGATCTTCATACCAAGCTGAGCGGTCTGCGGCGATAGACCATCGGCTTGAAGGCCCCGGGTTGAGTCCCGGAAGGGTCATGTGTCTGGATTTTAACAGCATTTGTTTTTTCGTATTGTGTCAGGGGGCGAAATCGTACGAGATAAAAGGATTTCAGTCTGAAAAAAATGGAGAGAATATCCTCCCCAAGATACTTTCATGGGAGTAAGGAATTAGTAAAAATATAGGATATACATTTTATAGCAGGTTTAAAATTATAGTTTGGGTATCCTATTTCTTTTCTGTTAATTATGTTCTTCAATGTTCGAATTTTGATCATTCTCATGATATTTTCTGCTTTCAATGGAGTTCCATGAATATTATACCAAATGTTCTTTACACTCTGTAAGAAACAATTTCTGAAGATAATTTAGGTCCTAATGAATATTATTCACTAGGAAAGGGAAGTATTCTCCTCCTCTCAACATGGAAGCAGAGCAAGGTCCGTCGACCCTACTGTTCCGCGCTTTTACAGGTCCCTTCATAACTCGCTGTTTCTGCGTAGCCACTTTCTCCAGCTGTAGTGTGACGACACCCTGGTGAAGCGGGGACAAATATCGTGTGGTAAGCCTATGTTCCACCTTAGCGATTTGCAAAGGAAAACAAATTTTTAAATGTAATAAAAGTAAAGACTACATACAGATACAATATGTACTCACTATAGCATCCTGGGGAGTTCCTGTGTTTTTCTACTCAAAAACCGAATTCTGAAGTATGTCTTAGCCTTGTCGAATAGTTTCAAGATCGAAGTGTCTTTCTTAGGACATAAAACGGTCAGCCAATCACATTCTTTTTCTTTTCTTTGGTTCACAGTTTTTTGTGAAATATTCGAAATATAACTTCATACTATTTTATTGTTTCCATCCACCTGGAAGAAGGTGAAACGAGACCACCACATAGCCTCATGTTGCCACCATTGAACTTCGAAAGAATCGCAACTATCTTGAATCCTGAGACTTCAACTTTCGATATGATTTCGAAGAGTAATTTTTACTTTTCATAGTCTTATCGAAATCATAATACACTGGCTGTTTCCACACATCTATTAAGCCTCGAATCATTGTCACCTGTACATTTCTGTGTGGTCCTAAAAATAAATATACGTTTTGGTCATAGCATACACGCCTATTAACATTCAATTCATCAAATATAAGCACTGAAAATTTTTCCACACTCTTTAAGTAGTCAAAATTTTGCTAAGTCAAAATTTTCAAAACTGGGGTAGGAATACCAGGAAAAAACGGTAATTTTTGCATACAACGTCGAAATGTTGACACATTGGGTACGGGGATTCGAACTTGTAACCGCAGATGATTGTATAATTTATCAATGAGGCGTGTTGTGTTAATGCACGAATGATATCTTAATCAATCCATCTTAGTTTTTTCTTGCCATTCATTAGCATATTTACTTGGCCCTGTATAAAACTTTTTCGTAATATATCCACCACCGGTTATTAACCACTTTATTGAAACGATCACAATATTATATTTTAGAACTGGCCTTTGAAATTAATTCTTTATTATATTTGCTTTCCAGTTCTTTTAACTTCGTTTGTAAACCTATTATTTTGGCTTTGTATATACTGTTAGACTTCAGTTTTTCGTTCTCTTTACGCAAAAAGGAGAGCTCTTCTTTTGGTTTATGCCCCTCACTCTCCACAAAACAAACGAAAAATAACATAAACAAAGAGTTATTTTTTATTTCAGTCACAATAGTTATTTCATCTGGCTGCACCCCAATGTCTGATTTGTTTTTTCTTTAAACACCTAACTTCCGTACATTTAATTCTTTCATTATTTACATCAACACGGTTCCGTATAGTAAAGGTAAGTTTAGTGAAGGCACGTCTTGTTTAAACTTTTTCTTGGGTAGAATATTTAGAAGCTCACATTTTAAATTATGTCCATCAGCTTCGGGAATAAAATGATCGGAATAGACGCTGGCGTTTTCAACTTTAAAGATGTCTTTCCGACAGCATTTCTTTTGCCAAACTTTCCGCAAATACGGAGGGAACCGAGGGAAATACATGATAAATAACTTTGGAACCCGTAGTATTTCTACTATAATTGCGACAAGTACTTAGTGTAGAATTCGACATGCTTATAGGCTAACACGAGCACTACAGTAATTAATGTTTTCTTAATACAGGAAAGCAAGAATCACTTATTTTCCTGCAAAAATCAAAGAAACAAACAAGGGTGAATGACAAGGACCTTGGGCGAGAGCTGTTTCTGCTCCCGCCGTGACGTCACAATTTTACTGCATCTTCGGTTTTCAAAGAAGGGTAGTTATGACGCGACCTTAAAAGAGGAAAGGAACAGTAGGGTCGACGAACCTTGGAAGCAGAGGGCAATTTCGCACACTGGTCAGATCAAACATTTCCGCGTAACAAAACGAAGGTCCCCCTGTAAAACCTCTTCATTTAAAGTGTTATTGTTAGTATCATAAATTTGCTGAAAGCAAACAATTTGAAGGGTTCGTCGATAATATCTGCTTTTTTTGTCCTGCGCCCGCCTTCCAAACGAAGAAGTGAATTTTACAACATGACTGCTGTATAATAAGCGAGCGATTGGTAAAATGGTAAAAGTGTATTTTTATGTGTATGTGTGTGTGTGAGAGAGAGAGAGAACGAGAGAGAAGACAAAATTTTAGTTGCAAGACAACATACTTCAATTGCCGTTTTCGGTTAATTTCGGTTCATATAGCAAAAAGAATACCGCCACCAGAGAATCCGCCATCTCAACCAGAACTTTCAACTACAGCCTGTAATGAGTGTAGACCTTATCCAGTTTTCAAATTGAATAGATGGTGGTGGTAGTTCGGTTTCTTGACCTTGTAAAAATCTTCCCTGTCTTTGATTTTGTTTGTCATCATTCCAGCCAGAAATGAAAAAAAAAAAGAGAATTCCTCAGTTTACAGCAAGGGGAATTGGGGACAAGACATTAAGGATGATATTCCTGGAAGCTCATGTATCACGATTGTTTCATTCAATAGACAGAGGACACTTTTCTATGAAGGCTTTTCAACATGTTCTCTCACAAAGGGGATTTTCCTTTTGCAATCTATATGACCACTGGCAATTTCAATCTTGGCCATTCCCGCCAGCTTTTTCATTTTCGAGACACGAGACGAGACGAGACATTTCACGAGACGTCCCGTCTCGTCTCGTGTCTCGTCTCGTTTTCGAGACGGGACAAGTAGTCTGTCTCGTCTCGTGTCTCGTCTAAAAGGGTTCTGTCTCGTCTCGTGTCTCGTCTCGTTTACGAGACGAGACGAGACGGGACACGAAAAATGTCTCGTCTCGTGGCAACACTAGTAGTGAACTAGACAATATGACTTTGCATGTGATACTTTTACCACAATTCACCTATCTGCTTTTGATATGCCGCTATTTACAGAACCCGCAAAAAATGCTAAATCTATCTACAGTTGCAAATAGAAAGCAGATAGATGAGTTGTGATAACGGTATCACATGCAAAATCGTATTGTCTAGTTTACTACGTTTGTGCTTTTCGAATACTTTTATTTGCTTTGAAGATATCTATATATATAAAAGAGAACGTACAAATCCTTTGTCCGCTCATCACGCTAATACGGCTGAACCAATTTCTTTCATTTTTGGGGGGTTATTAGGATTTGGACCCTAGATGGTTTTTATCATATCACTTTAATTTTTAATTACCAGTGTCTTGAGATAATTGACCATTCAAGTGTCATCCTTTGTTATTAGTTCATCATAGGTAAAAATAAACGTATTTATAAGCAACCCGCATGACCGTGTCACTCGGCGGGTTAACATAAATGACAGGCGCTATAATTTTAACATTTACTGCAATTTGAAAGCGAAAAAGTAAAAATTATCTAAGTAACAAAGTTTATTGCGTTCCGGGGTGACCGCAGCGAAGCGGGGTGAACGCTGCTATCACTCGGCGGGTTAACATAAATGACAGGCGCTATAATGTTAACATTTAATGCAATTTGAAAGCGAAAAAGTAAAAATTATCTAAGTAACAAAGTTTATTGCGTTCCGGGGTGACCGCACCTTTGTTATTAGTTCATCATAGGTAAAAATAAACGTATTTATATGCAACCCGCATGACCGTGTCACTCGGCGGGTTAACATAAATGACAGGCGCTATAATTTTAACATTTACTGCAATTTGAAAGCGAAAAAGTAAAAATTATCTAAGTAACAAAGTTTATTGCGTTCCGGGGTGACCGCAGCGAAGCGGGGTGAACGCTGCTATCACTCGGCGGGTTAACATAAATGACAGGCGCTATAATGTTAACATTTAATGCAATTTGAAAGCGAAAAAGTAAAAATTATCTAAGTAACAAAGTTTATTGCGTTCCGGGGTGACCGCAGCGAAGCGGGGTGAACGCTGCTAGTTACAGAAAAACTTTGAAATTAGCGGTAGTTTAATTTCGCTGTAGTGAAGACCCTTAAAATGCTTCTTAAAAAGTTGGTTGATTCACTCGACGCAAAAAGAAAAAAAAAGCCATCTAAGAGAGTGATTTAAGAACTTAAAAAGAAAAGTGTATTGTGGATAAAAGTTCATGTGTGTGATTAGTGATATATCAGTATGACTATTAAGTTTACGAGGTAAAGGCCTTCCTTATTGGGTAGCTCTATGGACCGACCATATTGAAAGTTAAAAGGAAAAAAAAAAGTTTCTGATTTTAATGTATCTGCTATTGCCTGAATTTATTATCCTCAAAACCC
Organism: Thermobia domestica; assembly: GCF_964235325.1. Classification (NCBI taxonomy): domain Eukaryota; kingdom Metazoa; phylum Arthropoda; class Insecta; order Zygentoma; family Lepismatidae; genus Thermobia; species Thermobia domestica. The sequence continues at coordinate 17,197,657 of NC_137456.1, read as the reverse complement.
TTATTACGACATAATTTTATTATTTCTAGTCTTTAGTACGTACAACTTTGAAAAATATCACAGCACAGGCTGTACTACACACACATTTTTTAACTATTTAAACAGAGAAACGGAGAACCGGGTTGGATTTCCGTCTGAAGCTCATGTGGTTCGGACCCCATGTTACGCTGTAGGTTCACGTTTCATATAGTCTCTTGTTGCTGAAAGGGACGTTAAAATAATCCAACCAAACACAAATTCTTTTTTCTTGATAAGTTACGGGAAAGTACAAGGGAACAACTTGAGTCACCACATTAAAGTATTTAAGTTTTGCAGGCATTGACAATGCCAAGTGATGGTGAACACACCACATATTATACGTTACATAATATATATTTTTTGTATTCTCTGTATCCTGCATCTTGCTTCACTTGTCTCCTAGGGCAGAAAAATTGGGAAATGACTAGATGAAATTTGCATTTTTCTTAAAATAAGCCCGGTTGGCTTTATCTTGCAGACTTTGGTAGCCATAATGTTAAGAAAAATATTTTCTCAGTTAAAAATCAACTCTCGATCCAAGTATATAACTATGGACCGCTCACACACCCGCTATTACGCCTGGAGTTAAAAATGGGAATGAATCATACATTATTCATTTTATTCGTAGGCCGCAATTTGGCCATCACGGACAGTGACAAACAAGCGATAGTTCAAGAATACCATTCACAATTTTAACACTCGTATATTTTCCACATTTGCGTAACAGAGTTTCATTCTTTGCACAAGCATAAAGTGTTCTATGCATGCCATGTCGAATTTCTTATTTTCTGTTGACTTTTTTTTTTAAGAAATAAATTACGTTACATAACAATAAAAACGTAAGTAAGAGCAAACACTTCCAGCAGATTAAGTTTCCTTGTTCCCTTTCCCTTACATAATACAGGGTCCGGCAAAAGACCTCCCGTATTTGAAGAAGGCACTGTGAGAGTTGGGTGGGAATAAGGCGGCGGAGAGGTATCAAATGATAGCGGTATACGTAGCATTTTCAGTAGTCTCAAGGGCGTGGCGCAGTGAGCATCGTACGCTTGTTGCGGAGGAGTATATTCGTAATTGTGGTTTTGTGATTACTACTCAGCGAGCCTTTCGCATTCGGTTCGGACTTTACAGACATTATTCTGTTTCGAATAGAAAAACTATTAAAGTTTGGGTATCAGACTTTAGACCAACAGGTTCTGCACTGAGAAAAAAAAATCATCTGGCCGACCTTGGATCGTAACAACGCCAGAAAATGTGACGTGTATGAGAGCGTTCATCCAGCAATCTCGGAAGCGTTGAGCACTTAAACAGGCCTGCGAGGCGATTTTTTTTTCTCAATGCAGAACCTGTTGGTCTAGTCTGATACTCAAACTTCAATAGTTTTTCTATCCGGAACAGAATGATATCGGCTAAGTCCGAACAGAATGCGAAAGACCCGCTGGGTAATAATCACAGAACCACCATTACAAATGTATTCCTCCATAACAAACGCACGATGCTAACCGCGCCATGCCATTGCGACTGCTGAAAATGGCATCATACCGTTATCGATCGGCACCCCCTCCGCTGCCGTATCCCCACAACTCACACAGCGCCCTCTCGAAATACGGACCCTGTATTTAGCTATCAAATATACCAATGATTATTGCACAACTTCAATTGAAAGAACAAGACGAGACAAAACTCATGGTTGAAATCCTCCTATGACGTGATACATCCGATTATGCTTCTCTGCTTCTAATTTTGTCTTAAACCATCTATTACACATATTACAAAAGAATGATCTCTTGGAGTGCATTCTCTCATGTTTTAACAAGTTACTCTTATCACTAAATCTCTTTGCGCAGATACGGCATTCATAGGGCTTCTCTCCGGTGTGGATCCGAAAGTGCCTCTTGAGATCGCTGACTTTGTAAAAGCTTTTGCCGCACCATGTACACTGATGTCTCTTGTCAGAAAACATACGGCTGAAATATAAAACAATGGCAATGGCTTTTACATTCTATTTTCTTCCACAATATACTACAAGCTAAATTAAAACTAAACTTCCAAGTGCTTCAATTCACGAGAGATTACAGGCAATCCCGACTAAGCGTACTGATTTCCTAAGCAGGAATTCGATATATCTTAATCCAATTAACTCCGCAACCGCCTTATGATGCTGAGTAAACAACTAATTTTCTGTCTTGAGAACCGAACTTGGAACCACGCGTCATGAGCTACACAGAGCATACAATGTAAACTTTTTTCGGAAAGAATTTCACTGACTACGGCCCCACTTAGAATGACCTATTTCGCCTACCTTTACATCCATCACATTTTTTCTTAAGCAATCAAATCTATCTATGCAATTAATTTATGCTAATAATGACACTGCTAGAAATAATTTAGGAAGTCCTTTGTGAAGACAGAGTTAGCGCTACAACTACTTCTATTTGAAACGGAAGGAAAACAGGACAGACCACATGTAACATTACAGTGGTTTCGGAGGTCACTTTTCAGCATAAGGACGGATTTATGACAGATGCACTTACATTTTAATCTGGGATCTAAAACTATATGATCGGAGACGGGTTACTAGAATTTCAATTACTAAACTTCTCAAGAACTGGATTTTGCAAATTCTGATGTGACTAACTGTACCTCTAAATTTGTATTTATGATGGAGGCTGAGCAAATATTTATTTTCACTCTAAGGCAAGGAAAGGGGTTTTAGCAAACTAAAGATCATAAAAAAATACCCCAGAAACTTAACAGGACAACAACGACTCACGAACCTTAGTATCATATTCATAGAGCATAACTTAGCTTCAAAGTTATTTTTTGAGAACACTGTAAAAAAATTTGCAGCCAAAAGAGCCCGCAAAGTTAAATTTTAGTTCCAGCAATTTAGTGTTTTCATTTAACTTACATCGATTTAAGAGATTTGTAAAATGTCCGAGTATAATACTCGAGACAACAGCTTGACTGTTTGTCATAATTAAATATTCTAAAGCAACAAACTGTTGATTCATTCTACACATATGCACATCCCGATATAATTCCAAAAACATTGAGATATGCAGTTATTATAAGACTATAAGATTATGTCAACCATGCTACTCTCAGATTATTTGGCAATCAAATACTAATTAGTTTGGTGTTTTAACTTGTACTAAAAAATTATGTACTGAAAATTTAAAATCAAGTTTTACCACTTAAAGGAAAAATGGAACAGAAGAATTACGGTGTGATGTCAATATACGGTGTAGTCGGGGAGCGTTTTGGTTTGGTTCGTCAAAAGGGGGAGAGGGCGGTAAGGCGAGTTCTTAACACGGACGACAACTAGCCTAGCTGTGTTGCTGGGAGGCGCCATCAGAAAAATCGGATCAGATGCACAGCGATCACTTGTAGTAGTACGGTAGAAAAGAGCTTCAAATTTATCGGACTGCTGATAGTTTTGAACTTCTTATTCCAGTAGAGATACACACTATCATCTGTTTATCAAATTATGGCATGATCATGGTTAAGTTGTAACATTATGACTAGCATCAGGTAACTGGTTTCAAAGATTCTCATCAGCTGCTTTTCCTATTTTTGAAAAATTTCTCTCAAGGTATTACAAAAATCAAGGAAAAATATAATTCTGCATAATTTTCTGGTAACTACACAATGACGATCGGGAAGAAACGCGAAACGTCACTTTTTCTTCATTCTGAAAAAACTGAATTTTCAACTTTGACACCAGTCTTCTGCAGATAGCAGCAGGAAAGAAAAAAAAAACTATTGAGTGTAAATAACGTAAGCACTACTTGTCTATAATATTAGGATATGAATTTCTACCCCTCAATGCCTACACACTGATATCCATAACTCAATTTCGAGCATGAAGTGACATTTCACCTTTCTTCCCGTACTCATCAAATAGTAGTAACGTAGTCAACTCTTTTCCTGTAGTCTTTGTTCTTACTGAGACAATCAACTAACCATATAACGCCATGATTGATTTCAATATTTATTCTTTGTCAACGTCGAACACTTCAGTAAGCCAAGAAACTAAGCAGGAGATTCTATACACTAAACAAACTTAATTCTTGCAACATCGTGAAATAAAAAACCGTAAAACGAAAATAAGGTACACACTGATAAGTATACTTCAAATAAAATCCTTGATTAGTACTAAACACACGCGAAATACAATGACTCCCATCTTAAGACAACTTCGCAGTTTGAGTATCACACATACGATTTAGTTTTGCAAAGCAGCACACACATGTTGATTGAAGTCATCCTGAGAGACATAATTTTTGCAACAAATTCCACAGTAAAATGGCCTTTCCGCATGAAGTTTCAAATGCTTCATCATATTCCCTTTGATACTAAAGGTTCTCGAACACACTTGGCACTTGTACGGTTTCTCTCCTGTATGCTTACGAAGATGTCTTGTGAGGTCATGTGCTTTACGGAAACCTTTGGGACACCATGGACAAACGAAGCGTTTATATTGATTTGAACCCACCACTGCTTGGTGCATGGAGCCATCAAATACAACTACGTTTGAGAACATTGGTGAGCTGAAAAGTAAAATTAGCAGAAGTTTTACATTTTCTCCAGTCGTTTTGTTTACGTTACATACAATGTTTGTTCTTCTATTCTACTCAAAACTATACAAGGCATTCAAATAATTTTCTGAAATGCTCAAGTAAAAGTTATATATAATAATTATGTACGAATGTTTCCTCGTCTCTTATAATACATTGCCAGATTCTTTGTATCTAAATGCCAATAAACAGTAATGACTTAGAAGTCGTGAGTTAAACAGAAGTTCGTCAGGGGGATTTGTATGTAAATATATGCTTAATACATGTTTGGTAAATGCTGCATCTTGCTCAAGGGAAAGGGGTTAAAACCTTGAAACCAACCCTTACGTACGTCACGACTATATAGAACTAACTACTTTAGTTGTATAACAAGCATTATAATCAAATTATGTAAGCACACGTTACATCAGTGGCGTCTTTATAATGTAGTGATAATCACACGCCTTTCCAACAAAGAGGAAGAAAACTAATTTTAAAATATATAGAAATTTATTCCTATATACGAATGTAGAAGGACCAGACACAAATTTTAGTTATTTTAATACTGAGTCTCCACCCTCATTTATGTCCATGAGATGTTTGGCTACATAACTTTAAGTCACGATACTTGAAGTTACCTTCTGTTTATAAGTTCTGGTTTAGTTCTATCTAACGTCAGGCTCAGATACCGATCATCAAAGAAGTAAAAGAAACGACTTCCTTTGATATTGTGGATAATTATTTAGACAAATCACAATTTACTACTGTAGTTTCAACTTGTAGAATTCTGCCAAAACTAAAGTAAGTGGTAAATTTCCACTTTAATAAGAAATTACTACTTTCAACTTTGAACGAAACGATGTACGTAATTTATTGCAACAGACTTACTTTATACATAAATACAAAGTGCCAGATCATTACCTCCCGATTCCCTCGTGTTGTTAGGGATTTTTTTTTGACTTATTCCTCTAGAAGACTTTCAGAAACCCCATATCATAACGAATTATAGCATATTACATTACATATACAGGGTGTCTCAAAAGTTCCCAGACAGGATAATACTGTTGTTATAAAAGTTACAACAAAATGTAAGAAGGGAAACCGTCTCCAAATATGATGTTTCCAATCTAAAGTGAAAGAATATTTTAAATTGGATGAGCCGTTTGGGCTGCACACTCTTTATGTGCCCAATGTTAAATGAAAATGCAACGTTGCCATTTACCTGGACTCACAACAGTCGTGAATGAAGTTACTGTCTTTTACCCTAACATGTCGATGGCCAAGCCCACATTTCAAACATGTCCCCATTCACTATACTCTTACAAACTTTATGATCCAGGAAAATTACATTTTTATTTAACATTGGGCGAATAAAAAGTGTATAGCCCAAACGGCTCGTCCAATTTAAAAGAAAAATTCGTTCACTTTAGATTAAAAACATTATATTTGGAGACAGTTTCCCCTCTTAACATTTTGTCGTAACTCTGATAACAGAATTACCCTATGTCAGGAGACTTTTGAAACACCTCGTATATTCAAAGTAATTTAAATTATTTGTGTTACTCCCTACTATATAAATGCCCGACGGAAATAAAAATACATCTTTAAAAAAGTAAAACAAAACTGTTCTCTTTACCTTCCACTATACATGTTTCGGCAAATAGTTATTGCCGTCCTCAGTGTACGTCCTCTCAGAAAACTACTACTGCTTCACGAACGACATTACCGCTAGTTACCTTTTGCTGTAGCCATAACTTATGCACTTCCAGTTGTTGCCTTTCAACTAAAATCTCCTTGTATCTTTGTAATATCTTTGTATCCTTGTATCTTTAATTTCTTTGTACTAAACGGTATTTTGTAAGCATGGACATTTGTAATTAATGACATATTTCTTTAAATTCTTATGGTTTCGGGATTTGTCGTATCCATGAAATATAGTTAAGTATAGTCGAATATAAATTTGTACACAATTAGTTGGTAATGACATACTAAAAGATGAATAACAGTTCCTAGGGGGGTTTACATCGAATTTTGTCAATAAAATGCTATGTTTATAGCCATTACGATTATGCCCTCCTAAACTTAAACTGCACCGAGAAATGCAAAAACGCCTATAAAATATGATTTTCCAGGGCACTAAGAGTAAAATTTGTCGAAAACGTGCGGTACATGTAACTTCTTTCTAGCGGAATCCCTACTGTAAATCTACACTCTTTCATGCTTGTCATCTACGTAACTTAGTTTGTAAATCAACAGCTGTTATCTGGAAATTACGAAAGAAAGAAAAAAAAAAGTTTTTACTCTGTAAATTTTATGCTATTATTTTCAGCTATATTTTTGTATTTCAACAACTTCGTGAAAGTTAACTTCGTTTTCTGTATATGATGTACACTTTACATTTGCAGTTGCCGCATATAATGTTTACGATCTAGTGGAGTAAGACTGAGCTTCGGAGCGTTACCTTCAACTCTTTTTGACAGTGTTTTAGCTCCATGCGAGATAATGCCTAGAAAAACTAAGCTTTCAGAGATAAACCGCAACCGAGATATAACTTTGAAAACTATGTCCAATAAAGTCAAGGGGACAGCTGAGGTGTTCCGTAGGTAGAGTTCGTCTAGGAAACCCTACGAGACTGACTCTGCATATGGTTACAGTATTAAAATAAAACCACTCATCAGTAGTAAACAATGCGATATAGGAAGACTCCCATTTTAAGATAACTTTGTAGTACCACACACACATACCATTTAGTCTTGCCAAGCTGTACACACATGTTGATTGAAATCATCCTGAGAGACATAATTTTTGCAACAAATTCCACAGTAAAATGGCCTTTCCGCGTGAAATCTCAAGTGTCTCGTCATATTTCCCTTGATACTAAAGGTTCTCGAACATACTTGGCACTTGTACGGTTTCTCTCCTGTATGTTTACGAAGATGTCTTGTAAGGTCATGTGCTTTACGGAAACCTTTGCAACACCATGGACAAACAAAGCGTTTGTATTGATTTGAAGCTACCACTGTTTGGTGCATGGAGCCATCGAATACAGCTACACGTGAGAACATTGGTGAGCTGAAAAGTAAAATTAGCAGACGTTTTAAATTTTTACTAGTCGTTTTTTTATGTTATACACAATGCTTTTTTCTTCTCTACTGCTCAAAACCATACATGACATTCAAATCATCTTCTGAAATGCGCAAGTTGCAGTTAAAAAAAGTATAAGTATATACTAATGTTCCTAATGACACAATGCCAGATTTTCTGCAATTAAATGCAATAAACATTAATGATACACAACTAGTGGCGTAAGCAGAAGTTCGTCACGTGGTCAAAGTCGCAATTTCATATAATTTCAGGTGTTTGTATACATACCTTAATATGGAAATGTTTATTTTTTCATATCTTGCTCGAAAGGGTGCGTTAAAATTCCGATACATCGCCTTGCGTACGCCACTATATTGAATTAACCGGTATAAGCTCCTCTATTTGGACAATTATTATAATCAAATTAAACAAAGTATATGTTATATCAGTGGATGCATTATAATGTAGTCCCAATACAAAATTTTAAAATATGTAGAAATTTCCTGCACATGAATGAGGCACGACCGAAAGCAAATTTTACTTATTTCAACAGCGAGTATGCTAGTCTGATTGATATCCATGAGATGTTCGGCAACATAAGTGATGATGCTTGACGCAAACGCCTGGCCTCACGTACAACGTTATCACTCACACATCACCATTGAAAAAAATTCGTTTGTCACCTGCCTGCGGCGGGAGGGAGTGAAGGAAATAGTGCAGTCTCTATAAGCCCGGTGCTCACGCACACTACACACAAAGAAGATGAAAGGGATTTGTTCTGCTCGTGAAAAAACGATTCACTCATTATTTCAAGTGAGAGGCAGAAAGATTATGATGGAAAAATTAAACTGCTTATGCGCTTTACAATTTATTAATATAAAAGCTATTATACGTTCATATAACTATTCGAAGAGTTTTCGAGAATGGTTGCGATCAAATCCATGAGAGAAATACAGACTAACAAAAGTTTGTGGTATTGTGAGCGGAGTAGTAATTACTGATTGCAGTAACTAGACATACTCATATGGATCGTTAAGGCCCAGAGTTACGACAAAGGGCCTTCTTTAGTATTATGGATAATTATTTACAGGAAAACCACCATTTGCTGCTCTTGTTTCAACTTGCAGAATTTTACCAAACCTAAAGTAAATGGTAAATTTCCACTTCAATAAGCAATTACTACTTTCATCTTTGGACGAAAGTATATAATTCATTGCAGAAGACTTGTTTCATTCACAAATACATAGTTTATAGATATATATATATATATTCAAGAATTTTATTTGAGATCAAGAATAAAATAAGACTTCTTTCTAAAAATGTGTTTATTTTCCCTTTAAAAAATCCAAAGCTCAACATAGATAAGGGTTGGTTAAGCAAAGAATGGGAAGTTCTAATTAAAAATTACGCACAACATTGGCACAAAACCAAAAACATCTGCGTGAGCTGGCAACCTTCCTCACGTGAACAAAACACTGCACAAACTGTAGGAAATTACAAATGAATGTAAGGAAATTGAGAACTATAAACTTAGATTTGAATAGTGTAGTATTGACATGATTATAAGTACAGTACATGGACTTCTTTGTTGAAAGAATAGAGCTAAATTATTCAATCGATTTATACGGCCTGAAAGTTTTACTAAGACCAAAGATTTTAAATGTGCAGAAAAAAAAAAGTTGACTGAATTTGTTATTTGTTCCTGTTTCTAATTAAAAAACAGCATTCAAGCAATCGTTTTCCATGGTATACGAGTAAAGGAACAGATTTAAAACTTAGTGCTTAATTACATTAGGGTTTTCAATGCAAAGTTTAAATTTTTTGTCATATTAAGTGTGTTGTCCAAAGAAGTAAGGATACATATTTCAAATCTGTAGGTAAGATGATACCAAAGTTCTTTGAATAAAAATTAACTCCAATTTTCGAAATATCAGTTGGTACGAAGGAAGGAAAGTCTAAAGATACAAAATGAATTTAGTTGAACGATATAAGAGAATGCACTAAAGGGTGATTAAGTTAGTCAAGCAAAACTAAAATTTTCTGAAAGGATTTGTGCTGAGGATGACAATAATCATTGGCCAAAACGGACACAGCTCAATAAATAATAGGATGTTTTTATGTAAGTACAGTTATGTCCAAAATGATTGTCGCATATCTATAAATATTCTGTTGTAGAAATATAATTTGATAATGATTTCCCCCTGTATATGTTAGTATGTGTATAATCGGCAAAGACATATATGTGGTAAATTTCATGTCAAAAGAGCAGTAAATAAGAACAATATAACGAAAAAAAAAAAACTTTCTTGTCCATTTAGTAACATTTTGTTTTACTCATTCTAATTTTCGTATTTATAATTCTTTTCCTATGAAATTTACCACAAATATACATTTTCCGATTATACACATAGTAACACTATTATAAGTACCCTGCAAAATCACTATCAAATTATATTTCCATAACAAGACAGTTACAGATATGCGACAATCATTTTGGACATCAGTGTACATACACAATAAGGGTAAGGCCAAACTGCTACTTAAATTGACAATTAGCTATTTGTCAGAAATAAGCTACAGTCCCTAAAATGTAACAACAATTCTTAACACGGAAACGACATTGCAAAGCTGACCATTCTCTATATTGTGTCCATCCGATTCTACACAGGAATCATTGGAGACATTAAATTTTTCTAACTTTCAAAAACTATGTTATCTTGTATATAATGGTAACATTTCATACCACCAATTGTAAACCAATTTCAAAAGACGTTTCATAAATTTATTTCATTCTATCCATTTGCCGAGCCGCTACATAAAAATAAATAACTTTTTTAAAAATTTTTTTTTAATATACTGGAAGAAACAATGGTCACAATTTGAACACGTTAAACAGTTTCACCAGGTCGAAGCTCCGTTTAATATGAACGTTACCAAAAAAGCCATAATGTTCCTGTATCATGACATTCAAAACACCGCCAACTTAAGTATCCAAAGGTATGGAACACGAAGTAAAAAAAACTCTTCTCATTTATACAAGGACAAGCATATGCAGCTTTTCATATTTGTACAGAAACAGTCAAAATTATATAAAATAATGCTTATTTTTCCGGACAGAAGGTGAAATAACATCAGGTGCCTTCCATTTCAACTCAGGCAAAAAAATATAAAATTGTACCATCACCATCTCAGATATTGTTGAAACTTTTTTTATAGCAACTAGACATGTTTTTAAGAGACCCATATTTTTTTGTTTTGTCGAAAAAAATTTTCCCGCCAAGTAATGGGCCATCAAAGACGGGGAGTACAATTTATGAATTGTAGAAGACATGGAAAATGGTCAACTTCGGAGCCTCACCATTCGGCTATGGAGACAGGTAGAGTTATAATTCTTGTTGTGGTATGTACATAGGGATATAAATAAACTATATTTTATTATAGTTTGGTTTGCGCATGCGTATCTTTTTGTACATAAATTAACAAATGAACGTCAATTTATCTGAAAAGTCGAAGTTTGCGAATTTTTTTCGAGCACTTCCGGTTCGAATTTTAAAATTCTGTTTTCACGGTTGGTAAGACCTAGTTACCCGCTTTCCGAAAAAAATTTTATATCGCTTCTGTAGTCAACCGTTTTGTCGCAAAAAATTCGAGAAATTGAAAAATTTTCAAAAATCGCCATTTTTGGGCGCCATTTTCTCGAAAACACCATTTTTTAAAATTCTGAAATTTTGTCAGATGTTTCAACTTTACCTGAATAATAAACACACCAAAGATCATTCTCGACCAATGCTTCATGGATTAACTGCAACCTTTTAAAGTTAGCGAAGTTTCGCTAATTTTGATGTCACAGTTAGCAACACTGGGAACAATGAAAGTGCAATGATTTGATGATGTTTGTGGTTCACATTCATTAAATGAAGAATAAATGGTTTTCTTGGCTGTTTTTTTATTATTTTGATTAAAAAGGCTCTCTGAAATAGTAAAATGAGCCTCCCTCTACTCCTCCGTTTTCTTAAACTGAAGTAATCTGAGGTGGAAATTACGATTACGAAACACACAAATTTCAAGTTCACTTACTTAAAATGGTCTTCGGAAACAAAATTTCACTTTTTTTTTTTTTTTTTTTACATGGACCAATCATTTGCTTGGTTGTTGTCTTCTTTGCTAATAGCATGTAACCGTGCAGATGCTCCAATAGATGTTGGTTCACTCATAACTCATCCAGGAGTGGATCTAGGGGGACGATTGCCGCCCTCCCCCCCAGAAAAAGAAACTCGCTTATTTATATATAAATAAAACCCATCCCAGAGTTTGGAGCTCTTAAAAGTAGCTCTAAGTAGCAGTATTACAACACCCCCCCCCCCAGAAGTCCGTCCTGGATCCGCCCCTGCGTAGCACATTGTCGATAGTCACAAAACACTTATTTTCACTTCTCTTATGCTCTTCTGGAAACCTGTACCCTGCTGAAGGTTCATGTGGAAGCATAAACAGCACTTCAACTTCACGTAATTCATGATTTATTCATAATATTTCTGCTACGCATCACTGGTTATCATACATATATGTATATAACAAAAGTTCCTTTTTGCAGATTTCTTAAATCTACACTTTGAATTGCAAAAGTTCGATTTTGGGGGAAGTATGAAGTTAGTTCATGGTGACCCGTTACTGCCATAAAAACTTCGCAATTTTCCGAAAGCCAAAGATGACTTCGTTGAATACCAGTTACCGGTCGCATACTTTCCCTTTTTTTCTTGCGGAAGTCGTCGAATTCAGTTCCAGGCAACAAAACGAGAGTAATACCCGGAGTTTGTACTTGCACTATACTCACGAATTCTCCTGCGGTTTTAGTGGGGACGCGGTAGCTCAGTGGTAGAGCGTTCACTTCCGGTGCTTGGGGTCCCTGGTTCAATCCCAGCTCGTGCCGTGTGGGCTTTGTGGTGGACAAACACCGTGCTCGTGGGTTTTCTTGGGGTTATCCCGTTTCCTCCCACTTTCTGCATTCCACCATTTCATTCATTTCTCATAATCACCGTCTCCTTTAGCCTAACCGGCATAAGCGTGGAACGTAAAACTTAAAGATTTGATTTCATTTTTTTCTTCTGCGGTTTTAATACTGTGTATTTGTTTTAGCCTAAGGCTATGGCGCGTTGCCACATTCTTTGCCCCCCCCCCTTCCCCACTACCGTCGCAGAGACCCTTGTATGGCCGGTTTCACTGCAAAACCACTGCTTTATCGGACCTGTCTGCATCTCGAACATCTGAAAGCGATTTTTAAAGTGGGATGCAGCACCATCAGAAATCACTGACACGGTTTGGGAAATTGTAGACACCTATTTTCACGTATTCAAACCTTTTTCTATAAAATATATTTTCGCTTTTCTTCGAGTATGTTTAGAATCTTGTCTATGACTATGAGTACATGAGCCGAATCGTGTGTTTTATCGTCGTTTATTACAACAAAACTGTCAATTGTTTCATATTTCGGTGATAACTCTGAATTTCACTTTGCAGAAAAACAGTCCAGTTTTCAACGAAGTCCACATGAAGTAAAATAGAATTTGTATCTTGAAATTTTATACGGTGGTCTTCGGTAGCAATTGATTCTCTTTGGATTTTCTTGATGTAGTCATGAATTACAATTCTTACAGTTAAACCGGCAATGTACGATACGAAAACAGAAAGTGGCACAGTTTTTTTTTCTTTTTTTAACGAGATTATTATTCTCCCATATGGCATGCGTAACCACTTTCATTTTCATCAGGATCAATAATTAAAGACACCACACTTATTTCTTCCACTCCAGGACATTCGCCACATTCTTGTAGAAGACAGCTGTCATTTTCTACGGATCATACTACTAAAGGAAATAGGTCACTCATGACAGCTTCAATACAGGTTGCACCTTTGATTTGCAGCAACGCAGTAGCAGCTAACTTAAAATTTGCACAATACACACACACAAATAACACTTCCCTCGCAGGTTGCGGACTGACCCACTTTAGTCGAATACTCTAAAATTCCGAGTGACCCATTCTTATGTTGGGATTGTTCTGTTTAAAACTTCAGTAAATTTCTTTGGAACGCGTAAGAAAACGTTTCGACTTTTTTAACTTTTTGTCATTTTTCGATCACTGTAATGACATCGCACTTAATTGAGACTTTGTCTGGAGCATTCCAAATCATACTGAGGTAATAGTTTAGGCCTTTTATAGATCATCAGAATTCATTGGATGGCCATTTCAAGTAAACTTAAAATTTGTGTGTTTCGTAATCGTGATTTCCACCTCAGATTACTTCAGTTTAAGAAAACGGAGGAGTAGAGGGAGGCTCATTTTACTATTTCAGAGAGCCTCTTTGTTCAAAATAATAAAAAACCAGCCAAGAAAACCTTTTATTCTTCATTTAATGAATATGAACCACAAACATCATCAAATCATTGCACTTTTATTGTTCCCAGTGTTGCTAACTGTGACATCAAAATTAGCGAAACTTCGCTAACTTTAAAAGGCTGCAGTTAATCCATGAAGCATTGGTCGAGAATGATCTTTGGTGTGTTTATTACTCAGGTAAAGTTGAACCATCTGACAAAATTTCAGAATTTTAAAAAATGGTGTTTTCGAGAAAATGGCGCCCAAAAATGGCGATTTTTGAAAATTTTTCAATTTCTCGAATTTTTTGCGACAAAACGGTTGACTACAGAAGCGACACAAAATTTTTTTCGGAAAGCGGGTAACTAGGTCTTACCAACCGTGAAAACAGAATTTTAAAATTCGAACCGGAAGTGCTCGAAAAAAATTCGCAAACTTCGACTTTTCAGATAAATTGACGTTCATTTGTTAATTTATGTACAAAAAGATACGCACGCGCAAACCAAACTATAATAAAATATAGTTTATTTATATCCCTATGTACATACCACAACAAGAATTATAACTCTACCTGTCTCCATAGCCGAATGGTGAGGCTCCGAAGTTGACCATTTTCCATGTCTTCTACAATTCATAAATTGTACTCCCCGTCTTTGATGGCCCATTACTTGGCGGGAAAATTTTTTTCGACAAAACAAAAAAATATGGGTCTCTTAAAAACATGTCTAGTTGCTATAAAAAAAGTTTCAACAATATCTGAGATGGTGATGGTACATGCTCTGCCTGAATTGAAATGGAAGGCACCATCAATATCTTCACGCCCTTAACAGCACAAGAAAGAAAGAAAACAAAACGTACATCGTGTATATTGTGAAACTTCTGAAAAACGAAGCCTGTCTGACTACGGTATCCTCTGCAAATTTAGTTATTAGTTTGTCTTCACTTATTTTTTACCTTAATCTCACTAATCTCCAGGGGCTGATTTCTTATATAACTACCAGTCCTGTAATACTAATGCAAAAGTTCCAAATTATTGTACAGTTTGTATATACAGCATAAATATTATGGCAAATTAGAAATATCAGCAACGGTGCTTGAAAATGGATTCTACTATCATTCCAGTACTTCACGACATTTTACGACTTGTAAAAAACATTTTGAAAGACTACTAGTTTTAAGAAATAGCCCCCACTTCTTAAATCGGGCTCTCTGTGTTATGATACCATCAATGAAAAGACGAAGTGTGTTCAATCATCTATTGTACTACAGGATAATAGAATAGCTTTGTGGTTCATGTACATGCGAACTACTTCCATTCTATAAAGCTAATTTGTGCTTGACACACAACACACAGATGATTATGGGATAATGGCCACAAACGAAGAAAATGTACCTTGGCTAATTAATATGGAGTGGGACCACATTAACCTACAAACATGCTTGGACTCATCGTGAAATTGAGACATACAAGTCATGAATGGTTTTCACAGAAATATTGTACTATTTCTCATGCATTTCAGCAGTCCATGCCTTTAGCAAAGACGGAAAAAGATATCTGCTCTAAAGTCTGAGCTCCAGAATTAACCATACGTATTCAACAACGTTAAGGTATGGGACGGACTGGCTCAAGGAAGATGTATAACATCCCGATGTTCATGAAACCATGCTTCAACAGTCTCAGCAGTATGAATGCCTCAGAAGATGATGCATTGCCATCTTCGAAGATCGAGTCACTGGCCACCAAAGGATACACATGGTCCTTAAAATGTTCACACAATCAGCAACAGTAATGTGTTCTAATCAAAGGAATCGCCGAATTATGAAATTACGTAATTTACAGAAACCACATCTTAATGTAATCTGCCACAACTGTAGCAACTTTAAAAAAAAAATCCATAGTAACTGTTAAATTTCAGTATTAATGATTAAAAACTACATGTTTGTCAATGTATGAAATAAAGAATGGTTTTCAAAGTCTTGCTGTGTTATGAACCCTCTATTACATTTTACACAAAAGAATGGTTTCCCCATTTCATGCACTTGTGTATGTCGTTTCGGATTTCCTTTACGATTAAAACTCTTTCCACAGACTTCACAGGAGTAGGATGTTTCTTTATTATGAATAGACAAGTGTCTGTTGACTTCTGAACGTCTTTTTTCACTACTGCCCATTAGGTTACCTTCCAACCTGACAAATTTGGCAACATCTGAAGCGGAGCGGGAACTGAAAAGTAAAAACATTGATGCATTCACTTTATTTACTTATTTTTATTTTCGACTAGCAGCGTTCACCCCGCTTCGCTGCGGTCACCCCGGAACGCAATAAACGTTGTTACTTAGATAATTTTTACTTTTTCGCTTTCAAGTGATATGATAAAAACCATAGAAGATTGCAGTAAATGTTAACATTATATCGCCTGTCATTTATGTTAACCCGCCCCGCTTCGCTGCGGTCACCCCGGAACGCAATAAACTTTGTTACTTAGATAATTTTTACTTTTTCGCTTTCAAGTGATATGATAAAAACCATAGTAGATTGCAGTAAATGTTAACATTATATCGCCTGTCATTTATGTTAACCCGCCGAGTGACACGGTCATGCGGGTTGCATATAAATACGTTTATTTTTACCTATGATGAACTAACAAAGGATTTGTACGTTATGGACACTTGAATGGTCAATTATCTCAAGACACTGGTAATTAAAAATTAAAGTGATATGATAAAAACCATCTAGGGTCCAAATCCTAATAACCCCCCAAAAATGAAAGAAATTGGTTCAGCCGTATTAGCGTGATGAGGGAACAAAGGATTTGTGCGTTCTCTTTTATATATATATAGATATCTATAGTATGAAATGCTCGAGAACTTTTTTTTAACAGTTACAACTAAGTAATTGTCCTGAATATCCGAAAACTTCAGGCACTCTTATGAAGCTATGGCATTGACTTTTAATATTCATTGTGACTGCGCTATAGTGACAAGTTCATCTATTTTCGTACAACCTTTCTTGGGTTATAATGATTCGATTGCAGCGCCGACGTGTGGTAGGAAAATGAACTTAAAATTATATCAAATGAAGTAATGAACAGAAATAGTTCTGCAATCTTCCTCTTTTTTTTCTTACCTAAATATAAATATACTTAAAAACGAACCTAAAGTGTAACTTACTTCAAGCAAAGCTTTCCGTAATATAAGAACGTTCTTATAGTGCATCTGAAATCTGGGTCCCATTTTCTTCAGTAACATCTTAAAAGTACTAAACCGGACGCAGGTTCCTCTTTCTTGTGAATATCGTATACAAGAATTTCGGGAGACCCAAAAATGGATCGAAAGATTGCGATCTTGGCCAATAATTAGTTTATGGATCAAGGGCCACAACATTTCTGAACGGCCCCTAAATCGAGTTTTCGTATTTTCTACAGAATAAGCACATCATACTGAGTTAAGGAATAGTTTGGGTTTGGCTACACTACATGTAGTTCTCCAGATATATGGCCTACAAGAAAATTCTTGATTGAAATATATTGGATCTTTTGATTCAATAAAACAGAAAAATCCAAACGCCTCGGAAACTGTAGAAACATTTTTTTTTTTAAATTTTATTTTACGGAATCTCGTGCTGTACTGCTAATATCATAACTAGTCTTTGATTTTTAATCGTTCCTGTAAGATAGTAGCGAAATTCCCGAAAGCAGCGGATTATTTATCACATTTCAACAAGAGGCTTCTTTGAAAAAGTACGATGCACCGATTAAATGTTAACATAGAGTTTGAAAACTCTGTCCATCTTCTAGCGTAGATATCGAAATGAATTCTTGAACACTGTAGATTCACTTACACAATGATTGTAAAAATAAATATTCACTAACGTGTGTGAAATACGCATTTTTATACTTTGCAGAAAACTCCACGAAAAGCGACCTCCGTACCAAGCTAGTTTCTATGTTACTGTTATATGAATTGAACTGAGAATAATAGTTTTTTTTTTTTTAATTGCTGTCAATAATTTGACTAAAGCAAAAATAATATAGGTAATTTTATCCGCTCTACTGTTTTTCTAAAGTTAAAATTGTCATCTCATCTGTGATCTAACCTTCCTTTGTCTTTATTTAGGAAACAGTCTTCAATTCTGATGAAGACCGATTCTCACACACACTTTCATTGCTGGAAAAGTATAAATGTATACACTACACTGAGGGTCTTCAAAAGGACATATAATATAGTTTTCCAGTTACTACCTGTCTCATTTCCCAGATCTTTTATATTCTTCATTGTCTTTTAAGTCATTCGCCGAAATTATATATTTAAAAAAGTAGTGTTGAGCTTAGGAAACATCATTAAATTTTAATTAAAAAAAAAAACTCGATTTTCTCGAAAACTACGCACAGAATTTGCATTTATTCGCATCAATTTGTTCTGCCCAATTGATTCGGACATTTTTTTTTTTTTTTTTTTTTTTGTTACTAGCTGAACCCACGCTCTCTATGGGGATTCCATATATGTGCATTACTCTCCCTGTCATTCCTCACAACATCTGTACATGTCCCTTTACAGAGATAAGTGAAAAACGTCTTGATAAAAATCGGTAGGGAAGATTTTTTCGATTATTTTTCAATATCTCGCACCGTTTGAAAGATTTCAGCCTACTTCCGGTTGGAGTTTCTAATTCATGTATGATCAACCTTTTCTTTCTTCTTCCATGCAGTATGTAATAAGCAAATACATTACACACAAATTAATTATAATGTCAGTGATATATGGTGTTCATTGAGCAAAACACTCCAAACAATAAAGATTCATCTTAGAATGGAGAAATGGTTATTCTTCGCTTTTATCATTTGGCCATGAAAAAACGCCTGAGAGATACTACTCCCATATACAACTGTGTGATGTTGGAATGCAAAACACGTAGAATATCATGCTTCACTTTTTTTTCTAATTTCAACATTTTCAATGTACCCCTAAAAATGCAATAAAGAAATAACGGCCATGTTTCTTAAATATTCAATTAGAATCGAACAATTTACACAAAATGTGCAATCGATCAATGAAAATGGGCATCTTCCTAGAGCTTGTGGTTTCCAAGATATCACTGTCAATAGAATTGGCCACAAAGATACGAGGTGTGTTTTTTAAGTAAGGTCCGTTTTGTTGTAGACACTAGTAGTTCACGCGCATACCGCAACGAGCGTATGCGTCGTGTACCGGCATGGTTGAGAGGTATGATATAAGTGTTTGAACAAACTTGGCAACTATGTCGAAAAATAGAGTAAGTATGTACTTTCTGAAAATACATTTACTTTTTTGAAATAACCTTTCGTTGTGTACTTATGTTCAAACGGACCTTACTTAAAACACACGCCTCGTATAAACATTTCTTGAGCACAAACTTATAACCCTAGCATTTAATATATAGGTACATTACTAGTATTGTAGAATGTTAGGTCCAATTTTCTGCCTATTAAGGAATTACGTGAATAAGAACAAAAGAAAGAAGATACGAGTAGCACCGTTGCTCAGGGCAATAACAGTCCAGAATACAAGGTGAGAATAATTTCTCTCTTTCTTTCCCTATCCAAAGAAAGTTAAAACTTGCAGATACACACACACACACACACTACAAGTACGCACTTTAGCCATGAGACTACAAGGGAGCCTTGACAAGACTATCCATCACCTCCTCGGGTCCGTAGTCATGTGAGTTTGCGAGAACAACATCACTTTCCTAGATTTTCTCAGATTCTCCTCCTGTTTCTTGCCTACTTTCACATCATCAACTTCTCCGTCATCATTTACTGACATTACTTATCCCATCTCCTTAGCCCAAAAAGCATAATAGAGTAAAGGATGCTATTTCATAAAGCTTTGCAAGTTATGAAATTCAAACACAGTCAAGTACTTAATTCTCTCTCTTATTCATTCATTATTTACATAAAACACTTAGTACAGAAGTCAAATTTACACACAATAGTTAAAAAACACAGTAAAAATAAAGCATATCTGAACAATTCACACTGCAAAACATTCTCACTTTATATTATCTTTTGCTCTGTGAATGTTTTTATATTGTTTTCATGCAATTACAATTTTTATTTCCCAGCAAATGCGTTTTTAATTGTACTAACTCGATAAACACCACACGTTTTCTTCTAGTTCAGCTATACTGACAGGACTGTTCAATAACTTGCGCCAACACACGCTTTTTATAGCTGACATTACAAAAGAAAAAAATGCCACCTCAAGTGTCATACAGCAAGAACATGCAACAAATTTATCCTTCGGCTGTAAACCTGTACCTTTATGAACATCCTATTGTGGTATTATACTGTGAAGTCTTTCTATATTCGCACTTTTAGTTTCATACAAAATTCCCAAGCAGCCAACTTACACACTACTGAAGAATTACATTACTTGGCACAATAAAGCATACAAGTCAACGTGAGTAATGACAGGTTTCTTCTTTCAGTACAAAATTAAATTAGACATGCCACAAAAGTCTCAAAAATTAGAAGCATTCTCAGTATGTGTACTGAGATTAAACTTCGCGTATTCTAATCTCAGTAACCATAACGTTACTTTTTTATTTTTTTTAACGAAAACTGCAGGATGAATGAATATAGATTATTGAATAACGATTTTAAGTTAAGCGTAGATAGTATTATAACGGTAGGGACTTTGCCATATACACAGTGAAACCCGCCTTGACCACATTAAAAAGAGATCAACTTAGATGAAACAGATGTATTTTGAAACCAAAACTATTGTATATCGCGTTATAAGAACTTCTTATGCAGATAACAGTTTGTATTTTATAAATAAGATGTAATACAAAAAGGATTTTTTTCTAAAATACACACATCGTATGTATTAAATCTTGTAAGTTTGCCATTCACTCACTACGGCTTAAATGTAATTTCAACACGCTAATTACCTATACAGTAATACACGTTCTTTACGGGTTTCTCTTCCTCAACTATGACTATAGAAGTCTCACCTATCTAACCACTGGAACACTAAAAGCAGCCCGAAAGAGCTACATTCGCCCTGTTAATGGATGGAAACTACCACGCAACGAGAAGAGAAACACTTGTTTCGTTAACCATATTCTTTTTGATTTTACCACTTTGCAATATTATTATGACTGACATTTGTTCTATATTTCCACCAAGCTCCTACTAGGAACAGGATGATTCGAACACGTGACGAAAATAAAAACCCATGGTTGTGTTACGAGGCCCCTTCATGGCGAAATTAAAATACCGCTAATTTTACAGTAATTGTTATATCTTCAAATAAATATAGATAATGGAAAAATGGAACAAGAGCTCGCTAGACAATACTATTTTACATGTGATACCGTTACCACGACTCACTTATCTGCTTTCCATTTCCAGCCATTTAGAAAATCGGCATATCTTTTCGCGTTCATAAACGGCTGCAAACGGAAAGCTACTAGGTGATTCGTGATAATGGTATCTAAAGCAAGATAATATTGTCTAGCGTGGCCTTGTTCCACATTTCGATGATCTTTTATTAATTTGAAGATATCACATAATTACTGTAAACTTAGCGGTATTTTATTTCGCAGTGATTAGGCCTCTTAAGAACCTACGGTTCTTAGTCCTTTTGTGTTTTTGATATACTACTACTACTTCTGTAGCCTGCTATGTGCAAAGTTTAATGCCCCCACCGTCTGTTACTACCTATACCTATCCTTTCCTCGTCCGGTTTTCTACGAAACATTTCTTACTTCCTCGTATTTCAACTTTTTCAGTATTTAACTTTTTGCTTCTACTTTTCTTTTGTTTACATTTTTCAGCTGAATATCCACTTCGACCAGCACAAAGTTATGATGAGAGATGTCGGCCCCGGAAAGGTATTTACGTAGTAAATTTTGGTCAATACGAGATATTTTGTTTCCCACGATATTTGTCAAAATTCCTCACATACCACGAAAGTTGTAATGTTTGCTGAGTTTTGAAATTTTAAACAATTTACGAACTAGTGGAGTGTTCTTAAGAAAACCTTAATAACTCCTGATTGCGATTATTTTCGAGTAAACTATTCTCAGCTTTTATTTCAACAATCAAACTTTAAACAGATGTTTTAGAGCTTTATTCTTTTGTTCCTAAAGGGTGTTCTAAAATGTGTTTTCACCAGTTTATTATTACACGTACAATATATGAAGCTTTTACTATGCTCACACAGGGCCAGCCCTAGGCAATTTGCCGCCCCGTGCAAACGTATCCTTCCCCCCCCCTTTCCCCAGAAAGAACATACCGTAAAAGCTACCATCTTAAGTAACGCTACCCCAGCATGAACAACGAAGGAGAGGGAAAATGAACTCCCATAAGAAAGGCTTAAACACTACTAATATAATCTCGTTGTGTCTGTTTTTTTCTTTAAATAATAATCAATTATGTTAGTGAAAGATAATGCAAACACACTTGCAGAGGAAAGATGATGATCCTTTTTATATAATTCAATATCGAGCTTCAATATCAGTTTGCAGTTCCAGTGCAACTAGCTCTTTTATCTTTATTTCTTGATTTTCCTTCTACATCTGTTAAGGTTCGTTTAAAGGGACAAGTTTTGTCGATAGATGGCAGTACAATCTTCTTATCTTTTCCATGTATTTTTTACCTTTCACGAAAATTCACGATATCTGTTACAAATTTCAACTTACAGACTTTAAATTTCTAGGAAAGTAACTTAATAATCTATCGAAGGCAATAATCTGTGCCGATTTTTTATTTAGAATTTTCTTCATTGTTGAAATGGCTTGATTGTTGAAATGGATATCAAAATCTTTAACAATAGAACTGTTTCAACAATGAACAAAATTCTAAATAAAAAATCGACACGGATTGTTCCCTTTAATAGGTTATGAAGTTCCTTCTCTAAAAATTTGAAGTCTCTACGTTGAAATTTGTAAAAGAAATTGTACATTTTCCTGAAAGGTAAAAAATACATGGGAGATATACGAAGACTGTAGTGACATCTATCGGCAAAACTTGTCCCTTTACACTAACCTTAAAATGTTTCCACCTTCAATTAATAAGGAACTTGTTTGTGACAAAGACAAGACTAGTTTTTATATCAAAACTGTGATAACGAACTAAATGGAACAGCTGTTTGCTACTATTCCAGAAATGAGTTATTGTATTTAACAATAATAAAGCAAATTCATACTGGGATTTGTTTGACCATTTGCTTTAGTACTGTCCATGTGACCTTAAACTTATGCGACCTGAACATGATTTATGTATGAAGTATTCCAACAGAAGGTCAGTTTAGTAAATTTAAGTACCACCATCATGAAGTCTGTTTCCCCACAAGACATATTTATTTTAAATAATATTGTTATGACAGATTTTGCACCCCCTGCAATTGCATGTGTTGCACATATGATAGAGCCAGCCCTGTGCTCACATAAATTTATTGGACATCCACACTTTTATCATCAACACTTCTAAATCATCATCTGATGCATCATTACTTTATGTCGCTTCAAACTATTCTTCTGATTGAAACTTTTCCTGCACACATCACATACAAAGGGTCGTTCTCCCGTATGAATGCGAAGATGTCTCTTAAGAAAATAGGTGCCACTAAACGATTTGGAACAGAAATAACAATCGTATTTCTTACCACTCTTGCTCCTTAACACATCCTCTATAGATGAATTGAAACATACATAGGAGCTGAAAGGAAGAAGGAAAAATTCAAATACTTAACTGAACTGGGAGATGGGGGGAAAGATTTGTTTTAGATAGTTTAGAAATTGAAAGCACATTTATAGCATATTGATTGAATTCAAAAGGATTTTTTTTAAGTATCTTTTACAGATCAACAACAAACTGAAGGAGGAAAACAATGTTTTCACTTTTAGTTCGTGCAATAAAAACGAACAAACGAGACACCCCAGAGGAAAAATAGGAATATGGCTAAAGCAAACTATAGTTTCAATCCGATCTGTGGGAGCTACTCTAATAAGAGTAAATCCATAATATATTCTTTAACCCTGCAATACGCGCGCGGATTTTTGTGACGTGGATAGTTGCGCGGGCTACCACTGTAGCCCATTTGTTTTTATATTATTATGGTTAGCTTTGTTAATATTTCTGTCTTTCTTGTAGAGAATTGTTTTTATAAACTCTTTTAAGGGTTTTATACACAATTTGAGAAATACGTTCATTTTGAAAGCTATGTATATACAAAGAAAACCAACAACTTGATTTTTTCAAAAGTAATACAGGAATGAGACTCTAAAAGTTATTTGTATTTATCAATAAATGGACCAATCTGGCGCATTTTAAACTTCCCTTCATCTTAAACATATGTGTTAGAATTCTTTAAAAATTAAATATAATTTTTCAAAAATTTTACAAATATTACAAATAAACGTATTATCCATAAAACATATACATTTTC
Organism: Thermobia domestica; assembly: GCF_964235325.1. NCBI lineage: Eukaryota > Metazoa > Arthropoda > Insecta > Zygentoma > Lepismatidae > Thermobia > Thermobia domestica. The sequence continues at coordinate 17,173,191 of NC_137456.1, read as the reverse complement.
AGCATAATGAGTTTCTGATATCAAAGTTTGATTACGATTTTGGATAATTTTACATATGATATTTACACTCATATATTTTTATTTTATGTTTCCGTATTCATGTTCTTCTAAGCATGGTCTGCACATAAGTGGTGAGTGGTCAATGCACACTTTCCTTCAAGCATTGACCACTCATCAAAAGCATCAAAATGTCAATAAGGGCAAGTACAATCTCGTTTGTAAGTTTTGCATTACGGTTAAGTACAAATCTCAATCTAACACTGTCAATGAAAATATTGGTAAAATCAACCTTAAGTCTCAAAATGTTTCCATCTAAAAGCACTTCTAGATATTCAAGCTCCGATAACGCAGGCTCTCTCAATGCGTTCGCAACGCGTTTCTATGACTCATGCGTACGCTTGAAATACGCTGACCATGTATTTAAATGTGGATGGCTAATCAATGCGCTGCAAAAGCGAAAGCAATAAAAACGCCCAGAATACGTCGGCTTGAGCGTATTTGGTGCGTTTCGAAACAAAAGACTGCCTGCTGTTTCGGAATAGAAAGACGTGTTGCCAGGCAAGGGGATTTTAGCACAAAACAGCTGCTTGGCAGATGCTTTGTGCATAGTATTGGAACTCTGTTATTATAAAGTATGTGCCTGTATAACAAAAGAAAATTTACAAAAAAACAAGGAAATTCCGAAAAAATAGCTAATCACAGAACAATCTATGTAACACAATAGGGTTATTTCTCGTGATTCGCACGAATGAGAATAAGGGTATGGCAGTAAGGTTTGGAAACCCTGACTGGCTCACAGTATGATTTATAACTCTAGCGAAAGTAAAATTACTGAATAGCCACCTGGCTAGCGTTCGCTGTGGGTAACGCATCGGAAACGTATCCTTGTATAGCCATACACTAAAGAAAAATATTGTACAGACTTCATACAACATAAACGGTTTCCCTATCGCGAGCGTCAATTGTCATAAGGATCTCGAAATCACTTTTGACACAAAACTAACTTTCACAGAACATACAAACACTATCACTATGCGTTCAATGCATCTCCTAGCACTTCTGTACAGATCAACATAAAAACGGAACATCTATTCCTTAGCAACTTTCTACAAAACAATAATTTCTCCTAAATTGAAATATTGTTCACCTATCTGGACAACGACAGCTCCTTCAAACCTATCCCGGCTATACTCAGTTCTAAACTCCTTCCTTGCAATAGTATGCTTTAAAGTGATGACAAAACATGAACTGTTACAAACACTAAATATTCAACTACCTGATACTCGTTATAAAACCAGTGATCTCAAGTATCTGTATAAGCTCACACATGGTCAACTCAGGTCCGAAACGCTACTCTCAGAATTGTATTTCCTAACTCCTCTCAGACAATCCGTAAGTACGACCTCTACAGACTTCCTAAACTATACAACGAAATGTCACATACACTCATAGACATATTTAAACGGCGTGACAAACATCTTGGCATTTGAAGGTGGCGCTCCAAGTTCCCTTTAAACGCTGCTAGCAAATGAGAGGCATCCCCTGTCACTGATTAAGCTGTAGTTTGTTTGCTTAGCCATAGCCACACCCCTTTACCACTTGGCAACGTCGTGCCAAAGCTTGGGTTTTATTCGTTTAGCTGAAATGTCAAGATATTTGTCACAGGTTTTAATTCTAAAGCTGCATATAACTCTGCACTACAACGTCATTTTAGTGAATTAAGTTTAGTCAGCTATTGTCAACCTTTCTTGTTATCACCCACATCTTGTTATTTTGTTATTACTATTATTATTACTGCATTATGTTTCATCTTTTAGATCTGTTAGATACTCCAGTGTAAACTGGCGTTTAGCTGTATCTGGAATTATGTTCGTAAATAAATAAAATAAACATGATCATGCTAAAACTAATTAACAAAAACCATACTTCACATGCACGTGCGCAATCTCAATAAAACACATCTCAAACGTTCCACCTTCTTTTCTTGCATCCTCTCGTCGATCCAATGCCAAAACCGCGAATGTGCTAACTTAGACTTTGAGTTGAAAGCATTTTAATATTCAACTTATCTCGAAAAATCAGTATATAGACTTAGGTACATCTTTTAAGAATTGACGATAACTTCTAATATAGCTAGTCAATTTCACAAATGGGATTTTGTTATATTATAAGGATGAAGTACAACCGCAGCAGTGGTTATCTTCTTCCATAAATTACACAATTCCTGTTTTTTTATATCATATCTTAGGTTTCCAATTCTCCTATGGACACACAGGCCCTTAGCCAGCCAAAAAATGTAGGGGGGCCCGATCCAACCATATGATAGTTCATCACCATATTATATTTCTTTTGCAAGCCTACTGTAAAAATTTTAGGGGGCCAACAAAAATTTAGGGCCTGTGGACACATCCAAAAGGGTTAGATCGGATGATTGTGGTGATTACTTAACAGGCTCTCTTCACAATCCTGCATTTGTATTTATGTCACTCAACCAGTGGCATATTGCAATTTGTTCCATACTCTACAGCCACCCTGTTGAGGAGTGATTCTCAAAACTGCAAGGCACAGGCTACTGAAATACAGTTTCCTAAAAGTCGTCACATTTCCATTCATTATAACTTTGTTAAGGATCAGCTTGGATACTCAGTACAGACTTCAGTTCACTAAAATATACATTTTCAAAAATTTCTCGGCAACACTGTATGTTTGCCTGTCGTAATATTCGTTAACGATGCGGATCAATTTCAAATTATGGAAACGATTTTGCACTGATTTGTTTCCCGAATAGTCTTCACCCAAACTTTTTTTCTTAATACTTAGGTATATGTAAATCAACGATGTGGTTACACAAGAGCGTAATACCAATTTTAAATACAGTAAAATTATCATCAGAAGTAGCTATGAATACCGACCGTATAGGTTCTTTGGGTCAGTAACTTCTGAAAGATGTCAAATTAATCTATGAAGTAAACCTCTACAAGTTGCCGGAAAATCTGCTCAGTAGCTCAAGTGGTAGTGTGTTGGCTTCGCATTCAGGAGATTGTGGGTTCGATTGCCGCTAGGGTTTTCCCTGTCCTACCAGGCAAATGCCGGGATGGTACCTACTACACAGGCCCTGGCCGATACTTTTCCAAATCCTTTCCATTGTTGCTGTTGTTGTTGTTGTTAGATATCCAGTATAAAATGGCCTCTCAGCTGTACCTGGTGATTGTTAAATAAATAAATAAATAAATTTGTTCATTCTTTCCAATCTTACATAATAATAACAACAGCAGATTAATTGGTTTATTACAGTTCAACAGAGACGTAAGTTGCGAGGCCATTTGTTTCCGTCACGATAAGACCAACGGCCGACAAATGCAGCTCATTTAAAAAGGATTGTAAAAATAAAGAAAAGGAAAAAAAGAAAATAGTTGAACTGTCAATTTGACAAAATAATAGAATAAAATAAGATCTGGAAGAAATTAAATCAAAAATCGTGAAGAAACTAAACGTAAAATATAAAATATTTAACAAGAAAATATAAACAGGTAATATCTTGAAGTGCATAGTGTATATCCAGACCCGTATTTACATGTTGTGCGCCCCTGTGCTCTAAATAATTTGCCGCCCCTGCACAAAATTTGCCGCCCCTTACCGAAAACGACCAATATTAGAGTTGAATTCACAGTTTTTGGGGTGGTTGAGATGAATAGTGACAGTTTTAATCCAATTCAACTTCAAGGTCATACTCCACTTCCCAGAGTGGGAGACGAGATTTTTAAAGTAATCGAAAACGACAGATATTACCTAGTGTTGAATTCATAGTTTCCGAGGTCGCTGAGTTTAATGGTATCAGTTTTCATGATATTCAAGTTCATCCTCACCCCTTGGGGTGGGGGTGGAAGAGGATGATTTTTTAAAAAAATAATTAGATAAGTTAGCTAATTAGTAACTACTGTAATTAGAGCGAATTAAACACATTAACATATTTTCTCCCTCTTCCGCGGGACTCTGCGTGTTGCTAGTTTTAAATATTACTTTATTGTGAATCTTAAAAAGAATTCGAAAATTCTGCTGCCCTGTGCTCGGGCACAGAATAGCACTTACCTAAATACGGACCTCTGTATATTTAATTGTTCGGCAAACGCTTGTATCCAGAAATAGCCAAGTCAAGTTGTTGCAGATTACGAAAGATGTTACTGTAATTATAATTTTTTTCAAATTCAACACGGTACTTACTTACAAAAACACTAGAATACACTCCTTAGTCTTTTAATCCGTTTTTACAAGGACGATACAAATTTACATTGTGTAACATGAATCCGTTCATCACTTGTTGGTAGTTCCCTGCAAATATTACTCCTAACAAAAATGCTTGCAAATCGTTAAAAAAAAAAAAAAAAGGTATGTTAACAATAGCTCAGGAAATCGTACTAGATTACCACTTCGGCGAGGTATTTTGGACACGCTGTAAGTTTTACTGAGAATAGGCGCAGTGGTGATCAGTTCACGTTGAAAATTAATATAAAAAACAAACCCGTAACCTTCTGCATCGGGTCCTTTGGCCCCCTGAAGTAATAATAAACAATTTCTAGAGAGATTTGCAAAGAAATGAAGAAATGACGTATTTAACCGACTGTTCAATTTAGACACCCAATATACATGTACAAAGATCAATTTAGCACTGGCAGCATACAACTAAATTTGTTTTAACTAGTTCCCGGATTAACCTGAATTATTACGTTTACATATAATATGTAAAAATGGATTAACCCAAATTACTTCGGACTTTTTTTTTTTATTACGTTCAGATTTAGATTGATCTGAAATAACTCCTCGTGATATAGAATGATTGTGCCGAGCGGCTCCTTGCACTCGATGGAAACGTATTACTCTGTAGTTTGTTGATGTTACGCTATGTGGAGGTGTGTTACTGTTGTAACAACTGTATGCAGTTCTTCAGTGTTATCGCAGCCAGGGGGCGTTGGTTACTCTTTCTTTCTCGTGGTTTATAAAATCACATTTCTGCTTTACTTCTGTTCAATAACAAATACCTACTTTCTTTTTTAAATCGAAGATATCATTTTTTTTTTTACACATATTTCATTCTATTTTTACATTTATTGTGCTATTTTTAACTGTACCCTAATAACTCGGGGTGTCTAGAAGTTTCTTCAGCTGCTCTAACTCTAAATTCAGCTCTAAATGACAAACTAGAATTCGTAATGACAGGACACATTTATGAAAAGATTTAAAATATGAAACTGAATTTAAAGTTCTCTTAGAATTTTTCTGCACAAAAGGGACTGCTAAGTGGTTAATCCGATCAAGTTTCAACATACACATGTGGCCAAATTACACGTCACATTTCCACTAGACAAAGTTTCCACCAGTATATAAGGGGGGGAAAACTCCTACAATTTTCATCAAATTCTCCATATCTATCTAGAATTGTGTATGCTTCAGTTTCTCCTAACAAAAAATGTTCGTTAGCATCATCTGATAAATTAGTACGGAAAACACTATTACCTTTACCACTGAAGTTATTTAAACTCTCTCATGGGAGCACTTATCAAAATTAAATATAAAAGCAAGGGAACATATTATAAACTAAATTAATTCCCAAAAAAGGGGGAAAAATTTAATTTTTCTATTGTTATAATTATATTTAAGCAAGTAACTTTTCTACCATACTCCAGGAGAAACTTTCTTATTGTACAAAAATAAGAAGGAAAACAAGCTTTTCTATTCTAAGAAAGCAGCTAGTCAAAATTATAAGGTGTGTGTGTACGTGCAGCTCAAAACAGAAAACCATTTATTTCGTTATTCAGACAGTAAAAAACCAGTAGTTTCTTTAACAGTTACTTAAAAACGGGACTTAAGAAGCTCTTGCACGCACATTAATAGTACTTTCATGGTTCGTACATCTTCATAATGGCTTTCGAATAATATCACACTCATGTTTTACGATCCATAAGTTACGGAAAATTTTCCGAAATTTTCGTTATGAAAAGGCCTCAGAGATATATATAAATATCTGCCAAGTTCCATAAGCTATGGTTCAGCAGGTATGATATATAAAAATAAATCCGATCCATGTCTCGCATTCTGAATAATAATAATAATAATAATAATAATAATAATAAAAAGCTTACAAAGCTCCTGCTCCTACCCGAATGAACTTTGGTTCATAGTTAATACATCATTCTCTTCAGAGTGAAGCAGACTTCTGAATATTAGCACATACTATGTCGCGACCCATAAATTTGGGAAAATATCCAGTCATTTTAATTTCTTTTCATTAATTTCAGCACCCTGTTAAGAACTCAAAGATCAGATACCTACACAAACTGAAAACATTACGGATTATGCAATTGTTCGTACACCTAAGACGAGCTAGTTCACACAACTACTAACCGCACGTCAATGAAAATTGCCAAATATACAGAGACTACACGTCCTAGGCTATATATTTGACAAGTTTCATTGACGTGCGGTTAGTAGTCGTGAAGATACAGATTTTCGAATGACTTTTTGAGAAAGAAAGAAAGAGAGAGAGAGAGAGAGAGAGAGAGAGAGAGAGAGAGAGAGAGAGAGAGAGAGCGATAAAGGAAACAAAAATCTGTTCATATGTACATAATAGCTCGTTTAGATGTACGAATGATTGCATAATCCGCACTCGTTATGCAATAACGTCCTTTTCAGCAGCGAGGCTATATGAGACGCGGATCTACAGCTTAACGTGGGATCAGAACCGCATGAGCTCCCACCGAGAAACGAATCCGCGTCTCCCGCCCCGAAGAAGTGTAACCTAACTATATAGCCACGAGAGATTTCATGACCCGCACTTAAATTAAGTATATGCAAATACCAGTTGAATAACACTTTCCTGGAGCCATTTGGTGGAACATTGATTTTAGAATCGTTAAACTCCAAAACAATAAAGTCTGTAGCCTGTTATTTTATTATGTGACTTCATAATTTTTACTTACATTCTCAACATATTAGTTGCAATATATAAAATAAAGAATGACATGAAACTGCGAAATCTATAAAGTGTTTTGTCATATTTATACTGTCAAATACTAGACGGTAGTAAATACAGTGGAAGTAATACTTACAATAATTCCCCGCTCCTCAATGTAATATCCACCTGTTTCTAAACGTGCAGGAACCATTAACTGTCACTCTCAAAGCAATTCTTCTTGATATCAGTTGTGGACGCTCTACCGTTTGCAGACACTCGTGTACATAAAATCCAGGATTTTGCAAAAGTAGTTTTTAAGTTCAGAAACATGGGTAGATTTTAAGTTCAAAAACAAGTCACAATTCCAGAACTTGCGTCAGATTAATACGAAGAATGGTTTAAACACTTTCGCAAGTACCGCTTATTAATAAAATTGTACTTAAGTAAGTCACTGATCTACGTAGTATCCATTCCATATGGAACGGTACTTTCGCAATACTCTTCCTAAAGCTTACAACAGCAGCCTTTTCTCTCTCTCCTGAATTTTTAATCCAGAATTACTGCTGATCACACTTGGACAGATGGTAGATTACGTGCATAAGAAGTTAATTTTGATAATTACTTGTTGAACTGATCTGTGTTCACGTTACGCAAGAAAAATACACACACCTAGTGCTTCTATTGGTTTAGAATTTCCATTCACCTCTTGTTCAGACTACTACTCAGTGTAAGCACACATTCATTTTTTAAGTCCTTTAACTTTCGGTATCTAAGATCTAAAAATATGAGATAATTCGCCGCACTATTCCTCTCAAACCAAAGCATCAATACGTTCCTTTAGCAATCATTAACTAAGAACGAATTCAGAACATAAATGTGCTTGATCAAACGGAATCAAAGCAATTAGTATGCAATAAATTTTTATGTATTTTCTTTGTGAAATTAGTATTTCACTGTATTATCAATATACAAGTGCTAATCAACTAAGATTTGTAAAAACTGCCAGAAAACACTTAGATTCACACTTACCTGCTTACAAATAGCCGAGTCAATACATTCAGAATCCTACTATCCCTTCTGTTGTATGATTATGATTCTTCAGAAACAGCTTCTTACACACTATCATACAGTAATGTAAGTATTTCAATGTCCTCAAGTAGTCAATACTTTCAAAAGAAAATAACCTTTGAAATGTGCTCGTGATTCGAATGTGTGTGTATTTATTCGAATTTCAATAGCTAGTTCATCACTTTCACAGGTACGCTGGGAACAAAGGTGCAAAGTTATGCCTATTGCTCATATGGAATATTTGTCAGATAGGAATCTGACTTCTGAAAGACGCTTTTTATGACGAGGCTCGAGATCATAAATGCCAGGCGAAAGCATGAAAATTATTTTGACAAACAAGCATCCATTTTCGATGCCTTCACGACCAACATTACCTTATCCTTGAAAATAAAGTTTCTGCTTTTGCAAGGTTCTAATTTAATGGTGAAAGGAAACTGCTGAAACAGCACTTTCAACGTTTGTGCGTGAAAGAACACTGTCAGAACTTTATGTTTTGAAAGCGGGAGACCCCAGTGTCGATCTTCTAAAATGCATTTCAACAATCCATGCAACTCCTACTATTGTTACTCATTCAAACACAAGATATCACTTCTGTTTGTACTGCGAAGTAACGCTGAAAAGAACCTCGGACTATCGGACAGTGGACTGACAATAATTAATGATCATTCTAACTGAATACGGCTGCACTGATAGTGCATGATGAACCGAATGTGCTTCGTACAACACCGAAGTGGTACTTCAATGTATGTACGTTACATAAGCGATAATACAGACAGCCCAAAACTAAAAGGCAATTATCTCTAAATTGCTTAACTGATAACTTTAGAACTAAACAAACAAATATACAAGTGGAATGGTTTGTAACATTCTTACATAGGAACTACTATTAAAACCATATTTGTAACCACAAGATTACGTATATATTGAGAACATGTTCATGTTAAAATGACCAAATTTTAGTGACTTAAATGAACTGTGTTCTAAATTTGTCTGTTAAAATTTGAATAAATAACTGAGTAAGTAATTTTAAGTCATTTCGATAATAATTTTTCCTCAACACACATCTGGATTCCCTGAAGAAGATCGCAGAGCAGGGACTGAAATTGTTGGATGATAAAAGAATGCAATATCCACTGTAGAGAGATTTTACATTACAGTGGTAAAGAAGTACAGGTATAATCCTGAGTCACATTCGAAAGGAAACTAGGAACTCAAATAGAAAATTATAAGCGAGTGTTACCTACACACACAATGATTATTTGTTCCAAGTTTACTTCCACCGTATCTACTTCTATCCCGCACTACATTCTAATATGAACAGTCCGGAGACCTTCTCGAAACGGCTGCCTTGTGCGACATTAGCGTTCCAAGTGGTCAAAAAGCTACAACTGAATATATACGAAGGAACCATACGATCATGTTACGAGGGACAAGACGTAAAATTCACTTGTTCTTATTTAACACAAAGTTAAGTAACACAATATGGCACAGACTATACTGGCAAACTCTCGCGACAAACCCCACGTGCATAAATAGCCCCATATACTCCCTTCTCCTTCTCACGGATTACCCACTCCTCTGAGTTTAGTTCGCACAATTCGTTCTTGAATCGGAAAACGGTGTCGCGGTGATTAAATATCACCATTTAACTCAATATCTGTTGATTCGCACGACAATCGCGTTATATACACGCAAACCTTACGGGTCGCTTTCACAAAATGATTGGACAATACTGTTCGATGACCATCGTTTATCATTCCTTGCTGAATACGTAACGCCATCTAGTCACTGAAACGTGTGCGAATCGTTTTCGTAACACCAGCAACTACCTAGCTATTTCATAAATACTGTCAGAGATTTTGATCTATGTTTGACCATGCTGGGTATGAATGAGTGTTACCACCTGAGTATTATGGGCGGAGTCCCTGAGCTGTACATTTCACGGTGAGAAGTGTTGCAATGAGAACGTGTAATGATGGAGTGGGGTGAATACGAGAATCTGTTGCAGTTATAGAAACCACCACGGATCTCTGTCACCCTGAAAACTCTATAAATCACTAAAAGATCTGTCTACCACACAATCCCATGTTACAATGAAAAAGGAAGCGTCAATGACTGGCAGCGCAGTGGCAGACCACGCACAATGAGCATACCACAGGTAGTAAAGCCGTAGCTACAAACATTCCGCAAAATCCCGTCAGTGACGCCCCGAGATATATCCATTTCTAGACTATCCATGTCACGAGTGTTCAATCAGGACCTGGGACTCCTGCGGCTGCAAATAACGTACAGGTAACTTCCTGATTAATGCGTTACGCCAGCAGAAAGTGATGAAAGTCGAACGTCACCTCAAGCTTTACGCATAAAACGGTCATAGAACAATTCTGTTTTCTGAAGAGAAGCTGTTTACAGTTGAGCAGTTCAAACTGATCATGTATACGCATCATCATTGCAAGCTGCTCAAAGTGTTTCCACAGTGCAAAGGTCTCATATCACCCAGCATCAGTCATGGTATGATGGGGTGTGAGCTTCAACAATACAACACGGCTCTATTTTTGTGAACAATAGGTGAAGAATCAGCTACCGTTTACCAAACCACAGTGCTGGAGCTCATTGTGAAACCACTGAGTGATTTCATGTTCTCCAACCAACAGTAAACCTTCCAACAGGATTCGGCTCCCGTGCACAAGATCCAGTCAACGCAGGAGTGGCTACGGGAAAACTTCCCGGACTTCATCTCCATATCAGAGTGTCCCTCTAGCAGACAAACCCGCTTGACTACAAACTATGGTCAACACTTCAATCAATGGCCTGCATGAAGAGATATCCTTCCGTGGACTCCCTGAAGCGCACCCTGGTCAAGGCAGCCTGCTACTTTCCCATCAACACTGTAGGCCTATACGTAATTCCAATGACAAGTGGGTCGCCAGACTCCGGCCCTGCATCCAGGCTCAAGGTTGACATTTTGAAAACTGACTGTTGTTCTTGATGCTCTACACTTTCATGTATAATTGTGCAAAACGATATCAATATATCAACACACTGTTTATGTTTCATTTCCAAATCTCTGACAGCATTTATGAAATAACTAGGTACATTTCCGGCTCGTCTCCATGTTTCTAAATACATAGTTTTTGGGCAATTTTCTGACTGTTCCTCATAATCAAAATGATCTGCAACGCCTTCCTGAAAGACGCCAAGCCAATATCAAACGAGTTATTTACACACTAGCAATACAGCCAATGTGAAGGGAATTCGGATTTAGTTACAGCACCTCCCCCCCTTTCCTGAAAATTTGACATTCAATCTTTTGAAATATCAACAACAATATATTTGTTGATACAGTGACTCTTTTCTTCTTTACCTTCTAGAAACATAATTAAATGAATTACACTATGAAGTAATATAAAACTGCTTACCTAGTATTAATAACTATAAACTTCCAGTGTTTCCATCTTTCTCCTCCTTTCACGCTGCGTTTTAAATCTTCTATTATCGAATGGTTGTGCGTTCGTAAGATTCTTTCCTTATTCTTTAATCCAGTTGAAAATTTCCCACTTTCGAAAAGGTACGTATTTGATTTCAAGCAAATCCAAACTGGTGTTGCTAATTTTATCAGCAAAGGCAAATTACAACTAACTAAAAATATACCTTAGATAACATTCAACTGACAAGAGACTACATCACAATAAGTGGTGATCTTTGACAAACATATGTTAAACTATATCACTGCAAGAAACATGAGAACTTCTACACAATCGAGAATCCATTCTCTGAACAAACCAGTCACCTAATATCAGACGATTTGCGAACTCGGGACTAGATAAACAGAGATAAGACCAATTCTACTGACCACATCTTTAAAAAAAAGGAGTACGAATTATGCAGATTGGCTCCCATGTAGCTTTCTCCAAAACGGAATTCAAGAACATCAAACTGATATTTTTCCCTCATTTTAACATTGAAAATCTAGCTTCACTTTTCTAACATAAACCGCGTTGCCATTAGCAATACAATCAGAGCTACGCTATTTCTTGGTAACAGTAGAAAATTCACTGCTACTTTATATAAGAACTACAATAAATACAATTATCATAGAATACAGACAGACTTACCAACTGAGTACTATGTATGCATTATATTTAAATTCTGTATTAAGAATATTTTCCTTGCTGCCTTGTTAGATTTAGTTATTATTTTTGTACTTTTACATATTGTAAGGTTCCGTATGTCTTCATATCATGCTGTAACCATGTGTGTACTACACGTGTTGGCAGTAAACAAATACAACGCAGACGACAGTACCGAAGAGTCGTCGCCCACAATCGCCAGCAATCGGCAAGACGGAGATCACCGAAGGTAGCCGACATTTTATGATAAAAGACAGGAGTACGCCTCAAGAAGCATCAATCTATCCAGGTTGATCAAACTACCAAAGCCCTAAGGCGCCTGGCCATTGGGAACACCTTACCCTCTCACGACGCTTGGTCAATTGAGAGACCTTTCCTAAAAGCCCTACGAAGCTTGGTCATTGGGTTCCCTTTCTCTCTCTCTGGACGCCCGGTCACCGAGAGACACCTAATCATACAAACTCATCCCCTCTCACGACGCCTGGTCAAAGAGAGTAACCTCGCTTACAAAAGCCCTACGACGCCTGGTCAATGGGTTCCTTCCACTTTCTTACCTAAGATATTAGAGAAAACTAATTATTGTAATATATTTCTGTGTTCAAGATGATCTTTTATAATAAAAGGTGATGGGGAAGCCCAATCTCCCGAGTACGATAATTGCTCTACCTTACATAAACTGAGAAAATTTTACAATATATTTGCTACCAGCACTTTTGCGTATAAATATTTCTTCTGTGCCTTACTGAATGATTGATTTTTCTATTTTACAACATTATGTGTCTCATCTTCATACGAATGAAAACTTATCGTAATTGGAGCACAGCTTATATAGAAAAGAAGTTAAGTACGAAAATTGTAAACGTCTACAAAAATTCCTAACAAATTCAATGGCAGTTGGCTTGCTATAAGTGCCTTCACTGGACAGGATAACAGTTCAGTTTGGGACGGACAATTATACAGGGTTAGCATGAATTATTCATCCGTTTTGAAAAGGCTATATTTTAAAAAGTATTACAGTACACACATGAAAGATATATGAAAAGAACTATAAACTCACCAAGTTTGTATTGTGTATTTCTAGGTGGCAGCACGAATCCATAATCTTTCAGATCGGGTATGGCAGTATGATTGTACGAGGTTAGTACCTGTCGAAAATGTAGGGAAAGCAAGAAAAAAGACGTCGTCTGGACGTGTGTTGTGTCACCAAAGGAGCACATATTAAACATTTGTAAAAGGGTGTATAAAACTTCGTGAATTTGTGGTTCTTTATATATATATATATATATATATATATATATATATATAATGTGTGTACGTGTAATACTTTTAAAAACATAGCCTTTTTAAAATGAATGAATCATTTACGCTAACCCTGTATTACTTAATTCTACTGTATCAAGTAGGCCAACACTGGGGAATTTCAATAAAATACACGATACAAGAATAAAAGCAGACAGAATATAGAATTTAGTGACTCATTATACTAAAAGTGAATGCACTGATGTGTTAATGCAGGTGCAATTGTCAGCAACAGTGTCCATCTTCCTCTAAACAGTCTTTTTGTCAATTACTTCACAACAAATGCATCCATTTTTTTTTTGTTTTCTAGAGCGTACAAAGAACGCCGGGTTAACTAATCGAAAACTCACCCTTAACTCTCAGAATCCCAATGGGGTACATTTTGTACCCCACACTTTCAAATTAGCTTATGTTTCTTGTATTTTTTTTCTGCGATTTTGGCTATCTTTCTAGTTGAATATTTTTGGCTCTTCTACATTTTCTACATGAAAGCTACGGTAAATGTAATTAATTATTGAAATAACGAAGTTTATACTACTGCGGTCCAAAATGTATCCCTATGAGCTTCCATGTAAAAGTATTATTTTTTCTTTACAATAGATGGCTCTGCTCTTTGTGATATTAGCAAGATGTTATTCACCAATAATGCAAACATTTGGGAACTTTACAAAATTTATTGTAAATGGATATTTACTTCAATCTTTTGCATTTTTATTTCTTGGAGTTTGCATTTCTAGGTCCATGTATTTATTTATTCAACAAAATTCCTTGTTATAATAATAATCTTATTTCTCTTTTTGATTTCCAAAATCAACAGAAGCTGTGCACGCAAATAAAATAATAATCTTAATACCCCCCCTCACCCCCCTCAATATTAAGATAAAAAATAAGTGGGGTACAAAATGTACTCCACTGGGCTTTCGCGAAACAAAAGTAGCTTGGGATTCCGAAGGATAAATTAAACATGCATTTCGAGGTATTGGTACAAGAATACGCAGAAGGTGATATACATACATGACCATAAAAAAATAAAACATACAGTTCAAAATACTCTGCAATATAATATAATCGATAAACAAACTACGAAATTATGCTGATTTACGTGGATCATCCAAGTGTATCGTCTTTTTTGAACTCTGAAACTCCTGAATGGTCCCCTGATAATAGCACAGAAAAAAGGACAGAGTCAAGAAAATATGTGTACGTTAGAGAATGTAAAGATAACGAATAGTATGTATTACCATATTGTATGACACGGAATTATGAATAGACAGACCAATTTCAGAAAATTTTAGGGAAAAATACAGAAAATAAGAACGCAAAAAGTAGGAAAAACGATTCTTTCATATACTGACATACTTCTCCATCAAAAAAACATATAAATTTATATCTAGGTATAATATCCCATGTGGTTACTATTCCAAAAAGCACAAGAGTAAATGATACTGTGTAATGCAAACATACATTTTTTTCAGTAATGTAATGATAGAAATAACATAGATACATTAATATACCATTTAGAAATATCTCTCTTGTACATAATACTTTTACAGATCTAAGCTAATTATCATCCAATATTTCGTTGACGTCACTTTTGTTCTTTATGGATTACGAATTTGCTTTACGGATTAAGCAAAGGAAAAATAATTTCTCTTTTCAAATACAAAAAATAAATAACACATAAATTTCAAATATATCTTTTATATTTTAGTAGACATAACAATACACTCAATAGATTTGACGAGTTTTCATAAATAAATAAATGCTTTCTACATTCATCTTTGACACACACGTATACTGTCATTCAAGACCACATGATAAACACAAGGTAAACCTCGTTATTTTTCACCAGTACATGATTAATATTTCAAGTAATTAAATGTTACCGTATGGAAAGGAAGGGAATAAGCGATGTACACCTAATTCTTTAGAGATAAAGACGAATAAATTTCATAGTAATATAATGTACAACTGGATCCAAAATAGAACCAGGGCTCGTGCTTACCGTTTCAGTGCGTATAACCTACTCCTCACAACACCACCCACATGTTTTCACTCTTTAGTTGGTGTTCAGCTAACTTGCACTGTATCACAACTTACTTTTGTTATGATTGGACATATTCAAGACAAGACCATATTCAAGAAGGTTGAAGTATGTCTAATTCTTTATTTATTTATTTATTTTATCAAACCATATTTTTCAACTGTCATACATATTCACTAATATATAATGGGGGCTGCGGTGGCTCAGTGGCAGAGCGTTCACCTCTAGTGCTTTGGGCCCCCGGTTCGACCCAAGCTCGTGCCAAGTGAACTTTGTGGTGGACAAACACCGTGTGCATGGATTTCCTCGGGGTTCTCACGTTTTTCCCACTTTCTTCATTTCACCATTTCATTATCATCATTTTCTTTAGCTTAGCCGGTATAACCATGAGACGTAAAACGTAAAAGATTTCATTTCATTTTTTCATTAATATATACGATCACTAGGCTATCGAAGCACAACAAAAGTAAACTATGATACGTTGGTTGAGCAAATATGAGTAGAAGACCTGACGAAGGATTGGGCATCATAATGGTTAACGCACCTTTACAGTAACCTCGAGATGAAAATACTATCTGCAGCCCAGTCGTGCATTTTCAATCTAAATTTCATACTATGTAATTGTATCTATGACAAAAGTATGTATGTTTCCAACATTAATTACGAATATTATTTCGTAAAACGAAAGGAAAAGGTATTAATCATTTGTTAGGCATATGATCTTTTCTAAGATTAATATCAATACATACCAACCAAGCCCCTACTTGCAAGGGATGTGTTAACGCATTCATTTAATAATTTAATAAAATAAGTAAACATTACGCCATTATCGGGAATATTTCTACAACTCAATATAACATGTAACACTCATTGACAGGACAGCAATGAATATTTGATGATGACAAATCTCACATAATGCCAATGCAATATTTACTCTTAACTGAAAGATTAAGTTGCAGGGAAAAAAAAGTGATAATTTTGATACGATGAATGTAATATAGTCAATAATAGGTAAGAACTCTATTTTTTTTAGTAGTACATTACAGATACGTCACTATTCATAACAATTGGAGTTACAATCGAAATAAAATCTCACGCTTCTCTTCATTCTGATTAGGTACAAGGAAATAAATGCTAAGGAAAACGTAATCGGAAGACAAAATTCCGAATATGTGTCCACATAAGAGGGTATCTCTTAACTGTAGATTAGTTGGTGCAAATTTATCATTCACCACTATTCCATACTCGGAAAGTTTACAGTAGGGATTTTAAGTTCTCATCATAATTATGGTTATACGTACTTATTTGTGTTGCAAACACTGCTATCAATAAATTTCGTATACACCGTTAATTATGTAACTGCAACTCCATAGAGCTACTATAAAACCTCAAACAACACTGTCCGTTAGAAATATATAAATACGAGTATCTAAGTGTATCTAAATGATTTATGGAAAACAGCATTCACGTATCTCCAGTTACGAGGTACGTTACACTAACTGGAGATATCTCAGTCAAATAACTCAATGTTGTTTAATATAACGAAATATATCATCATGTAATTTGCATTTCATGAAACAAAAAAAGAAATCATTCATGTATCATAATGTTGCATGTAAAACTGCAGCATTTGACATGGTAAGAAAATCTTATTTCACTTTTAAGATACAACACAACATACACAAAATCGAAAAATCAACGAATTTGCAAATACATATATATAAACACTAAATTCTGATAACACTTACCTGCGAACAAGACGTCTCCAAACAATAAATATTCACAATATACATAAATATCAAAATTTAAAATAAACATAACAGTAAATACAGTGAATTTACGTTTTACTGGTTTAATAATTAAGAAAAATAGGAATAATAACCATAGAACCACACGAATTTTAGGAGTGATAAAAAAAATGGATCAAAAGGTTGGGATCTTGGCGAAGAATTTTAGGAATTATCCAAAAGAATGCATCACAGATTGTGATCTTGGCCAATAATTAGTTTTTGGATTAGGGACCATAAACTTTTTGAACGGCCCATAAATCAAGTTTTCGTATTTTCTACGGAATTAGCATATCATACTGAGTTACGTGATAGTTTGGGTTTCGCTACATTATATGTGGTTTTCCAGATATAAGGCGTACAAGAAAATTTTTGATTGAAATATACTGGATCTTTTGATCCGAAAAATTGAAGCTTACTGTATCTTCAAATATCTATATATTGCCACGATTTTTGCGACTTCATTACTAATTAATTCTCAATAGATGAATCCTACTCAATGATTTTTTATAATAATTTCTTTCATTTTTATGTATAAGAATTTTAGACAAATTGAAGCTCCTATTATTTCTCCTTAACTGTGTGCCACAGAATTTTCGCTCCGAAATCTATACTGCGGAGAATGCTCAGTATTTGCAAACTAATCACCTTAAAGGACTTACTTTCACATAAACATATTCTGACATATATATTTTATTTTGTGAACATTCTGTGATCACCGTTCGTATTATTAATACGGGCATTTAAAAATAAATAAAAACGAATGACATTTATTCAGTTTTTATAAATATTATAACTAAAATAATCGTAAAAACTTGTATTTTAGGGGCAGAGTTACGAATAATTCATTCATCGAAAAGCTTTGTGTGAAGTGTAGGTCTGTACAGATCATGAACATGGACACTTCAAAGGGAAAACGAAGAAAATTGAAGCCATAGATATATGGTGATGAAAAAAATAATGTGCATATCACTGATTTTGAAAGAAAACAGTAGTAACGGGAACATACTAAAAGAAACAAATGAAAATCGTATTTGTGACGACATAGAAAAGAAAAAACAGTATGATCAGATATTTAATTCGCCCTTAACAACAGATTAACCATATTGTTACAAGGATATGGAGGACCAAAAATTTAATCCTTCCAATAATGTTCGGAGTTCAAAAAGTTGAGGAACAAGAACTCCAAGAAAGGACAAAGGAGAACAAGTTGACCACCGGTGTCAAGCATAATGGAAGATCAATGGCTGTCGTTAACGTAGAACTTAGCATTAGAAATAGATAAGCTTGTTACATTTCATGAAGTAAGGAAGAGGATTTCTGTCAAAAATATACAAACTGTGAATAAGTATAAATGCCCTTTTAGTTTTTAAGTGATACTTTTCTTTATTGCATCACACAGATTTAAACACATTTTAAACAATGAAAAATGCGTTATACACATTCATTACTATGCTGTCTCCGGTGTAGTACTGGAAAACGACCGCCTTCAGAGTTGCCTTTGACTGATACGCATTTCCTCAAATCGACAGACATAAATATTTGCAAGAACCAAAATGGAACTATTTATTTCAACTTCATATTTTTCTAAAAGAAAACCGGGACAATTTCACTTAGAGCAAAAATCCGTCCGGACACTCACTTCTCTCTTACAGCAAGAAGACATATCCAGATAAAAGAAGACGTGCGGTAACCCTCGATATACATTATCAGATTACAATGAAACTGGCATACTATGCAGCTTTAATCACACTAGAAAAATTCTCGTACTGTACAGCATTATGCGACCAAAAGAATCCTGCTTTACAATATTAATCGAAAAATGAATCGAAAAATAAACTGATATAATCCAGTGTTAAAGACCAAAATGGAATTGAATGCCCTGTGTCGACAATAATATAATGATTATTCTGGGATAAATTTAACTACAAACTCGTGAAAATGGATTATTATACTGAATGAATCTCGCAAACCAAAGCTTAAAGGGTATAAAATGTTCAGAATTTTCTTTCTCAGATGTTTTGTATATTAAAAATCAACGCCCCTCTTACTACGCTGAAAACTACAAATCAGACTTGAGTTGGACACTGAAAACGAAACCACCAAAATAATATACGTATTTTCACCCACGATATTCTAAGACCATATGTGGTGAAATAATGATGGTATACGTGGTAACACTGTCATAAACATGTTAATAAAAATAAAGGTGTCCTTATCTCGTTCTAAGTCCAAATACTGATTTTATCTGTCTTTCATGCGTACTTCAACAAATAAACCGATATGAAATTTTGCTCCAAATGAACATGCTACTCAAAAGACGCCTAGGAACGAAAGTCTCTGACTTCAAGAACTAAAAAACACAAATATAAAGCAAAAACATGTAAGTTTTTTATCATGTACATTATTTTCTCTGTTGAAGCATTTTTTTTTTTTTTTTTTTTTTTTTTTTAACTAACATGTGAATGAATTCTTTACGCCTACAATGAAGGTGATGCAGATTTGGTCGTGTATGAATAAAGCTTTGGGCACGAAACCGTAAAACTTAATAAATTTGCCTGTACAAAGTTTTGTACATCCAGTTATGCTGCAAACCTGCATAAATAAATGTTGATATTGAAAAAATTATTCACGACTAGTGATCAAAAAAATGCTTTGTTCTCTTTCTCTAGACATTGTTATATATATAAAGCTCCTATTCATTAAGAACTAAATATTACACTCGTCATGGGTGTTGTGGACAAGGTGCCACACTACGAGTATTTCCATCCATGGCTGACATATTTAAGGACGGTGAAAATGGAAGAGCTTTATGATGAAAGAAATGCAACAAACGTATTGACAATGTCGTGGATATATTTTAAAGATAAATCGAGCAACTCATATTTTATAGATGACAGAGAATGGTGGTAGTACTCTTATCGACGTCAATTATAAGTGAAATAAAATCATTATTACCGCTTGTTACTGAAATTAATATCTAAAATGACCGTCAATAAAATAATTGATAGTGACTGTATTCAAACCTGTAAACATAATTTCACTGTAATTACTGAAAGAACATATACAAAAAAGAAATCTGACAAGGTTTGCAAGAATGTTATTCACAATTTACGCCATGTTGCGTTTGGTCTCTCCATCTTTCTTAGTGTACAATACAGGTCTGCCATTCATACAAAACTTAACAGAAAAGCACCTGCCTAATTTCAAGATCGCGAGACGAATTCTACTGAGAGCTGAATATAAAAATCACGTACATTTTGAATTCAACTTCTAACAAGTTCTGATACTGTCTCCTCACTGCTCAAAACTGTCTCCTCCGACGCTAAATGTGATCTTCCTATTATGATATTTTCTTTATTCTTAATCATTTTCCTGTATTTATTTCAACACTTTCGTCTCTATATCTGAGTTCGATTATGTAAGCCTACTCAAAACTACAGTGAATTCATTAGCTGTATCAAGAATTTCTGTTTAACATCCTTAATACCATTCTCATTACTGTAAATATTCTCCTATTACTGGTAGGTTACTTACGCACATTTCTAAGTATGCACTACGATGCTACACTAATCTCTTGGCTTTGACGTAAGAATTAAACTGCTTTATAACGTCTATCAACCACAATCTTCTGCCTCTCCCTCATTTATCTTCTACCATATACTTAAATGATGTTCTTAATTATTTAAGGGTATGACTAACGCATATTTATAAAAATAGTAAAAAAATTATAACAAGTTACGAAATGCACTTTAAATGCAATTAACTATTTCAGCATTCTGTTGCCTTCGTTAGCAGTTCAGGAAAATTCACATGTTTTTTTTTTTCCCCTCAGGATTTCATTTTGCACTATTTGCAAAGAGTAGATACGCCTCTCTTTCATTCAAGCTATTTTTCGAATCAGAATACAAGCTATGTGAGATTTAGAAAGAGCATAGCTTTTATTAAATTTAAAAATACATCTGCCATATTTTTGTCGTACATACACAATTTAAATACTGAACCTAAAGTTTCGGAAATTGCATGAGAAAATATAAAATGAACAGCTAGGTAAACATTCGTTGGTTGGTTCATTATTTTCACGATCCTTTACAAATTAATGAAGCTATATCTAAAACGAGGGCTACTTTTTGAAGTGTAATTCGAACCGTACTCGGGATTATACCAGAAAGAAATGCTCCCACCGAGAATCGAATCCGGAACAGCTCCTAAAAAGTTCAAGCTCATAAAAATTCGGAACAACTTTACATCATATACTAATTCATAAAAATTATTAGCAAAACTCTTCAGGCCTTAATGTGCCCCTACTCCTACTTTTACACTTTACGAAAAAGTGATTCTTACAGCATCCTAAGTTGACTGGATGTTGTTATTTTACCTTCCGAAGAACGTATGCAGCTGACAATCTACTTCATGCTTGCATATTTAATGGACGCTATTATGTGAACACATACTCTCCAAAATCATAAAGAAAAAGGAAAAGGAAAGAAAGAAAGGTAAAACAAAACACAAGATGAAAGACCAAACGCCATAAAAAGTAACACTTATGCTTATCTTTACAAGTATTTTATTCGTGTAAAGATCCCCAAAACTTCGTGTAAAGACTCTGTAAAGACACAAATGCATAACAACTAAGTCTCATCTGAGTCACTAAAGTTCTGTGATCCTGCGCGACCGAGTGTATTTTTTCACCGAAAAAATAAATAAATAAATAAAATGTCTTAGCCTGACAGGACTTTATACTAAGTTTCGGATAGTTATATATTTGATGTATTGCGAAGAACTTAATTTTCTTTGTGTTCACAGCTTTCCCCGAGAGTTCTTCCGTTCCCCCACATTATCTACAATCCAGGAATTGCTCTATCACAATGCTTTTGTTTATAAGCTGCTTTCTCTACCCAACAGAGCATGACAACGGAATCTTAAACAAGATACAATTTATTTTTTCGTGTTTCAAGAGGATAAACTTAACTTCCTTACCTTATGTGCAAATTTTGCACTTTCAATCAATTAAAGAAGATCAATGACTGGGTTTCATTTATTTCTGTTCTATCACTCTAATAAAACTTTTACATAAAAATTGAAAATCGTAGGGCATCATTTTTCTGTCTTGAATTTGTTCTTCTCAATTCAGAATGGTGCAACAGCTTAGTCTTAAGTTAGGCACGATATTTTACTTGTTAATTTACGTTAAGGGATTTATAAGGACAAACAAACAAAAACATATTTGTAAACTTTTTTCTTTAAAAGGTAAATTTTATAATATACGATCACGAAGGTACATTTCGTCCATTTTAAAGATAAAAAATTATAGCAGTAATCGAAACATTACACAGATGTCACGGTGATACCCCTGGAATTCAGTGCCATCATTGCGGCCGTTTGGGCGAAGACATTTGGACGCAAAATCTTTTATCCACATAGGTTTACCTACCTACATATGTTATAATGTATTTCATAACTAGAGCCTGGATGTTTAAACACTGGAAATTTCAAAAAACGACCTCAAATAATTTTGCAAACAGCGAAGTTTCTGCATATCATGCACAACTTGTCTCTACCAGTTGAAGAGAAATGGGAAGAAACCGTAGCAAACTAGTGACTGTCCCGCTGGTTTTAAAAGATTATTTCCTTTTAATAAAATAAAACATATGTAATAAATACACGTAATTTGTGTTTTAAAAAAAATGTACGTTTTCGTTAATGTTTAGTTATTTTAAAGATGTGACTATATGTTCATACTGCACTATGTACTTGATTTTTGAGTCAGACGTTTTTAAATTTATCTTAAAATCTGTATAATACTGTACATATTTTCATTTTCTATAATAAATTATTAAAATGCGTGGTCCAAAACATAAGAAATGTTTATTAAGTACTGGCCTGTACCAAAAGATCAGAAGAAACGAATACGAGCTGTTTTTGGAATAAAAATGGTATTTTTAATACTATGGGTGATTCAGGAAGTATTTATTGAATGCTTTTTTATTTGATCTGCCCATTAGGCCGGATAGTTGATACTCTTTGTATTAATAAAAAGTTATTTCAGATTTCATAAAAATAGGCGCTTATAGGCACTAGCTATACATTGAAATAGGAAGAATAAGCCAAATATAATTTACTGTATGCAGTCTGTGACACCCCAAAACAACTTTTTGTCCTTTATATTATATCTAACGTAAAGGAACGATACGATTGGACAGCAAAAGAAGAACAGCATTATCTGCAGTAAGGATATGGAATCTGTATGGCAGTATGACAGAGTTGTGAATGAGCAGTTAAGAACGAACAACCACGCCGCGAAGCAGTTCATCGTGGACTGCTTTGCGCCCAAACGGCCGCGCCTAAACGTCTGCGCCCAAACATCCTGCTCCGATTTCGTTGACGGCAAGCAGCTATACGCTAAAAAGCTGGCTTTTATGGCGTTAGAACGTAAGTTTTGAATATGGTTTCGAATTTTCATCACATTTTGCCACTTAACCAAGTTAGAAAGGAGCGTAATGCACTGATTTTCTGCTTTGTACTGCTGTGTCAGCAGTGAAAAAGTTAAGAACGCAAATATCCTGCAATAGTAGTAAGCAATAGCTTATAAACTATTAGAACCAGATTTTCATACATGATATACAACATATGAGATACGTGCTGCAGTCAGGTTTAAACCTGACTTTCGGTTCAAATATAATTTTTCTTATGTAAAACTTAGTGGACAGAGTTTAAGTTTACCAGATAAAATATATTCAAAACAAAACATATATATATATATATAAACTGAGAATGTATTATTAATAGTTTCATACAAAAGCTTGAGTCTCATTAATGTTATGTTTATGCTCAGAGGGGATTTTGTTCTATCCGATTGGGAGTTGGCAACATTTCTTCTACGTAATTTCAATTACGGTTCGTTTATAATATGTGAAGTGTCCTGTGGATATTTTACGTTTATATAGTATAATCTATTACAAAGACATCCAATTATAGAAAATTACTCACATTTCATTTTTATGATTTTGGATTAGGAGATAAGGACAAGTCACTCGAGATCCACTTTATCATTAGAAAAGAACAAATCTGAAATAAAATTGTAAATTCATTAACACCAGTTTTTATTCTTTCCGACGTCTGACTGATGAAGAGAAAAGCAGCTTTCGAAACATCTCTAGTCTAGCTTGGAAATGACGGCATATCGCAGGTAAGACGGTAAATTGCTTCACTTCAAACACTTGGGTAAATATTCATTATCACATCTTGAATGTTGTTTGAATTATTTCTTTTAAAGAAGAAGCTTTGAATTCTTCAGAATTTCTAACATTTCAGCCACCAAAAATGCAAAATATGCCCATAAAGTGATCCGTGAATTACAGAATAAATGGTTGAAACTCTAAAGAAAAACTCTTACACACGCCATCAATGACGAAAGTATGAACTTATCCCTTTCGCAATTAGCTACAATCACTTAGAGGGCATTCTCTGACCAGACAAAGATAAATCTATGAAAATATCGTAACTTAAATGTGGTGAGAATTTACATAAAATAGATCCGGTTTTCCACTGTACGAAGCAAAGCGTTTTCAAAACAATAATTTCTTACAAATAAATCGTATTTTTTTAAATTTCTAACACAGATATTGTCGTTAACAGCAAGTATGACCATCAACTGAACGGAGTTAAAGTCAAAATTAATTATGCATGTTCTGAAACGATTTGATTGTCTATGAACTGTATATTACAAACGAGTCTTTAACAATTTTTTTTTATAAAAGAGAGTGACCCTTACCGTTGGCACCTGCAAGCAAGTGTTTGAAATGTCTCGGAATCGGAAAAACTCACTTTGAAAGCCATGATGATTCTCAGGAAATTCAATGGATTTATTGTTGTTGGATTGAGATTTTTAAGTATAACAAATTTACCACTCAGTCCATCTCCTCACCGAAACACGCTCGATGTTCTAATTATCACTTATATTAAAGTAACAAGACTCCAAAATTAACACAATTTCTTCCACAAATGTGTTACCAGACCAGAATCTTCCTCGATAGTGCTGATAATTTTATTGTAATGGACTTGTGAGGAAAAATTAGCTAAATGCTGAGATCTTCAAATCCCGGGTAAGTGGTTTAATGGCATATTGTATGGATCAACGAAAACATATTCAACATTAACAAAAACAGAATTGTGGTGTTCTAAAGAAATATAATGAACACGCCCCTAAAGTATGTAGATTGTATGTACTAGTCGTCGAAACTGATAAAACTCCCGCACGACTAATGATGCTATCTAGAGGGCTTTATATGAACTATGTAAATTCACTTGTAGTTGGTAAACCGTTGTTATGGATTTTAAAAAGGAAAAAATAATGAAATAAAGTTTTGTGAGAATCGAGTAAAACCTTAAAAACTTTTGAAATGTGGTTTTCATTTAGTGTCATAGATTTCGTGAGGGTCAAAAAGACACGACGGGCATCTCTATAAAGGGCCGACTGTCAACCAGTAGAAGTTCTTATAATATCGCAAAATTTACTAAAAATAGTTTATTATCATGGCAGGTGCTTATTGGCGACCTTGCTATAGGCTTGAGGAATGGACATAGTTAAGAAGATTGCGGTTTGGATCTTTCAAAACCATAACAGATCCCTGTTAAAGCTGTTATACAACAATGCTCCCAGCTACAGCGCAAATCCTTTCACAAATATAAGGGCTCTTGTGACTCACCCGTCCTACTCACCAAATTTAGCGGTATATCATTAATTATTATTTCCAATGCCAAATCTCACTTCAGAGGGAACTATTTTGAATCCGTTTCGGAAACCAAACGGCCCTCATCAAGGAATCCAAAATCATGCCAGAAGAAAAATTTTGAACAGATATCAAAAAGCTCTACACAGCTGTATCACGAAGTGTGCATACCCAGAAGAGGTATATGTTGACAAATAAGAATACTTCATTCTTGTGCTCAGCATTTATTAATCTCCAAACATAGCAGGCATACTGTGCATTTACCTTCTTCTGGTCTACCAAGTGATTTTTTCTTCAACTAATCCTTTAATTGGCAAGCATTGAGAAATTCCCGTTAAAATATTTTGGTTTGTTTATATGGTTGAAACATATCTTCCTGACCACGATTTCGTAATATTTACAGTATTTTGGATACAAAATACAGGATGTTTAGTACTAAATAATATTGTCCTAATAATCCCTAATAATCATGTGTGCTAGTGAGCAACAGTATGCGCAATATGATCGATTACAAGTAGGAATATTTCTAAGAAGAAGTGATCAGCGGCGGTTTTGTTGAAATATCTTCCTACAAACCAAGAAACCACGAATCAAACAAACTTTCGCGGAACTCGATGAATAAAGCTTCTGCTGTACTGAATTTGATCATCCCCTGATTTACAAAGATTACAACTACCTAGACAAGTGATCTGCAAATCACGTATATGAATAATGTATGAAAGAAATTATGCCAGTTAAACGCAGGGTGGATTGATTTAAATCACCTGATTTTTTAAATAAAAATCGTTGATTTAAATCAAATTCCGAAATAAATTAATTTGAAGTCAAAATAAGTGAAATCCCGTTCCTGTTTTGTTATCGGGTTGATGCGTAAATTCGTGCGGTTCTTATATTTTACTGTTACTTAACACATGTGGTACCTATGTACCCAATTTCTGTACCTTACCCATCGAATGCAAATGGCGTACAACAGTTGACTGATCACTTCAAAAACTTCCACTTACGCCATTTCCCGCGTTGTTTGACGAAGATTCTCATGAAGCAACTCGTTCAAGCGATTTTCGTAAAAAACTGAAGGTCTTTCAGAACGTGGATCATCAGACAAGTGAAACCGTCCTGCTCGAAAGCGGAAAGACCATTTCTGTGCTGTTCTTTCAGCAATTGCTTCATTCCCGTACACTGCACAATTGTTCTCGCAGTTTCTGCTGCACTGGATACTCGATTAAACTCGAAGAGTAAAATGTGACGGACACTTTTCTCAACTTGACAATCCATATTAGTTTGTTTAAAATACATACAATAATACGTTCATAATCAAGAAAACCTGTGTTTCAGAACACACAAACTCCAAACTACGGTAAAACAACGGAATAACGATAAACAAACACTTCACGCCGCATTGTTGCCAACCTAAAAGACGGTACGTGACGTTTAGGCGCCGCCGTTTGGGCGCGGACGTTTGGGCCCCGCCGTTTGGACATTGGACGTTTGGGCGCGAAGCCATTTGGGCGCCAGACGTTTGGGCGCGAGTTAAATTAAAAAGTCATTATGTTAGGCGCTGAGTACTAACTTTGAATCAAGATATCACAAGGTGTCTACTGTAGTGAAAGTCCTTGAATTATACTGGATTTTGTTTTACATACTAGAAATACTGGAATTTCAAAATTCTAAAAACTGAATTAACAATTAAATTTTGTAAATTTAAGTTTCAACCGAAGTTAAGTATGCTTTTTGTTTGATAACTTTTCAAGCCAAAGGTAAGTAGACCAGACTAGATATGACTGACTGCATTACGTACATAGTGAGCCTATTCCATTAAAAAACTTAAAGCAGGACTTCTACTGTTTTTATACAATAAGTGTGAATGTCAAACACATTTCTAGTGGCTAAATGACCAATATATGTACACTTAACTATTATTTTTCACTTTGAAATCATTTTTTTCCTTTCGCCACTTTCTTTAGTGCAGATTAAATGCTTACAATGGGACGGAAAAAAAAAGTGTAAAGTTTTGATTTTTATTTTGGAGTGTTAATAAAAAAAAAGTGATACCAGAAATACAGCATACTACAGTTCCGAAACTCAATGTCTTAGACACCCTGTATTAACAGCTTTCCCTCAACTCGATTAGGATTTTTAGATTTCTGGGCTCTCGGCATGTAAGGCCATTTAGCCCGTCACGTTTGAGGGGGCACACTATCCGGGAAAAGGAAAGGAAGAAAGGATTGGGGAAAAAAGGAAGCGGCCTGGACCTATAAATTAGGTACCACCCCGGTATTTGCCTGATGTGAATGAGGAAAACCTCATTCAGGGTGGCCGGCCTGAAAGAGCGTTTTACACTTTTTCGACCGAGTGCCCCTACCGGGAATCGAACCCGGGACCGCTCGCACAGAAGGCAAGAGCGTCAGCGACTACGCTACGCGGGGCCACTTCTCTCAACTCGAGTGCGCGGAAATCTTTTATTGGTAGTTCTTTATTGGACTTACGGAAGAGAAGAGTTTGGCAAACGTAATACGAAAGAAAGCAAATTTTAATATTCATAAGTACGTAATTATTAACTTTTTTAAAAAAATATAAAAATTAAATCAATATGTTTTAATTAACATTAAGAAAATTGTTAACAGTTCGTCTGACTCATCCATTTCCTAGCTTTCTTATATAATACAAAAATTAGATCAACATTAGATCAGAAGTACAAGAATCGTGAACAAGCGAAAAATCAATCCATGACGAGGTTAGGCAACAAATGCCACAACCGCATAAAATATTTAATTTAGATGAATAAATAAGATAGATAAATGAGATAAGATAAAGATAGAAGTGTAGGAAATGTATATATCTTGATTCGCGCTTAGTTTTCAGTGCCTAGCTTACTTTATATTTCGTAAATTGTGATTTTTACTATGTACCTCGCGCCCAAACGTCTGGCGCCTAAACGGCTTCGCGCCCAAACGTCCGGCACCCAAACGGCAGCGCCGAAACGTCCGCGCCCAAACGTCCTGTCCCGCCTAAAAGAATACCGCATGAATTTATACATCGACTCAATACTTCGATTATGGAATATAATAATTATAACACAATGAGACGCAAATGTATATACAGTCCAGCAGGGTTGGCTGGTTTAAACCGTTAAAAAAAAAAAAAAGAAAAAAACACTTGGTTTAAACCAAAAAAAAAGAAAAATGTTCGTGTTCTTATAATCTAGATGAATACACATTTTTGGGTTATCACGTTTCACTCCCGTATATTATTTGTATTATATTCAGACAGAAATTCCCCATTCATTACTCAAAGAGATTATTCTTCAAAAGCAACTTTCGGTTATTTTTTAAGTAAGTTTATGAATGTTTCTTTTGTGACTTTTTTAATAGTTCATTATTGTTGTTACGAAATTGCAATGAAAGAAAAATTCTAAATATTGTTTCGTTTTAATGTTTACTATTGATAAAATACATCGAAATAACTTTCTTTGGGGAGTGGGAGGGGTGGAGGTCATACAAACTCGACAAGAGCTATTTATTGAAATCAGAAGTATCTTTGGTATCTATTTATGTATAAATGGGTCAGAGCCAAAGTGGACTCAAATAATTTGTATCTTTATCCACTTTTCTTACTGATATGCAAATTAAGTCGTTGTATTTCTTTAACTTGGACTAATAAAAGTCGTACTGAACTAATTTGGACTAAATTAGTTCTTCTGTACTCAGCAGTACTTTGAAATTGTCCATATGCAATTCTGTATAATCGTTTTTCACTTGTGCAACTGTTTATCTTTCTGTCCTTCTCAAATGACTCTTGACAATTATATTAACAAATATGTAAAGATCAGTACAATGTATTTTTACCAGGAGTCCTTTGTGAGTGAGTCGGCAGAAGTATCGCATTCGTGGTCAATTAGTCCCGGTTTCGAATTTAAATGGAGGACAATTTCTCTCGGATGTAAGCCGAAAAGCGGTTTGGATTCCGCTTGAAGCTTGCGTGACCCCTTCCAGTATAACCCTGTTGTTGCATAGTAACACACGGCGAAACAAACTTATTTCTGTCCATATGTGATATAAATACATACAGCAAATTGCTTAAACCAAAAAAAAACTGGTTAAAACAAAATAACGGGTTTTTTGGTTTTTTCATGGTTGCCAACCCTGCAGTCCAGTATGAAAACGAGTGTTTTATGCAAAGGATGATTAGGGAAAATCCCTAAAAGGGTAATGGGGCGATCCTACTTTCTTCTCTTCGTAACATAGGGTTTTTATATCGTTACCTATTCCACCTGGGAAATCACTATCGACATTTACGACGAAAATTGTTCTGTGTGCGCATCTATTTTTTTTTTTTTTTTTTTTTTTTTGTACATTTTACATAACTTTAGGCGAAATCTACATATTTTACATGTATTTCGTGCCGCAAGCTAGTTCTGGACCGTCCATTTTTTTTAATATGTTCCTGCCAAATATCAATAAGTCTTGTGAAAAAAAAGTACCATGTTGACAAACATTGTTGTGCTTGTTCCTTAATGCTTAGAAACATTGTTTGGGATTGTAATAGGTTACCGATTGGGGATTAATTCAAAATCCAGCCCAATACTTTACTTAAATGACATAATTAACATTTAATACTAATTCCTTATGTTTTTTTTTTTTTCAGTTCACGACTTGTATTATACGAAGAGAAAGATGTGATTTAAACAATTAAAAAAAATAGATTTACCGGTAAATAAAAAATCAACAAAAATGATCTTTTTTTTAAAAAAAAAAAAATCCACCCTGGTTAAACGACATTCGAGCGTATAACGCAATATAAAGCGATTTTGATTGTACACAACAGAGTCAAATAAAGGGTTAAACATGTTATGGTTCGCTTTATGCAATAGGTTACTTTTGATAAGTACGCCTAAATATTATCATTATACTGGATAAAGTAGTAGGATAAATATTTGCCCCTAAATTTCAAGTGCGTAACTACCCGAAACTTAGTTATAACCCTGGAGAGCCTTGTTCTTCTGAAAGCTGGACTTCAGTCAAATCTTTTCATCTGATTTTTCAGTCTTATACTTTTGAGTTGTCAAGTCACCAACATTTTCGAATCACAACGTCAATCCACGATCTATTTTTTTATTTTATTTATTTATTTTTGTTTGAAAAAAAGAAAAACGCACACTTGTACGAAAAAAAAACACTTCAAAAAATCCAAAATATATTTCCGATTCATTTACTTATTTATTTGTTTATTCCTTTCTTGCAAACCTTGTCAGAAAGAAAAGAAATATTAAGTTTCAACTTACCTATTCTGCGACGGCCCAGGCACACTTCCATCACCCATTTGAACACCACTTGGACTAGATTGAGCAAAACTGCGTACATGAGATTTAGTTCTTTGTACACCGGAGCTACGAGGAACACTGCTTTGACTTTGTGGAATGGGTTTAGTCTCATTGTCCGAGTCATCGGAAAGAAGGATAACTTCGTCCCCATCACCACCAGCATCTAGACTTGATGCTTGTGAACTCATTGTCACGTCATAACCAGGTGTGAAGTCTGTGGTTACAAAATCACTTGCACTCGCACCAGCGTATTCATCGACACCAGTAATATCACTTTGATTTTCATACCCACTACCACCAACGTCCATGTTTTCAGTCTTCAGGGCAACTCTATTGTCCACAGGCTCCGGTGTTATGAAAGTGTCCTGTGCAGTACTAGTTTCTTGAGGCATATCCACTACCTCCGCTTTAACCACTACCTTTGTAATAGGATCTTGTGGAAGATAATCTCTGTTTGTACTACTCGGAATATCACTTTCAACACTATGCGTTCGCACATCGCCTTGTTCAAAATAGCCAGTGTTAGGCTGCACCATACTTGTATCACAGGAAACATCTTCAGGGTTATGAGCAGCATCCATAAACGGTTGCGGCTCAGGTTCCACTTTAATAAGCACTTGTTCTGGGTGATGCTGTCTAGGTTGGGAACTACGACCAGCATGCCTTCGCGGTTTGTCTCTTTCCGGATTCTGCAAACAGATTTAAGAGAGAAATTAGATAGGGTTATAATGCTTTACCGTCTTTGTTAACACTGTCACAACCATAGTATTTTATTAACTCATTGCTTCTACATTAAATTCCTATCTACAATAAAGACACTTCGTGCTTGGAGCACTGTAAGATTCTTTTTCATTTGGTTACACTAAAAGATATGGAAACTTTGATATGTGGGAGTCTCCCTTCTGCACCCGCTAAATCAAATCTGATTATTATTGGTCAATACTATTAAAAAAAAAAAAAAAAAAAAGTCTTATTCATAATAGTGGAATTAACGCAAGCGATGTACGCTTCTAAAAGTGAAAGAAAACAAGATAAAATGAAATTCAATACTTGTTTAAAATTAAAATGTATCGTTAGCATAAGGAGTATTCTTATGAGTTCAGTATTCAAAAGGTATGCTACTACAACACTATATGTACCCTTCCTTATTACCATAATCTATATACAGTGGACGCTCTCTTAACCGCCCTTCGGATTAACCGTCCATCTTCCAAGAAAAATATGTTCATAAATAATTTTCTTTATCTCATTTTCATTATCAGCTGCGGTCAGAGCTTAACAACGATGTACCGTACAACAATAAAGACACGAAACTAATAGACCAGACGATGCTTTTGTCTTAATTTTATTTCCTCAGTTGGTTTCTAATTTTCGTGCTGTGCAAAGGTTGTCCGTGCGTGGTGTGAAGCATTTGACTGAAATGAGCGGAGTAAAACGTAAGCGCCATGTAGTGACTACGAAACAGAAAATATAGGCAACAGAAAGGCTAGGAAAAGGTGAATCGGTAAAAGTGATTAGTAATGAGCTAGGTGAAGGACTGGCATCGAAACAAGAAATCCATTCAAGATTTTTGCACACAGATCGAATCAGAAAAAAATTCTATCGACACGCTGTACATTAAAGAAACCAACCAATGAACTTGTTGACGATGCTTTGTGGTTATAGTTTATGCAGGAACGTCGCAAAGGAGCGCCTATAAATGGCCCAATTTTGAAAGAGAAAGCAGCAGGGTGTCTACTAAAATTCCAAAATGAAATTTCGTGACCTTTTCTTTTCTTTTCCACAAAATTTAGTAACATTCTCAAGAGTGATTTGGGTGCGAATTGGACCAAATTTTCATGCATGCGATAGAAGCGTGCTTCGCTTCTGATTTGGTATCGCCTAAAGCAGACGATAGATATTTTTGGTGGTAAATTTTGACGTTTTATAGAACAAAATTTTGCAATCCATACTTATATTTGTACAGATAAAAAAAAAAAAAAAAAAATCGTGACCCAAAAGGTAAATTTCTTGACTTTCATAACCGATAGACACCCTGAGCAGTAATTCTCCACTCTAAACTTGAAGATGGAGGCGAATTTTCGGCCAGTGATGGGTGGCTGTCGCGATGAAAGAAACGTCATGGTGTTCACTGCTTAAGTGTTTGTGGGGAGAGACCGTCTGCTGATCCAAAATCAGCCGATCAGTGGAAAAGTAAACTGAAGAATTTAATTGAGGAAGAAAGTTTACATCCAGAACAAGTCTACAATATGGACGAAAGTGGACTGGATTTCAAACGCCTGCCAAAGAAAACATGCTACAAGTAACGAAAAATCAGCTCCGGGATTTAAGGTGAATAAAGAAAGAATCACAACTGCTTTGTGTTCTAACGCCTCTGGAACTCATAAGCTTCCCTTTCTTGTCATCGGTAAATTGCAAAAGCCCCGAGCATTCAAGAATGTAAATGTCTCATCACTGCCGATCTGTTACAGAAGTCAAAAATCAGTTTGGATGGACGACTACATTTTTAAGGATTGGTTTATTAATGATTTTGTTTCTAAAGTGAAAAGACATCTGAAAGACCTTAAAATGCCTATGAAGGCTGTTTTGGTGTTGGATAGGGCACCAACTTATCCTGAAGGAGTTGAGAGCGAAGGCGACTCTGGAATACATTGCTTTTTCCTCCCACCACATGTGACTAGCATTATACAGCCAATGCACCAAGGGGTCATTGAGTGCTTCAAGAGACGCTATAGAAAAAGAAAAAAAATCTTTCAGAAATTCTGCTAAAAATGGAATTAGAGAGCAAAACACTTGTTGATGTATTGAAATCTATTAACATAAAAGATGTAATTTACATGGTGGCCAAGAGCAAAGGACTAGTTGATGTATTGAAATCTATTAACATAAAAGATGTAATTTACATGGTGGCCAAATGTTTTGAAGAAATCCCATGTTCTACTATTTTAAGGTCATGGAGAAAAGCTTCGCCTGATATCGAAAGAGCCATTGAAATCTACGTAATGACAACCCGTTAGCAACAAAGAAGTTTAAAAAGTATCTGATGAGTCATACGATAATGTGCCTCTGCTGAATGATTTACGAAAACTGTGTATCAACAAAGAATTTGGAGTTCAAGACGTTCAACAATGGGTTACAAGTGATGACAAACTTGAAAATGAAGTTTTGACCGACGAAGAAATTGTTGAGCCTGTATCGAACGAGACTCAAGATGAAGAAGAAATCAGTGATAAGAAGGAAAGAGGAAAAAAAATTAGACATGCAGATGGGATAAAAGCGCTTCAGTTGGCAGCATCGTACATCGAGCAACAGAAAGATTCGACTGCAGTTGAAATGATGTTTATCAAAAAGTGGCGTGATTATACATTCAAGAAAGCAGATGAACAATACAAACAAAAGAAAATCACAGACTTTTTAAAGTAATGTTGTATTCTATGCCCAAATGTGATTCTTTTTGTTGATAAATTTGTTTATAAGAAAGAGTGCTGTAGTTATTTCATTCGGCATTATAGACTCAGTCGTATTTTTCACTTTTGTACTTTTCTTCAATCAATACAAACACACCTTAAATTACTGTATTTTATGATTTACAGTGGTGATAGTCAAGTGCTTTAATAAATACAGTATATACAGTATTGTACTTCACTCAATTGAGTGTTACTGGAGCAGTTTGTGGTTAAAGCATCTCATTTTAATAGTTACACTTTCATAATTAATAGTATAATCCTATTTTTAAACATTATACAGATATTATATGATTGAAAGCCTAAAAAATTGCAATTTTCGTTTTAACCGACTTTTTCGTTATCCGATCCAAGCCCGGTCCCGTGGTGGCAGGTTAACAGGGATTATCTATCTATCAAAATACTACAACAGCAATTAAAAGCGCCTGAGCTCCAACCTATAACTTTAGCTTTCAAGTCTTTCACTTACGGTTATGTGTGATTTCACGTTTAACAGAGACAAACATTTTAAGTATTTGTACTTTAAATAGTCTAAATTAGTTAACTATATCTTTTAAAAAAAGTTTATGATATAAAATTATTGTTCAAAGCCTTTGTATTTTAATAAGCCTTCTCTAAAATCAATGCATGTGAATTGTGCTTCCATCTTCTGAGTTCTTTTGAACTATATGTTGAGGACGTTTATATGTTTGTGGTCAATCCTTTCGACAATGAGATCTCGGAAACTACAGGCTCTAGAAAGATGACGTTTTCACTGATCGATTGGAAATTTTGCGTAGATTGTCCAGTTCTAATTGAATATTTAAAAAAAAAACATGGCAATTATTTCTTTATCACATTTTTTAGGGTAAACTGGAAGCATTGAAATTAAAAAAAAAAAATCATCATATCCTATGCGTTATACATTACAACACCACATTGTTGTATATTGGGGTTGCATATGTCTCAGGCGTTTGTTTCATGGCCAAATAATGAAAAAGGAAGGATAACCATTTCTTGAGTCTAAGATAAATCTTTATTTTTGGAGTGTTTTGCTGAATGAACACCATATATAACTGCCATTATAATTAATTGTATATATAATGTATTTGCTTATTACATACTGCATGCAAGAAGAAAGAAAACACTGGTCATACATGAATTAGAAACTCCAACCGGAATCAATAGGCTCAATCTTACAAACAGTGCGAGGTATTGAAAAAATAATGGATAAGATCTCGCCTTTATGATACCCCTTGCCGATTTTTTTTTTATCAAGACGTCTTTCACTTGTGTCTGTAAAGGGGCATGTACATATGTTGTAAGGAATGAGAAGGAGATTTATGCTCATATGCGAATGATGCGCTGTGTAGAGAGCGCAGGTTCAGCTAGTCTATATATTAAAATGCCAAGTTTACATGTATGTGGCCAATTTTTTTGACAATAATAGCTCGGGAACAAGCTATAGAAAGATGCCGTTTTCACCGATCGATTGCAAATTTTGTGTAGATTGTTCAGTTCTAATTGAATATTTTCTTTTAAAAAGTAACCGTTATTTCTTTATTACATTTTTAGGGTTACATTGGAAGTATTGAATTTTTTTTTTTTTTTTACAACAGTAAAGCATCATATCCTACGAGTTATACATTGCAACTCCACATATTTGTATACGGGTTAGTATATCACGCCGGCGTTTGTTTTATGGCCAACCCATATGAAAATGTTTCTCCTGTACACGCACTGTACAGGCTCTGAAATACTTGTATAATGCATGTTCGTGATTTTCGTGAAATTTGTTTTTTACATGTTGCATGTAATGTACCTGTTAAGAGCAAGCAAATCGCCACCTCGAAATGCTTGTGTGTGTACCTGTATTAAACTGGACGTACAGTTGCTGTACAGATTACTGATTACGGTCTATGTATAGCGCATATACAGGGTATGTTTTTCACTGTTAAATGTGAAGAACGTACAGTCATGTCCAAAATGATTGTCGCATATCTATAACTGTCTTGTTGTGGGAATATAATTTGATCATGATTTTGCACTGTACTTTTAATACTGATACTATGTGTATAATCGAGAAATGTATATTTGTGATAAATTTCATAGGAAAAGAATTAGAAATACGAAAATTAGAATGAGTAAAACAAAGTGTTGCTAAATGGACAAGGAAGTTTTATTTCTGTTTAATGTACAGCTCATGTTAAAGAAAGAAAACATTTTGTAAGATAAATATATCCGAGTACTGTACATGCACGGTACATGTTGCATGTACTGTGAATGTATCGATGATGGCAACAGTACATGTCTGTAGTTGAAACACATGCAGTTTATATGTAGCAAGTGTGCTATATGTTTCAGGAGTTAAACATAGCAAAACATATGTTGTAGGATCAATGTATTCGAATACTGTACACACGTTACATGTTGGATGTACAGTGCATGTATCGGCCATGGGAACAGTACATGTCTGTAGTTGAAACGTATACACATTACATGTAGCATGTGTGCTATGTTTCAGGAATGAAACGTAGCAAAACATATGAGTATTGTACATGCACGGTACATGTTAGATGTACACTTAATGATCGGTAATGGCAACAGTACATGTCTGTAGTTGAAATACATATAGATTACATGTAACATGTGTATTATTGTGCCACACTTCTCGCCCCGGTGGTCTTTTTCCCCGGGAGATAAAAACTTCACCCCCAAAGATACGTAAGAAAATCATAAGTTACTAATACTGGTACAACTTTCTTCGACATACCCTTAACATGTAATTATTCCCCCTGTGCTTTAAAGAAAGACGCATGTTAAACAATTGAATCCATCAATGTTAAAAGGGATTATGTACAACATATTTCGAATGTAACATATGCTCTTTTCACAATGACCGACTCAATTCCTAAGGAGAAATATTACGTTAAAATGTGCATATACAAAACTAAAACAGTTCTTTAATATCAACTGCAGTTAATTTCTAATAATTGATATTATCAGGAAATCTATCTTCGGTACGACTTAGTTCCCGATTTTTTTTTCTTTCTTTTTTTTTTTTTTTTTTTTTTTTTTTTTGCAAGATTCCCAAAGCTTATTTAATGGAATAACGCTTTGTTCCTTCCATTGTTACTTCCGAATTGCTATCCTGTTTGACAGACTGCGTACATGTATGAAAAATGATAAGCATTGCATCTAAATAAAAAATAATGTAATTTTTAAAAAAAAAAACACTTATATTATAAAACAAGATGGATTTCAATTATATTTTGAAAACTTAAAAGTTAAAATATAGGCAAAGGAACGAAATTTTAATTTGTTGTGCTGGAAGCTGTTTCCTGTAAATCTAATTCCTGTCGTACTTTATTTGGTATTGTATTAAAAAAAAAATATTATTATTATTATGTATATCGTACGTCCTCAGGTAACTTCATCCAACTTATCATAATAGAACCTTGACCTCCTTTAGTACACAGGTAGAATATTTTACTCTGTAAACTTTTAGTTCATGATCTTTGCTCATCAAAGCTAGTGTTTGAACTTGGTCACATCCCCCTCTCCCTCCCTCCAAAAGAAAAACTGATTGCTAGAAAAATCTAATTGTAGAAAAAAAAATAAACATGTTGAACGTCAATTTGAATCATAAATAAATTATGAGATAGTAAATGCAGGTTTAGTTACAACTAAGAATTGCTTAATTCCATGATGGACGATTTTTTCCTACAATAGGTTAACTTACGAGTCCAGCTCTGTTTCTCTGACCTCTTAGCTTTATAATGTGACGCCAAACTTAACTTTGTGCTCTGTGAAGTTCATCTGACACTTGCTATGTAGAGTCTTGTTCAAAAACATGTTGCCATCGATCTTGGTTTACATGTTTATATTCAGATAATCCTACATAGCAAATTCTAATACTTCAGCTCTTAACAAAGAGCTCAACTGGTCGAAGAAAATCCACAATTATTTTTAACTAGGTAAGAAATCAGTGCTTTCCACAGAGAGATGGGTGGCCAGATCTTTCGAACAAGATATTGTAATGTTAAGTCAATTTTTCTGGAATGGTTAGTTATAAGTTATTTTGTCTATCTGTGAACTCATACGGAGTTTAGAACATATTTTTCCATTAGAATTGCTGTACTGTTAAACATTTCTAATGAAACTACATTAACATGACTTTCCATCATTTCAATTCTACTCACTCGTATCGTATAACTGACTCATCATTTTTAACAAGCGAATCAAGACCAAAATATGATAAAATGACTTTCCGCACCTTACATTATCCCCAAGCTTCGCTTCAAACATGAGAAAAATAATATCCATTTTCAAATTTTAGTACACACTTCGTAATCATTGAATGAGAACTCGAGTACTTATACAGTTTTTTAGATTCAATTTTGATTTTTGGAATTATTCCGTTCTTAAATCTAACGATTCAATTTTAAAGCTTTCAAAATTTTAACTGGAAACCCAATCGCGACAACACTAGGAAGACCTACGAGAAGATGGAAGGATAATATTAAGATGTATCTCGCAGAAATAGGAATACAAAGTAGAAACTGGATCCAGTTGGCTAAGGACGGAAGTCAATGGGGAGCTTATGTGAGTGCAAAATTGAACTCCGGGTTCCATAAGCCATATAGTTACTTAAAAGTTTACCACATTTTGCATTCTACTTACTAGAACAATTAACATGTATTTTCACTACTACCTGACCTACGTAAGAACTATTTCATGTTGACTGTTTTAAGCTATGTTCAATACACATTATACAGTTTTCTTTGTGTACTTACCTCTCGCTTTTTCGATGCATCAGTAACAGAAACATTTTTCAGTGACACTAATTTTATCAAGAAACTTTCAGACTTAAGACAGGTATCTCTAAACTCATGGAAACTATCCAATTTCTCCGCACAGGTCAAACAGATGAAGTTGGGAAGTTCATCATCTTCCGAAACCTAAAAATAAACGTAACATATAAATATGGATCATTTTCTTTGCTTTTTAACTATTAAAGTGAGGTGTAAATATAACTTGAAGTATCCTGGAAAAGTGTTGAATTTATGAGAAGTTTCCTAACAGCACGATCTACGCTGTAATATACTGTGATACAGTTAAATAAGGTAGGCACATTAATTAATTAACTCTACTTTCTGAACATAAACAATGAATTTAGATTGGTCATTTCATGAAGTTCACTACTAAAATTATCTACACTAAACTGCTGCCACCAATGGCAACCTGCTATACTGCCTCAACCTTCAGTAGTTAGAAAATGCATCTCACCAGTGAGCATTATCATTTTGGTCTAGTTAGCAGTTTTAGCTAGAGATTTTGGTCAATCTTCGTGGAATTCTTGACAATTTAGATACGATCGATCGCTATAATGGAATCACAAAGAGATGATCCCTAATTTGCTAGTCTCTGGGCTCACAATAAGATGTTCCTAAATCTCGAAAGATGAAAGAATATCGATGCAATGAGAAGATATGAAGTACATCTCGAACTAACTCAGATTTTTAACTTTCAATCAGGATAATTTTGACGGAACAAAGGAGTCTGTGTCCATTAAGATAAAATGGCTGATCTCTGAAAACTTAAATTTTAGAAGAATTCCCGTCACAAAAATAGAATTTTGAAAGTTCTTAAGATGACTTCCTGTTTCGATTTTCCCACTAAAACGATTAAAAACGACAAAACAGACCATTAATAATATAATACTCATATCTATGGCAAAATGCAATAAAATAAGATACTGAAAATACATCCACACGTAAATGATATGACACACTCAAAGTATTATTCTAAAAACTAATAAAATATGCTTTCGGAAGGTCATCCACAAAATAATAATTTACACAATATATTCTTTCATTTTAAATAAATTAACCACTTAAGACAAATCCTACAGAAGGTGTCACAAAACTCGCGGAAACCAATCTATAATGTACCACGTGTAAGGTGGCAGCAGCTGTAATGGACCCGTTTGGTCTCCATTACAGAATAAGATTATTTTCTTTTAATACGTCCTTATTGTTTATCTTTACCATTACCAAAAGTTTATTAGTTATTGTTAGTATTGCATTTATGCTATTATTTTTGTTCATTTCGTTATATAATTTAATGTTGAATTATAATTAATCTGTGCCACCGATGTATTGGCGTTAATGGCCGAGAAATTATAGCCAGTTATCTTCTTTTTCCTCTGTTAAATTGATATTTTCTGCTGTATATAGATTATTAGTGATTGAAATATGAAATAACCGTGTGTATATAATGATGTCGTTCAGAAGGAAAGAACACATAAATATGCTGTACTAGATCTAACAGTCTGGAATCCATGAGGATTCCGTAACTGGAATGTCTTCTCTCCTGTTTATATATAATATCTTTCACACCAGGATGAATAGAACATCTTAGAAGTTAATTACAAATAACAATTCGGATGCCTGTGCAGATATGATAGTGTAGTCATTTTATTATTATTGTGTATGCCATGTCAAATGATTAGGTTTGCTTCCTGTGATTAAATGATCATCCTTCTGCTATTGCAAAACTGAGTCACTAAAAGTAATATAAATGTTATTGATATACATATATATGATGAAACACGACGATTTAAAGGACTAATTATGCATTGGAATACGAAGATATTAGTAAATAAATGTTAATTATGTGTATTGGTGGATGAAACAGGAATGCTATTACGTGCAGAACTCACATGTTAATGTTGATGAATTTGGATATATGGATGTGTACACTATCATAATCACTGGCATAACCGTCTTGATTGTAACTGATATGACGAGACGACAACTGTTTGTTTATTATATACAGTAACAGAATTAAAACTAGTCAACATTCTACAGTTGTGTATAATTCCTATTCTCATCTTATGGAACGCATTGTGTATTTATTCCTGATGTGTTTATGTTCTGTTTCTTTCCTTGTAAGCCTGTCCTACGTTGTCAACGAATCGGCACTCGGAAGTCCGATGCTTTAATGTTTATCTCAACTGTTATTGTGGGATTGCCTGCGCCGTACCAGAACGGTGTAAAAAGGGCACTACAAAATTGGCGACCGTTTATCCAGGATACAGTAAAGTCTGGTTTTACTGAAGCACGACGTGGTGAGTAGGTAACAAGAAGAGAAACATGAGAGGATACATACATGAGAAGATGACCAGATGCGGATGAATCACTGGATTTTCGACCATATGAAAATGATGGAAGTAAATAGTAAGAAGGAAAACTTGGACAAAGATTGGCAATATGCCTGCTGTATAAACAGAAAAGTATCGCCTAAGGAAGGACGCAAAATAGTGGCTTCAATTATATGTGAAAAATGTAAATCTTACTATCACTTTAGGTGTATTAACATGACATTTGAAAACTATGTACAAATGAGTTTTGCTGGAGAAATTTGGATTTGCGATCGTTGCCGAAGTAAAAAGAAGAAGGTATCGAGTTTGCCAGAGCAGTCATCACAGAAGAATATAGAAGCCACAAGAAAAGAGCCGCAGTCGAAATATACTCAAGAGGCAGCTGTGTATGTTAACACTTTGGATGAAATCAAACAGAGCATCAAAACTGAAACGAGTTCTCAACTGAACGAGGTGAAGTATCTTCGCGAAGAGAATAATCGTTTACAACGGGAGCTTCAAGACTGTTTACTCTCTCTGAATGAACAGAAAACAAAGTCTGAAGAGATGAAGAAAAGAATGTGTGATATGGAAGCACACCAATATTCTGTCATGAACAGGTTAAAACAAAAGGATAGAGAAATAGCTGAAAAGGTGAAAACTATTACAGCTCTTGAAGAACGGACTCAAGCGTGTAAGTGTTCCATTCTTAATGATAAAGTGACAGAGTTGGAAACAAAATTAACCAAAGCGACAAATACACAACAATCTTTGTTGGATCAAATCAAATCTTATGAGGAGCGTGTAGTGGATTATAAAAGTATTATTGGTGCTAAAGACAGTGAACTTGGTGTGCTTAGTGAAAAGTTATGTGAACACCAGCGACTTCTCGAAGTCGAATATGCAGAATACAATAAACTAAAAAGTAAAACTGAAATGTGTATAGATAGAGTGAATGAGTTACTGTCGTCAGTGAATAATTATGAACAAGAGATTGAAACGTTACGTGCAGATAAAAACACTTTGGAAAAAAGATGTAACGCTCTTGAAGAAGCTAACTACAATATGGCCTCACAGCACAAATGTGAGATTGAATCTTTGCAAACACGAATGAAGGATTTGGAATCTCTTGCGCAAGAGAAGGATGAAAAGATTCAGAGCCTTGAAAATAATTTAGAAGAACAGAGAAAACAGTTTGTAAAGAATCAGGAGCTTCAAGAAAATTTGCATGCGGAAGTTGAGGAGTTACGAAAGACTCTACATGAAAAGGAAAATACGATACAGAAAGAAATATCTGGGAAAGAAAAGGAAATAACTTCACTGCAACAAGCACTGAAGGAAATGCTTTCTCAAAAGTCAAAAGAAGAGGAAGAAAGAAATACAGCGAATAGTATGTATTCTGAAAAATTGGAACGTGTTGAAGTTGTTATACTTAATAATTCTATTGCTATAAAGGAAAAGGATGCTGAAATTGAGAAGCTGCAACTACAGCTTAAAGCTTATGAGACGAATGAAATGTACGTAAAAACTATAAGTCAAGAATTTGATAGTCTTCGAGACGAGAATTATAGTCTGAAAACGGAAATAGACAGCCTGAAGGAGGCTTTAGATTTGAAGGAAATGGAAAGGGTTTCATTAAAGACAAATTGTGGCCAGTTGTTGTCACAGTTTGAAGTGAGTTTGAAACAAAAACAAGAGGAACTAGACCGAGAGAAGCAAGAAGTTCAAGCTCTTAGGGATGTGCTATCCAAGAGTACACCACAGAATGTCGATTTTGAGCCTTTGGAAACAGATAACTCCAAGCTACAAGAACAGAATGAAAAGCTTTCAGAATCCGTTCACAAGTGTAGTAGGGAACATAAGTATCGGAGGCTTAAGAAAGAACCATCAAACTCTGATTATTCGCCTGAATCAGACAAGAATGATGATGAGAGTAATCAACGGTGGAAGCGAGCTAAGACCCTGCAAGAGAAAATAGTACTCGGAGAAAATAAACTAAATAAATGCGTGTCAAATAGTGTAAGAAGAGTACGAAAGCTATGGAAAGGATCACAGGATGAAGACTTCGATTACCTTAAGGCTGAAAGCGAAATTAAAGAAAGTTTAAAACACAGGCCTACTTCAAATAATTGTATGAATTACAAAACTAGGAAGAAGAACAACGGAAAGAAAGTTAAAGAGATGATCCTTAATGTGCATCGAAAGAAGAGAAGAAAAGTATATGGAATTGGAAGGAGGATCCGTAAGCTGAATAAAACCTTGAATAGCGATATCTGGACCTGGAAATACAAAAGGAAATCGAACACATGGACACGGAAAGTTGGAGGAGAGGAAACAAAGAACCGTCATAGAAAGAAGAAACGAAAGAAAATCAGGACTGTAAATGTCAGAGGATGGTTTAAGATGAAACGGAAGATTGACCAACGGAAAGTGAAGAAAGAAAAAGAAGAGATGAATTGGAAATTCCGAAAGAAAGTTAGAGTAGTGAGTGAAGCCTAGTTCATGTAAATTTTGCTCACTTGTTCCTTGTTTCTATTATCGTTTATTGTGTATTTGTCCTGTGTTGTGATTTTAGTGTGGACGGTGATTTAAGTAC
The DNA here is from genome assembly GCF_964235325.1 of Thermobia domestica. NCBI lineage: Eukaryota > Metazoa > Arthropoda > Insecta > Zygentoma > Lepismatidae > Thermobia > Thermobia domestica. The sequence continues at coordinate 17,128,679 of NC_137456.1, read as the reverse complement.
CTTGCACTAGACAGTCAGAAAAAAATATATGTATATATTTTTTATTTGAAGACGGGGCAAACTGTAATGGACCCGTTTGGTCTCCATTACAGAATAAGATTATTTTCTTTTAATACGTCCTTATTGTTTATCTTTACCATTACCAAAAGTTTATTAGTTATTGTTAGTATTGCATTTATGCTATTATTTTTGTTCATTTCGTTATATAATTTAATGTTGAATTATAATTAATCTGTGCCACCGATGTATTGGCGTTAATGGCCGAGAAATTATAGCCAGTTATCTTCTTTTTCCTCTGTTAAATTGATATTTTCTGCTGTATATAGATTATTAGTGATTGAAATATGAAATAACCGTGTGTATATAATGATGTCGTTCAGAAGGAAAGAACACATAAATATGCTGTACTAGATCTAACAGTCTGGAATCCATGAGGATTCCGTAACTGGAATGTCTTCTCTCCTGTTTATATATAATATCTTTCACACCAGGATGAATAGAACATCTTAGAAGTTAATTACAAATAACAATTCGGATGCCTGTGCAGATATGATAGTGTAGTCATTTTATTATTATTGTGTATGCCATGTCAAATGATTAGGTTTGCTTCCTGTGATTAAATGATCATCCTTCTGCTATTGCAAAACTGAGTCACTAAAAGTAATATAAATGTTATTGATATACATATATATGATGAAACACGACGATTTAAAGGACTAATTATGCATTGGAATACGAAGATATTAGTAAATAAATGTTAATTATGTGTATTGGTGGATGAAACAGGAATGCTATTACGTGCAGAACTCACATGTTAATGTTGATGAATTTGGATATATGGATGTGTACACTATCATAATCACTGGCATAACCGTCTTGATTGTAACTGATATGACGAGACGACAACTGTTTGTTTATTATATACAGTAACAGAATTAAAACTAGTCAACATTCTACAGTTGTGTATAATTCCTATTCTCATCTTATGGAACGCATTGTGTATTTATTCCTGATGTGTTTATGTTCTGTTTCTTTCCTTGTAAGCCTGTCCTACGTTGTCAACGAATCGGCACTCGGAAGTCCGATGCTTTAATGTTTATCTCAACTGTTATTGTGGGATTGCCTGCGCCGTACCAGAACGGTGTAAAAAGGGCACTACACAGCTCTTGTGCGAATTATGGCCAGAAAATCATGGCGTCTGGATTCCTGTACAATGATCAAGCACTCTTGTGATCATTCTGTCTGTTCTAGATGCCGTCAAACCTTCATGAAGAAAAGCGCATCAGAGCTTATGGCTGTTGGAAAGATTTCCGCAGCCAATGTGAAACGTCATCTAAAAGGAAGCACTCTAACCTCATTTCCTGTTCCGTTTGCCTCTGTTGCTGCTATTATTCGGAACTCTGTGCCTACCCAGACTACTTACGATTCCACAAACTGGGCTCACTTCAGTTAAGAACCTGAACCGAAAACCCCTGTCATCACTTTATCTCCCAAACCTTCCAAAACTAATGTTTGTACCGGTGGTCACCGTATCGTCACTCGACACTGCTAGCATCAAGATAAACCAGCATATTCGGCGGCATCTTAATGACCTTATCCCCTCATTTTGGCAGTATGCAAGCCATTGTCGATTTCACTGAAATCGGATATGATGGAGGACAATCTAATAGATACCGAGTGAACGGTAATTGGCTCACGAAGAAGGGTTTGTCTTACACCTTAATCTTCCCAACTATGGCCCCTGTGTAGTGGAAGTGGAATATTAACCTTCGATAGCCATTCGGAGGAACTGAAACAACTGGTATCTGACCGCTCACTAGCTGTTATTTGCTTGCTGGGAATTCATTTTCAGCCTAACAAAGACATCTGTGATATCTCATTATATCATTTTCAGGTGCAATACGAAAAATAATGGTTGCGCTGCAGGCGGTGTAGTCATTGCTGCTTTCATTCTCAGTCCATTAAAGTAAACTCTCTGTTGCAAGCAGACACAGTGCGAGCATCCTTCACTTGCCCGATCACCTTCTATCGTTATATGCTCCTCGTGCTGAAGCCTTTCCGGTAGCCGATTTGATTCAGCTTTACAATCAACTTGTGCCGCCAATATGATTGTCAGAGATATGAATGCGTACCATCGCCTACGGAGCTCCATCCGCATTGACAATTGTGACCGTCAGGTGCTGGAATTCATGGACAAAAACAGGATGCTTGTCCTTAACGACAGTAGTCCTACTCAAAATTTCTAGTAGATTCTTCTTGCACTGACCTCTCCCTGCGCAGTATTTCTCTTGTGGCTTGGGGGCGCGGTGGCTCAGTGGTTCACCTCCGGTGCTTGGGGTCCCTGGTTCGATCCCAGCTCGTGCCGTGTGGACTTTGTGGTGGACAAACTCCGTGCTCGTGGGTTTTCTCGGGGTTCTCCCGTTTCCTCCCACTTTCTTCATCTTCATTTCACTCATCTCCCATCATCACCGTCTCCTTTAGCCTAATTGGCATAACGTGGGACGTAGAACTTAATGATTTCATTTCATTTTTTTCTCTTGCGGCTTCCCTCGCATTGACAATGGATCATTTTCCAGCGATACTGAGAGTCTGTCTATTAATAATTCATGTTATCTTCCTGATTGGCTAACATTCCAATCCTCTTGATGACTTTCTTGTATGGACTGGTGTAATCTATTTGAGCAGACTGCTACCGGCGCTACCCATGGTTCCATTCCAGAATCCGAAAGTGACAATCATGGCATGGTGTTCTGCTGAGATTCGTGAAGCTATCCTGGCTCGTTGGCCTTTGATCAGCACCTAACTGCTGAGAATCTTCAACAATTTCGCATTCTTCGTGTCCGTGCTAGATATTTGATTATATCTTCGAAGCGCAAAAGTTGGAAGGATTACGTAACGTCTCTCAATAGTCCAACTCCTATGACTGCTGTCTGGCGTTAGATTGGCACCATAAGTGGCTACTGTTTCAGTACTAGTGTGACTGTTCTTCAGAAGACAGGGCCATGGAAACAAAGACAACCAACACATTGGGCCGACACTTTTCACCTACGTCTTGACTCTGTACATTATTCAGTAGAGTTGAATTCTTTCGTACTCGTATGGAGAGAAATTGTTTCACCTTCCGTTGTGCCAATTTAGAACATTATAACGTACCCCTCACGCATCTCAAATTCGACTCTGGCCGCTCCAAGCTAGCTCTGCGGTGGACAAACACTGTGTGGAGCTTTTCTTGGGTTCTCCCATTTGCTCCCACTTCTTCAATTTCACCATTATCATCCGCCTCACAATCGCATCCTTCCTTAGACATGGTGTATAATCGAAGAGCGTGAAAAACCAGATTCTCCGTACCTGATCGTCAAACATTGCACTAGGATTTACTGACCGTGTATCCTATGGAAACTTGCTCAGTTTCTCACAGCTTAGATTATTGCAATTCACCCAGTTGAAACACACATTATCTGCTATATGACCCACAATGTCTACTATGGTCTGCTTTACTATAATATCTTGTTATTTCTTGCCAATCTTCAACTGACGTCAAATTGTCTTGGTCACTGGTCGAACGAGACTGACTTTCGGTGCTATGGTCAAACACAGTGTGCGCATTTCTGCCACCAACGAACTCGCTTTGTTGTTCCGAACTTGTATCTTGGTGGTAACTTCTCACATTTGACGACATGATCCTGTTTTTGGATTTCTATTTCTGATCATCGCTTTACATAGGCACCACACATTCGTAATCGTAAGTACTCTTGTTTCCATTTCTGAGATTTATTTCGTGTGCTTTCCCATTGCATCTGAGGTGCTGATCGTATTGTCCTGTTATGAGATTCGTAGACTAATTCAGTACCAGTTGAATTACACTACATAGACAATTCGCCTGCTCGTTCTTCCCTGCTGAAACAACTTGTCACTATCCATTAACCTCAGCTAGCTACTGGTGCTTTTTGCAATATCCATATTCCTAGCCTTACTCAAAAGCAAACGATCTATCGTTGTGATCCGTTAATCTATCGTTGACTTCTCAGAATGTAATTGTGTGTAATATATGTGCTTTTTGCACTACCCTCGTTTATGCGCATACTCTCCTTCACTGACGAGTCTCCTTCCTACACACATAGCCTCGCGCGCGGGACCACCTGCCGTGCTCCTGCCCTGACTCGTTTATATACCATTTTCGTTTTTATGGTATACGGCCAAACATGTACATATACCAGCAACGAGAAGTTCTCGTAATGTTGCTTTGATGGACTATTCTTAATCTGAACTATCTAACCAAGTCAGGGCAGGAGTGCAGAGGGGACACGTGACGGCGTGCGTCTACAAGGAGCAGATGCGCCAGCGATGACGAGTATACGCATATTTTAGGATAGTAAAAAAAAAAAAAAAAAAAAAACACTTCACATAGTACAAAAACACATCTTTGCGGTACTTCTATGATCACACACACTATCTAGGTTAGTTACTAAGACAGTTAGAGATGCAAGGGCTCGGAAAAAACGGCTGTTTTGAAAAAAAAACTCGGTTTTTTTTCTGCTTCGCTTTTTTGCTTCGGAAATTTTGGGCTTTTTTTAAAAATTCTGCTTTAAATCGATAAAGTAGACTCTGTTTCGCTTCTCTTTAACGCAAAAACTCATTTAATTGGTGGTTGATGCCGATAATGATATAAAACCTCGAAAATAAACCATGAATTTCGAAAAGATATTTCATGCAATTTAATTTTTAAACATATTTGCATTATGAATTCTAAAGGATTAACCAATGTATATAATAAGAATTTTTTAACCTCTTATATACAAAAGTAAGCAGGGCTGGCAAGAACCATGGTTATTTTTGAAAAGGCCAAAAACCCTTTTTTGGGGGAGGAGTTAAACCAGTTTTATTTTTTAAACCGGGTTTTTGGGTTTAAGTATTTTGCTGTATGTATTTATATTACATATTGACAGAAAGAAGTTTGTTTCGCCTTGGTGTTATTATGCAACAACAGGGTTATGCTGGAAGGGGCCACATAAGCTTAAAGAAATCCCATCAGTAAATTTCCTAAATTGGGAAACTCCCGCCTTAGTCATCGGGAAAATCCCGTCATTACTTTAAATGTAAAACAATAACGGAAAAATCCTGTTATTGCTTTGCATGTAAAATTTAAGGTCAAGTATCATAACCAGTACGCTAAAACTGAGGTATTAAATTACAAATTTAGTATGTACATATCATTAAAAGTACAATCCAAGCTAATGTTGGAAGCTACGTAGGCAGTCGATAAATTTTGCCAATTTCTATCAATATATTTAAGCAACCCTGGCTTCTTTATAAAACAACAGGCATTCAGGAATCAGAAATATACAATTTGGTTTCGTTTCGTATGTTTAGGCTTAAGATCCTTAAGTAATACCGAGGGTATCAAGAAAATTCGCTTAAAGTGACATCCGAACCGCTACTTGGTTTGTTCGACCGAGAACTGAATATGAGACACCTTGATTAAAAGGTGAAACGGAGATAAAACTAATGCAGATGGTTTGATATTTGGAAACGTCACCATGAAGTTCACACGATTCACATTTTCATTCTTTTTATTTTTTGGTTTGAACCATTTTTTAAACCAGCTGGTGTAAACCAGCCAATCCTGAACGTAAATACTTCTTTTTTAAAAAAAATACACAAATAACTAGCAAAATTGTATGTGATATTTTTACTTCAAAATATTCCATATCTTCTTTTTGAAACAAAATAAAATTAAAATAAAACATAAGAGAAATACTTACATTTATATGATACGCTTAAAGGTCGCATATCTAGAGCTTTGTTTTGGGTGGTTCTGTATATTCTTGAAATTCTAGAGTCAAGTTTTATATAACCACTATCATGGTTTATCCAGTCCTCAAGGTTTCTGAATTTTTAACAAGGGGAATTCAATGTATGAAGGGTATGAGGCAAGAACATGGTAATTTACAATGTACACAATAGTACACAATTTTACTATTTTAAGAAATTAAAGGTTATCTGGTGCACAATTCATTTTCAAAATCGGAAAGATGAATTTTCACGTAAGACTATACATGAAGGATTAAACGAAGCAGTATGCGTTGCTCTCTATCTGGTGCTGCGTAACTCAGCATTGTTGGTTACCATGTTCTTACCTCACACCCTTCATATCTTTACGGAACCCTCCTCCACCCCACCCCCCAAAAAAAACTACGGAATATATTTAAGTTAAGCCAAACACAACTGCACAACAAACATGACTTAGTGAACGAAATATCTATTAGTTATGCCTTTACTCATAAACTTTAAGCTTCCCTCAAATAAAAATTAGGACTTTTTTGTAGAAAAACTAAATATTAGAAAGAAAAACCCTTCCAAAAATACTTTTCTAAATCCGCCACTGTTTCTCGGTGTAAAATGATCTTCAAGGTTGTATCCGGAAGATTATTGCTAAATATATAAACAAAACGAAATATTACTTATGCCTGTATTCAACTTCAAGCTCCTCTCAAAAATTAAGGATTTTTTAAAAAACGAAACAATCAGAGAAACCCCTCCCAAAGTACTTTTCTAAATCCGCTACTGATTATTTGTATAAAATGGTATTCAAGGTGTATCCGGAAAATTATTCCTAAATCATTGCACAGCTACAGTATAACAGAAATGTAGAAGTACGGTTTGACGAATACATTGAAAAACGTACGCTTTGACGAAGTTTAACTTTTGCGCTAGAAGCTAGATTACTAAACTCTTAGAAATGAAACACGGATGACAAATTGAAATGATCCAGAGAAGAAAAAATGTTGATAACTCAAAAGTAAAATAAAGTTAAATAACCTCTAACATTAACCTCAAATACTACATTCTTTATGTTTGCTTTAATTCGTAAAACGAGCTCCATCCATCTTGATGGTGAATTCCAGAGCGAAATATGGCATTTAGGTCATGGAAATCTTATCTAACTATAGAGTATACCATAAGAAAGCTATTTAGATAGAAAAAAGCCGGCTTTTTATGTGAAAAAAAAACCGGCTTTTCTGCATCCCTAAAGACAGTGGGTTTGAAACACTGAAACATCTTCTTTTGTCGGTTTACCCAATTGGGCGTTACTAAGTCCCTTCATTGAAACCAAGATTAAACTTCATTTTTCTCCGTAATTACCCATTATGCAGGGATGGCCTTTACTACAATTCTCGAGTTAACTGCCACAGATACAGGCCCAGAAATGCAAAATTTATGGCGAAATGAACAGAGTGCAACAAAATGTCACCATATCAGAGCAACAAAAAAGGTAATAAAGATCATTAGGTACTAAGGGTCATAAACTAATAGCTAAGAGGAAACCTGAATCTGAAACAAATGGAGTAAAATTTTAGGTGATATTCCATTTTATGAGGAAATAAATTTGTGAAATTCACAAAAGAAATATGCTATTTGATTTCACAATAGCATTTTACCTACAATCAAAATATATCGAAATCTTACCGCTTACATGTGTAATAAGGCACAATCACGAAATGGAAATTGCTCTTTACCACAAAGTACTCCATAAGAAACACATAATGAAGTGAAGTGCTACGGGATGGCACTGTACAGTGATCATTGTGTCGCAAAGCTACATCACACACAATTTAAGTGTTTTATGTCATACAACGTGTTTTCCATAATCATATATATGTATACACACGATCGTTGACGGGCTTGCCTCCTATGAATTTATAATTTGCTTTCAACCCGGCTCCCCTGCTCCACTCCTTCCGATTTGGTTAGATAATATTCATGCCTTTTAGTGGCAACCTAGCACAAGTTAGTTTGTGTTTTTAAAAGTTACTTCGTGTTTTATGCACTGCAGTTTTAAACTGTAATTGCGTACGCTGTAGTTATAATCAGCCCTTCTAAAGTTATTTTTGAATACTGCGTAGTTTGCAACACTTAACAGTTGAAAGATACAAATTTTGCGCACTAATGCAATATAGGGTGCTGGTCAAGTTTTGGACCACATTTTGGAAAAGAGCGGTAAAATTCAATTCTCTGCATGAAAAGACATATTTATAAGGAGCAAAATTCTGCAGTTGACAGGGGTTAAGTGATGTATCGCCGGAGAACTTTTAGGAAATTTAACGGATCAATTCGAGAATTTACTTAAGTTTGTGAGGAAGAAGAGTGAAAGTCAGGTAAGAAGAACAGTAAAAGTTATAAAAGTGGTTATTTTTTATGTAAGTGGCACTGTATGTGGCAGGGTTGGCTGGTTTAAACCAGCTGTTTTTTTTTTTTTTTGTAAAAAAAAAAAAATTGGTTTAAACCAAAAAACGAAAAATGTTCGTAAAAGTGTAAGTGTTCGTAAAATCTTGATGAACACACATTTGTGGGTTATCGCGTGTCACTTCCGCATATTATTCGTATTATATTCAGACCTAAATTCCCCATTCATTACTCAGAGAATATACTACAAAAGCAACTTTTTTATATATAAGTTTATGAATGTTTCTTTCGTGATTTTTTTATAGTTTATTATGATTGTTATGCAATTGCAATCAAAGAAAATTTCTAAATATTGTTTCGTTTTAATAATGTTTACTATAGATAAAATTCATTGAAATACCTATTCTTTTTTTTGGGGGGGGGGGTGTCATTTACTGAAATTAGAAGTATCTTTGGTATCTATTTATGTATAAATGGGTCAGAGCCAAAGTGGACTCAAACAATTCTTATCTTTATTCACTTTTTTTAGTGATATGCAAATTAAGTCGTCGTATTTCTTTAACTTGGACTAGCAAAAGTCGTAGTGAACTAAATTGGACTTAATTAGTTCTTCTATACTCTGAAGTGTTTTGAAATTGTCCATCTTTATTTATGTACAATGGTTTCACTTGTGCAAGTGTTTATCTTTTTGTCCTTCTCAAATGACTCTTGACAATTAGACAATTATACAGGGTGTTTCAAAACAACACCGACAACGTTTGGGAAGTAATTCCTGACACCAAGATAAAAAATATAGACTAACTTGGGTGCACAAATGCTTCCTTTCGGATAGGCTGCCGAAAACATGAAAAAATGAACTTTAGAGATCCATAGCTTCAAAACTATGGAACGTACAGTAATCGGTTCAAGACTTCACTTAGGAACTAGTATTAGTTCTATGCAAATATCCAACTTTCAGAATCCTAAGGTACTCACGCAACAATTTTTATGGAGGGAGTTTTCTTACTGGTATATAATCTGTAGTACTCACCAACTACCAATAGTTGCGGAAGTACCGAAGGATTCTGAAAGTCGGATATTTGGATAGGACATACACTAGTTTCTAAGTGAAGTCTTGACCCGACTACTATAGGTCCCATAGTATTGAAGCTATGGACCTCTAAAATTTAGTTTTTCATGTTTTCGGTAGCCTATAGCTCCAAAAGGAAGCATTTGTACACTCAGGTTGGTCTATACTTTTTGTCTTATCTTGGTGTCAGGAATCACCTCTCAAACGTTGTCGGTGTTGTTTTGACACACCCTGTATTATAAGTATGTAAAGATCAATACAACGTATCAGGAGTCCTTTAAGAGTGAGTCGGCAGACATATCGCAGTTGTGGCCAATTAGTCGCGGTTTCGAGTTAAAATGGAGGATAATTTGTTTCGGACGTAAGTCAAGAAACGGTTTGGACTCATCTTTAAGCTTATGTGACCCCTTCCAGCATAACCCGGCTGATGCATAATAGCACCAAGGTGAAACAAACTTATTTCTGTACATACGGGATATAATACATAGAGCAAATTATTTAAACCAAAAAAACCTGGTCTAAACCAAAAAAATCGTTTTTGTTTTTTTCAATAAAAACCATGGTTTTTACTGGTATGTGAAGGCAGATGGACTACTTCGCGGAGACGAACACTTGGTATAATGGAGCAAAAAGCAGTGTGGAAATGGCACGTGTATGTCAAGGTTTGACATATTATGTGTGAGTTATATAGAACTATTCAAAAATAACGTGCGACAGTTAAGAAACTAATCTACACGAATATTTTCTTGAAATTGCAAAAAGGTCACAAGCCTCAGTTGTGAAGGTATGTGACTTCTAACTCCATGGCAATTAATTTCTGCACAGTGTACTGAAGTTGTATTTTACATTTACAAGTAAAGCGTTACTACTATGAAACCATGAAAAGTGCTAATGAAATTTATATGATTGCCGAAACTCACGTGTTTTCACTATCCTCACTTACGCGTACAATACGCACCATCACTGACGCGACAGTTCTGTTTGGACCCACCCCCACGCTACTCCGCGGGCACACTAGCTCCTTCCTGCCCCGACTCGGTTAGACAATAATCGTGCTTTCTAGTGGCCACCTAGCACAAGTTAGTTTGTGTTTCTGCACTGTAGTTTTTATGCCTTTAAGGGGGCAGGCTACTAAATATTTTTCAAAAGTTAACAATTTTACATAAGTTATACAAAATAAATAAGTTATTTCAAATAAATACAAATAATATTTAAAAAGTAGTTAATAAGAAACAAAGACAAGTTCCAAAACTTGCCCTGCAGGCAATACAGTTGAATACGTATCTAATGAAGAGCAAAAGAAGCATAAAAATAGAACGTAACGCAATTATGAGTAATAGAACGTAACGTTATTAACGTAATTATGAGTAACGAATAAATAATGGAAATTGAAGAGGAGTAATTCTACGTAAGATATATTAAAATACGAACTACTGTTTTAAAAAAAACCCGGGTTCTTCTGAAGAAGAACCAACGCACCTGCGCCCATCTGGATTTTTTGGGTATTTTCGTAATATTTCAATGTCTTTGGGGTAAAAGTGTTAAAATTTGATTTCCATTTCAAGATTGTCATTGTCACAACTTGCAACATACTGCTGTTTAAAAAAAAAAATGGCCGCCATTTTGAAATTTTATGTTGGTATGCCGCCCAAATCTATACAGGAAATTTAGACTAACTCGTGCATGACCATAAAAATTTTAAAACTTACTGCACAGAAAGTTGTACCCTGTAGTGTGTGTGGTACAGGCAGACAAAAGAACAAACGTAGATCGAGTCATCACAGGCGTCTCAGTGACGATCGCCAAATATGAATACAAAACACATTAGTTTAAATCTAAGATATAATGCATGTTTTATAAAATAAATGTTTCAAGATGTCTTATATGAAATAAATATCTTACAGCGTAAAATAAATAGTTTTATTGTTGAAGTATTCCCTTCCGACGATTTGTGTGTCAATTACAGGAATCTCCCGAACACTTCTTTCACGACGAGTTTTCCTTGAAAATGCAGTTTGCTTTACTGTTCATCGAAACTTCCATTAATACTGAAGTTTGAATTCAGTACCTGAAATAGTAAGTGTCACAAAATCTCCGAAACTCCGAGCAGTAGGCTTCTTAAATTTGACAAGAATTTTTACGCTATTGTGCGTGTTGATTCTACAGAATACTTATTTGAAGAGTAGCAACAAATGACTGAACTAAACTGATGCTGTTGGAAAACCAAATTTTGAGCTCCTTCTTATCTACGTGGTTAGCGTACGCTACGCGCCTTTGGCGTGAGGCCCGGGTTCGATTCCCGGCTTCTGCAAATCTGTTTCGGATTCCACGTTAATCAGTAGGTCCACGTCTCATATAACCTCACTGGTGAAAGGGACGTTAAACTCAAAATCAACAATTCAAAACTAAATTTTACTGAAGAATGCTTATGTTAACATCAAAGGCAAGAAATAATACTAACGGATTTACATATTTATTGGTAGTACTGGCACCTACGACCTTAAACCCGTCAAACGTATGAGTGAAAACGTCCCTCGGCGTCGCCGAGCACACTATTCACGGAAAGTATAATCTAAAATATAAAACTTCATAGTTTACTTTAGATAGGCTATAAGCATAATCGGGAAGGTTCTAGAACACAGGTCTCCCCAAATAAGTTAACAGCTAGGTTGGTTCTTTTCTGCACTCAAGTTGATTATTTAATTCACATAGTATTGCCGAGCGAGCGTTAGCGAGTGAAGGCGGGTTAGAGCCCCGCAGGGCCTGTTGTTTTCTGTGAGTGGAAAGAGGGACCTGTGTTCTAGAACCGTGCCAGCATAATCCATACATTAATTTTATTCTATAATTATCTCAAGCTGTTTTTTTTTCTTTTAATTCATTCAGTGCATTTATAACTTTATAAAGTTATTATGTTGAATGTTGTTGTATACCTTAACGTAAAAGCATCTAATTCGCCCAAGGACAGTCCAAAATCTGATAAAAATAACTTTCAGTGTGATCATCGGCCTATGTTTAGCAGAAGGGGTCCAGTAATTTCTGTTCACATTCGGTTAGTTTAGGTTAGGTTAGAATAGTTTAGTTTATGTTATATTAGTGTAGGGGTCCCGCATAATTTTTCAAAAAATGATAGTATTTCGCTTATTTCTACCAATATTATATTAGTTTAGGTTAGTTCAGGTTAGCTTAGGTTAGATTTGGTTACGTTATGTTACGTCTAAGCACTTGCTTCATTCATTTCTCCTGAAAATTTTGTGCTTTTTACGTGCTTCTGGACTCCTTGTACTAAACATACTCCTGATCATCTTAGTTGTACCAATAATACAGTAACAAAAAGCTCAAAAACTCAGGTGGGTTTTCAATGTGGGCTTGCGGTTTTTTTCGGGCTTGCCCCACTTGGGAAAGCCTGATAAAAACATATAAATAGCAATACAATGTAGAAATCAAGTTCATATGGGTCTAATCCGCGGCCACAATCTGTGGAAGATTAGCACTTTTCCGTTTGTCTTATGCTTAAATTTCATAAATTCTATCAATTTTCCCGTAATTTTGATATTTTGGACGTGCAGGTGTAGTTTTGGCGCACCACTTGAACTAATGATTTATTGTCTCCCTCAGTCCAGAAGCACGTAAAAAAAAAAAAAAAAATACAGGAGAAATGGATGATTCAAGTACTTGGACATAGAATAACGTAACCGTAACTAACGTAATATTAGTAGAAATAAGCGAAATTGTACCATTTTTAGAAAATTATGCTGGTCCCGTACACTAATATAATATAACCTAACCTGAACTTACCTATCTCAACCTAATGTCAACAGAAATTACCAAATTTCTTTTTAGAAAAAAATCTGCATCCCTTCTGTTCAACATAGGCATTTCAGAGAGCCACCTCCGGAACTTAACCTCGAAAGACTTACTCTTACACGCTTTACTTCTTTAGAATCAGGCCTACTTTACTTTAGACATATTATATAAGGTTAAAGTTATCAACTAGATTTTATAAGAAAATCGATAATTTTGGCACCCCAATTATTCAGATGCATATAAACCTAACCTAACCTGAACTGATGCTATGAAATTCACATGGTTAAAATTATTTGAAAAAGACAATTTTATATATTTGAAAAAGAAGATATTTTGTATGATTTTACTCATGCCGGTGTCCTAATTTGCCTAAATAAATTTCGCTTCAATGTTTTGTTCCAAGAGTTCATGTTAAATACTAGCCTTACTTATATTTCAAGCAGAGAAATGAACATAAACATCTACGGATATTGTGGATGAATGCACTTTTACCTTGAAATAAATAGAATTATGAAAATAAAAGAAATTCAACAACTACAGTCGGTGTCTTGAAAACTAATACTTACGATAAGTGATAGGCAGTTTAGGATCTTCTGAGAAATATTCTTTCCTAAATTTTCTTCATCAAAAATATTGACTTTCAAATTATTATACAAACTCTGTAAACAAAACCTACAAATCGTTTCCAAGTCCACTTGAGCACCTCCACCACGATTTGTCATTGTATTCTCTAAAAAACAAGCACCATCCAAATAACATCACAATTTCACAAACATGGACAACCGACAAAGACGCTTCGCTTCACATCACAGATGCAACACTCAAATTCTTCTTTCTCTTTCTAGAGCCTGTTCATCTATTCTAATCTGAGGGAAACAAAGATGATGCATAATTGTAGAGTTTCTATTTTTTTTCTTTTGTGCTTGTTAATTTGGAAAGAATTGTCGAACAATTATATTAATTCCCTAACTTTCTTCTTATTGTCCTCGAAGCGATTTACGCTGGGTGAAATGACAACATCCCACTTATCATAGATGAAATTCAACGGAGCCACGAGCCAGAAATAATTGTCCAAATATTACAATTCTTTCAGGATTCTTCTTCTTCTTTTAATGCCTCGGTGCCAAAACCTTTAAGACTCGCTCCGGATAGTAATGCTCCCGGAAGAACGTTTCTAAGCGTTACCCTAGGCAGCTGTTTTAAGTTGGTCACAAAGTGTATATAATGTGAGTCGGTCATGGTGGAACAAAACGAGCCCTACGGGGCTTCTTCAGGTTCAGGTTCAGGTTCAAGGTATTTTCCTTCCTTTCTCCTCGGAAGTTTGGATCCTGGAAAAAAAGAAAAAAAGTAAGTACTGTTTTTTTTTTTTTTTTTTTCTCATTTAACGTTTTCCATTTTCTTTTTCCACCAAAATTCAAGAAGTTCTTTGGTTTTTTCCATTTCTTTCTCACTTAGTTCCCTTCCATTTACATTAAAGCCTAGCCTCCAAGCTAATTTAACCAAATTTCCTTCCTCTTTCATTTCATCGATCCATTTCCATTTTTCCCTGATTTTTTGGGTTTCTTCACATTTTAACAATATGTGTTCTAAAGTTTCATCTTCTTTAAAACATAATTGACATTTTTCATTCACTTCTTTAAATTTTTTCAGTCTTACCCCTGTTTCAAGGCTCCCTGACCTGGCTTTGAAAAGTAAAATGCTTCCTAAATCATTGTTCATGTAATTTATTTTCTCATAACTCTTTTTATGTGTGTATATTCCTTTTAAACTGCTCTTCTTAACAACTTCTTCATACCACTTTTCCTGCGCTTTCTCTTTAAATGTTTTTTCTGTGATTTTTTCCCAATTTTTATAATTTTCTTCTCTATGCCAGCGGGTAGTTTGATCATACTTTCTTTCTAATTTCCTAACTCTCCGAAACCATTTCGTGTTCTCCCCTTTTCTCATATGTTTAGTGGCCTCATGCACCACTTTTACTAATCTTGTTTCTTCCATAAATTTTAATCTTCCAAGATATTTTACTTTACTCACACCTTCTCTTTTTTCAAAATCACTCCAGCCCATTTCTCCTGTTATTGTTACATTTGCACTTAATTTATTTGCTCCTAGGGCAAACCTTCCTATTTGATTTTGTGCTTGTTGTAAAATACTCCTGGTTTTTTCCGTTAAAGTTATTGCTTCATTTGCATATGTTAGCGCCGGTACTGCTACTTGTTTCCATAATATTCTTGATACCTCATATCTATTGTATGACCACATTGCTTTATTTTTTATAATTGCTGTATATTTTTGTACTTTATTTTTCAGTTTTTTTTCATGTTCAACTAAGTATTGTTCTCCTTCCTCAAGTGTGATTCCTAAAAATTCTATTTTTTCAGTCCTGCTTATTTCTATGTTTCCTGCTTGTATATTTTTATCCTCTATGTCTCCACTAAAAACCATGAACTTGCTTTTTTCTTCATTTATTTTTAGACCAATTTCTTCTCCTTTCCTAACTACTGTTTCTAACATTTCCTTAATATCTTCTATATTATTACTCATCAGAGCCACATCGTCTGCGAATAAAGTGCCAGGGATTTTTCTTACTTTTTCTTTTCCTTGCAATCTTAATTCTAACCCTCTGTTTGTTTTGATCAATGCTTCTTCCACTTCATGTATGTATATCAGGAATAGAACTGGTGATAGAGGACATCCTTGTTTCAAACCCTTATTACTTTCTATCCATTTTGATTTTACGTTTCCCATTTCATATCTGTATTTGTTGTTCTTATATAATTCCTTAAGGAGCATAATAAATTTCTTTGATATTCCTATGTTTTCCATTACTTCCCATAATATCTTTCTCTTGACTGTATCATACGCCTTTTCAATATCTATAAATGCTACTATGAAATCTTCTTTTCTTTCTCTGCATATTTCTATCAGTTGTGTTATAATGTAGATGTTATCTGTTGTTCTTCTATCTGTTCTGAATCCATTTTGTAACTCACTCAAAATTTTGTTTTTCTCTAGCCAGTTCATTAATCTATCTCTTAGAATAATTGCAAAAAATTTATATACGCAGCTGGTAATCGCTATTGGTCTATAATTTTTTATATCATGTTTATCTCTACCTTTTCCTTTATATATTAACTTAATCTTCGTTTGCTTCCAACTTTGAGGAATGGTTCTTGACTCAAGTATGTTATTCATAATATTCTTTAAACTTTCCAAATATTTATTATCTAAGTTTATTAACATCTCATTTGACACCTCATCTGTTCCTGTTGCTTTTCCTCTTCTTAGCTTTTTCCTAGCCTTCTCTATTTCCATATTTTCAATATCATTAGTTAAATCCTGACTTTCTTCTTCTGCTCTCTCATTACTCATTTTTGCTAATTTATTTGTTTCATTTTTCGGTTCTTCACAATTTTGTTTCATCGCCCAATCTGTTAAGTACGCCTCAATTTCCGTCCTGTCCTTCATTATTTGTCCCTTTTCATTTCTAAGAATAGTTTCTTTTTCTGTTTCGTTTTGCTTTTGTCTAACATATCTCCAGAATCTTTTCCCTGCTTCTCTCCCTCCTGACTTAATTTCCTCTGCTATTTCTTCATTGAAATTTCTAATTTCTTTCATTTTAGCTATGTGTGCATCTTTCTTGCTGTTTATATATTCGTTCCATGCTTGAATTACTTCTTCTTTCCCGATTTCTCCTTTCTTGAATTTCTTTAGTATTAGTCTATGGGTTCGGCTTTTTTCTTTTCTTATATTAATTTTTGTTTCTGTTTCTTTGGTCCAATTGAACTTTCTACTTTCTCTGTAACCTTTCTTCCCTTCTTTCGCATTTGTAACTTCAGCTGCAGCACTTTTAATTTTTGTTACTAAAGATTCATAGCTTAGTTCATTTGTGTAATCTTTTTCTAATTTCTCTTTATATTTCTTTATATCTTCTTCTTTTTCCAGTCTTCTAATAGTAGGTTTGTTTTGATCTCTTTTATTTATTTTTTTTGGGTGATTTCTCTTACCCTCTTGATCAAATAGCTCCATTTTTATTAATCTATGATCACTTCCTACACTGTAAATTCCCTCTTCATCAACATCAAATTCTTTAACCATTTTCCTGCTTTTTTCACTAACAAGAAAGTAATCAATAGTAGTAGCCATCTCTCTTTTGAAGTATGTCTTCTTAACTGGTGTTTGTCTTATGTTCACTATTTCTAAATTAAAATCCTCTACTAGTGAGTATAAAAGTTGCCCATTTTTGTTTACTTCTCCTTCCGTTTCTATCAAATGCGCATTTAAATCTCCTCCTATTATGTAATCTACATTTTCTTTTCTTATTTCATTTAAATCTTCATTTACACAATTATATATTTCGGTGTTCCACTCTAGATTTTTTTCAGGTCTCCAATATATTACACCTACATATAATTCCTTTTCCCCCAGCTTTACCTTTAACCATAAGTGACCTCTAACCCGTTCCTACTACTACTACTCTACTCTGAGTACTATTACTACTACTACTACTATTACTACTACTTATCTGCACAAAAGTAAGTAAATCACTTTTTTGAGTATTATTTTCATCTTTTAATAAAAAGTATTATTTTAATTTAAAAAGTGTTATCAAAATTTTAAAAATCCTTGGGCCAGGTTTGAACCCGCACCAAAAGCGATTTACGCTACTATACTAGCAAGCTCGGCCACGAGGGCCGACAAAGCGTTTGATTTCTGCTATATGAATGCTACGTGGCAAGAAATGGATAACGTTAACCAATCAGAACCGTGTATTTCGTTCCTACTTCCGGTAGCATTACTCTCCCAAACTAGTCCTAAACCTTTTGGGTAGCGAACGTACGAGACGGATACGGATGACAGCGGAGTGAGAGGTTGTATTTGTTCACTGTGCGGCCAATAATTTCGTGTCTACATAGATATGTTATTCAGTAGCGGTTCGTGGTCTGTAGAAGTACCGGTTGCAATGTTGCAATATCAAAGGTATGTAGTTACGCGCAAGAGTTCCCCTCCCCCCAGCATTCTTGAGTCTTATCCAAAAAATATTCAGGAAATATGAAGAGGAAAGTCCTTATAAGCTCCATTTGTATATTTATTGATTAAAGTGTATTCTCTAATATTGATTTAATATATAAGTTATTTCCTTTTTTTCAAACAACCACTATCAATGTACGTTTATACACTATTTATATACAAAAACTTCTACGTTCATGTTATTGAACAAGAGATAAATCGAATATATAGCATGTGCTGTAAGCCATGAATGATATCGTTAACCCAAAAATAAGAAAAAAAGCAAGAAAATTGCATATATTCATGTACACAGTTAAACAAAATTATTTAATTAAGTAAACTATGCATTATTTTAGAATGAGAGGTCTTTCTTCGTTCTTTTCGAGCTTCAAATTCTTCTATGACTTCATTGAAATCTGAAATGTTGCTCGCCAAGTTTTTCTGAATAGAAAGCATCGCTACTGCAAATATTTTCCGCTTTATTTTCTTTAAGGTACAGAAACACCTCTCTCCTCCGACAATATGCATTTTGTTAGCATTTCTTTGTATGAATATAAGGGACAAAGAGTTCATTTTCAGTAACTACGTATTTTTGTCTGCTGTTCTATTATAAAGAAGCATGAAATATAAGATCTTTTCCTTCAAAAATGAAAAAAAAAATAATAGTTTAACATTCCAGTAATTTAGGCTAAAGAAGACAGACGAATATTGAAAGTGAATAATTTGAGATTAATTTTTTATGCTCTCCGCCGGAAATTGAACACGGGATCATGTGCACGAGTGACACACAGCTAGGAATTAGACCAGTGGTAAGACATTCGAGTCTCGATCGCCCCCTTCCCCCCCCCAGAATAGGATATTTTTTATTTTAAAAATAAAATCTATCCCAAGAATTTTTACCTTTGTATTATAAATGTAAAATAAAATCTATTGACTTCGAACGACTGCCTTCCCCCAAATATTCAGCTTGGATCCGCCCCTGCTACCACCAGACGCGTATTTGCTCTTTGCGAGTTTCTGTTTGTTGACTAACTTCTTTCTTCCAAGCGTCTATATCTCACTCAACCTATCAATTGAGTCAAGCGCTGCCAAGCGGAGGAATTCGTAACTACTACGGAAGCTGACTATATAGCCTACCAGTTGCAACGAAATAGCAACTGGAACCGTGTGATACGGGAGGATAGCAGCGATGCAAGAATAAATCCACTTCCTCATGTTAAGAGATAGGAGCTCGCTGCCATATGCTCAATGTTACTGCTTCCAGTGGCAACGCTTGCTGCCACTGGATTTGTATATCACTCTCTTTCTTTCAGTTTTTTTTAAATTAATTTTTTTAGAAATGCATCAATACTGTGTTGCTCTCAAGAGCAAAGGTTTATTTTTTACTGATACACTACTTTAATACTTAAAAATATCTTTAGTATTAAAGAAATATCCGGTTGCACAACCGTGCAACATATAGTACCAGCCACCACTGATGTTATTCTTTATAATGTATTGTAGAAGATGGTATAACGATACGAACGTTTTGGGCAGGTGAAAAGAAACAGTAACAGCCAGGGCTGGTATGATGAATCACAATGGGTAATATTGGTAGGTAGGCGGTCGTCAACTGCAGGGTATTTGCCAGAAATGTTCTTCTGGGGTGTAATGAATTGCAGAGGGGTTGAAGATTCGGCCTATGTTTAGCAGAAGGGGTCCATCTCTTTTCTCTAAAAAATGTCACAATTTTGGTAATTTCTGTTCACATTCGGTTAGTTTATGGTAGGGTTGGTTAGTTTAAGGTAGGTTAGGCTAGTTTAGGTTACGTTAGGTTAGTTTAGTTTATGTTATATTAGTGTAGGAGTCCCGCATAATTTTCCAAAAAATGATAGAATTTCGCTTATTTCTACTAATATTACGTTAGTTTAGGTTAGTTCAGGTTAGCTTACGTTAGTTTATGTTAGGTTAGGTTAGAGCTGGTTACGTTATATTACGTCTAAGTACTTGCATCACTCATTTCTCCTGTAAATTTTGTAATTTTTACGTGCTTCTGGACCCCTTGTACTAAACATACCCCGAAGATTCTAATAATATGTTTTAAGTAAAAAAAGAAGAAGAAGAAGAAGAAGAAGTTCTCAAGCGTTTCTTTTCTTAATATTGCATACAGGCACGTAGCCAGGATTTCGTAATAGGTGGGTCCGTGAAGAAATACTGTAGTTATCACACCATGGGTTCGATCATTCTAAACTATTTTACTGGAAACATATATTTGTTCGTTTGGAGGGGGCGTAATATTAAATACTGTGGTTACACACCAGGGGTTCGATCAATCTAAACTATTTTACTGGTAACATACCCATATTGATTTGTTAGGACAATGGTTTGTTAGTAAGTATTTAATAACAGACTATGAAGAAATCTCGAGTAAAAGAATATGAAGAAAGTATTCAAAAAGATATACCGTCTTATGCAGGGTCGTTTTGAAGAATGATTAGCGTTATACTAAAGACGTGACTAGTCCTGGAAACATATGTTAGTCGAACTCTTTAGTATGGCTCTAATCACGCATCAAAATGAGTCTGCATAGGCCTATAGTCTTTCGAGGTCATTCGAAGTCGGTTCTTCTTGCCTTCTTCCTTTTATCTTCGTTTGAAGCCGTCAAGAACAGCAACGAGATGTCTTTCAATAGTAAAGACATCCTACAAAATGGATTAATCTTGCCGCGAAATTGAAAATTTCTTTACTAAGTGTAACTGGAATCTGTATTGAGAGGCTCATATTATTGGTGATTGTGGGCATTTTTTAAGTTCTACCTGAGAGTCTATCTGACCGAACCGGTTTATCGATCGTCATTTGTAGTCCATAAGATGAGCACAAAGCTAGATGGAATTGGGAATGCTCCAATACAATAATATCCATTCACAACTTGACCCCTCTCCCCTTTCTCCACACATAGCTCCTCATAAGAAGAGTAACCAAACGCTTTCTTTAGCATTTTATTTTTAACGCTGATTCGTCTTTTTCTCGTTTATTTCTCTTTCACCCTTTCTTATTTTTTTCATTTATGGTTTCGAAGGGGGGGCGGAAGCCACCCCTTGGCTACGTGCCTGCTGCATACACATTACAAATGTAGCATAACCTCGGCAAAGGATTGCATTATTTGCTTTCGTTATGAATAGTAAAAAAGAAAATATTCCTTTCACCTTTATTTGCTATTGTATGAACACATTTTGTTATTCTCACTCTTACGCACACACACACAGACATATAGGAGAATTTTGCCTAAAATGGCATACCACTTTTTGTTATTGATATTTCTGAGAGTCTGTTATTCAATGGAGCCCGAATTTAAAACAAAATTATGTGTTGGTCTTTGAACTTTTTACAGGCCATGTTTGAAGACATAAAAGTAAACATAAAAAAAGACAAATAACTGATTTTGTACGCAGTGTGCCATTTGAGGCATGTACATGGGTAAAATGGCATACTAATAATTGTTACGGTTACAGATATAAAATGTTCTTTAATGTGAAATACAAAACTTAGTGTATGCAACATACGATACTCTACTGAACATCACTCCTGAGCAATATAAGCTCTAAATGTTGTATATTAAGAAGTACAATGTTGTATCTAACGTAGATAAAGATTTTATGATCATAAACATAATAACAATGAACCATGACTAATTAAATAAACTGCTTGAATGGAGTTTTACATATTGGACACATAAAAATTACACATTGGACTAAACCTAATTACATACAGAGTTCACAAACATATATCTTTGTCTTTTTTGATATTCCTGCACATTCTGCGTGAGCCCATCTCCGACAGGTCATACACTGCAACCACTCTTCTCCTGAACGAGACAATGAATAAAGTTCATTACAATAGAGGCAGAGACAGTCATCGTCATCATCATCATCAGTTCCTTTGGTCGGCTTTCTTCTTTTTTTCATTTACATATGGGCTTGCGGTAAGAACTGAGCACTTGTCTGTTCCTCTTCTCTTCCTTTTGGTTGTGTCATGAGAAACGACTGGAAGTGGTGAGATTTGTTCTACACTGACGCACTTAGGAGGTAGCAAAGTTTGTGTTTCCGTAGAAGAAAAGTTGGTTTTTCCTGCACTTCCTTGAACTGCATTAGGTAATCCTTGAGAAGAGGTTCCCTCGTGGTTCCTGGACGTAGATTCTACAGCGGTTTCAGCTTCTCCATTTGAAGCGGGACCAGATTCCATAGTTTCAGAAGGGATAAATAGATGTTCTTGAAATACTCCAGTATTAATAGGCCACAAACCAGTGTCGCGGAAACCATTTTGAGCATTTTGTGCAGTAGCTGATTTTCCATATGCCGAACAAAATATTGATGCCAACTGATAGTGTGTTAGAGGCCTTCCAGGATGAGACTTAAACCAGTAGTTGATTTGTTGATGGTAGAAAGTTTTCAAGGGACCGAAGAAACACACATCAAGCGGCTGCATACAATGGGTACAATGAGGGGGTAGACACACCATTATAATTCCATTTTCTTTTGCGAAAGTGAGAACGTTCAGTGATTTATGGCTAGGATGTCCGTCAACAACTAGAAGCACCTTTTCATCAACGCTAGGTTTCACGAACGAAGCAAAATGTTTTAGGACTTTGAGAAATCCCTCACTTCTCATCCACCCGCTTTCTTCTGCGAGTACTAAAGTCCCCGGAGGATCACCATCAATCAATTCATTCTTCCAGTTCTTTCGTGGGAAAATAATGACTGAAGGAACAAAACCACGTGGACTCATGATGGCTACCACAGTGACATTTTTTCCACGCTCTGCACTTGTTATAGATCCCACTTGCTTTTTCCCTTGGTGGCTAAAACTTTCGGCGGTTTCTGTACTGTAGACAGACCAGATTCATCAATGTTCCATAATCTCGCTGGAGTTATGTTATTGTCCTCAACAATTTTCAGGTACATATCAAAAATGATTTAACAGCCTCTATTAATTTTGTAAGACAAATGTAATTATGACCAATAGCTTTATTAACCTATTGTAGCGCCCCAGAGGATGGCCCGGAACTTCGGAGTGCTACAGAGCGGAAGGCGTCTAACGTACTTAGAACGCAGACTAAAGAAAATCCAGAAAACTGAGTATCAGGGGGTCGCCAGTCTGTGAAAGATGATATGGCAATGGAGTATAGCGCGCACAGACAACGTCCGACAACACGAGGCTTGCCCACACCAGCTCTACGAGAAGGCATGAACAAACCCCCCTTCCTCTTCTTGCTCCTGCGTATACCATAATTTAGAAATAGCTAACCTTAAATTAAACTTATCTAGCTACTAGGGACTTGCACTTGAACAACAACACTTAAAATGGAAAAGATTGTTTATTGTTTGATCAAAAGTTGGTGTTAGGGCCATGGAAGCTTGACATAGAACAGATACTTTATAACAGGTACATATACTATCATGCACGAGAACATATATTCGTATATTTATAAAAACAATAAAAAAAGTCATGCGTGAAAATATTCAGTTACTGATGCATGATTACATCAAAATTCTTGCAGCTATAAACAATTGAGGAGGGACAACCATCTTCACCTCCCTTGTATAATGATTGAAACATTAACACACTTCATAATAATATGCACGTTAGATTCTTACCAAATTCCAGAAGAATTGTCACTTCTGAAGATAATGAAAGAAATAGTTTAAATTTATTATGCAAAAGATAATATCGTATCATAATTGTTAATTGTTGTACCCTGCAACTAGACTTCAAGGATAATAATATAGCTATAAGGTACAAGCCAGCGTATACCCACCATCGGGTGCGCGCCTACATGTGCACTGTCCAAACATAAGTGCAAAGCTCAGTATTAAAATTGTTACCACTAAGAAAAGGTATGCAATAAAATTATACACATTCATCTAATAACCCATTGAGACTGATTACCTGTCACTATGGTATTTACATTCCACATATGGGCATTCTGTGCCCTTTTCTTGATTGAACTGGCAACATTATGCTCCACCCCGGTGAGAGTGAAGCTGCCATGAACACATGTAGCATTAAGCTTGTTTATTCAACATTGTGATTCTTAACTAAGAATATGTACAAAGCATACTTACTAATGAATGATGCATGTATTCAGGATTGATGCTCAATAAGATAAGATAAGATAAAGACACTTTTGTGTAAACAACACAACTGCACTAAAATGCGAGTGGCCAACATTATATGGAGATTATAGGGGACACCTAGCACCGGTGAGAACACAAAACAGCTATACGTGAAGTAGCACTGACAAATAGTAGAGGATACAGCTTACTGCAGCTATGAAGCAACATAAAAACAAGATAATTAAGTAGTGCACCACACTTGTAAACAGAGTTCTTCAAAGAACACCATAGAAATGAGCTTGGAGAGATAGCTGGAGGATTCACTATTATTATGCGAAAGCACTGGCTAATATGCCTCTTTCACTCAACTCAGAGAGCACTGAACATTATAAACACTAAAGAGGGCTTAGAAAAAGTAAGCTTTCGAAGAGCTTAACTGGGCCTGATAAATTAACAGGCTATATCAAAGATGAGCTTTAATACGCACAAACATGCTCAAACATAATTGAACATAACTAAAAACGACATACTCATCAAAAATGACGAATGTGGTTGCTACGAAGGCAACCTTTATCAGGAAAACACCTTTAAACTGCCCATCTTCATATAAGAAACACTAACACAACAGCATCTCATCTCACTACCAGTTGATCCTGAGCCAAGGCTGGGCGGAGCTAAACCAAAGGGGGCTCCAAGGTAACTCCTTAATAATGGAAAAAGTATGAAAAACTCCAGAGAAATGTATTGTGGTGTAAAATAACATGTCCCAGAACTGCATTGTCGCTCGACTAAACACTGAGCGAGCGGCGGCGAAAATAACGGGTGGATTCTTCATGCTGCTCATTCACCTGGGCTATGGGCCACTAAAATGCCTCTAAGTTACTCCTACTGAATATGCGTTTGGCATAAATCCTGCACCACTCTACAAGCTGATTGTTAATAGACTAATACTGCTCACTTAAGAAACTGCACTGGTTCACAACAACACATATGAAAGGATATTGGTTTGGAATAAACGTGCTACTTGCTACTAAAATGCCATCAGTAGCTGTAGAATCCAATACTTGGTACAGTAACAAGTACACTAGAATGTAAAGAAGCCACATTTTGTTGAAGTACATGTTTAAGTTCAAGGAAGTAGTGTTGTAGCAAATATATGAATGGGAATCAGCATTTAAGTAGTTTGTACGTGAAAACCAAGTTACTTCCTAGGAAGGTACATTGCTGATTCGTTACAATCCTTGTAAAGATCTGGACTCTTGATGATTCTGTGCTAGATGTTGAATACATTGCTTCCTTCACTGATATGATACCGGACAGAGCGTGCCTGGGGCGGGTTCCCACAGAAGTTTTTAGTGCTTCATTATGGTTTCATACATTATCACAACCAAGAAAAACTTCCTGAAAATTGCCATTATCGTATTAAATGGAGAATGTCACTAGGACGAACACAGAACTTGAAATATAATTAATGGAGAGGCACACACCGACAGACAAAAACTTGTAGCTATGACGAAACACGTGGGAGACCACTTGCTCTCCTTTATAAATTCCTCTTGGAAATTGCACACCAAAATTATGATGAAAAAGTAACCGTAAAGCTTCACTTACACTCAATGTTGCTCTGTCAAAACTGTTGATTACTAATAAAAGGAGGATGGCTACGAGAGGCCTAGATTAACTATAATTTTAGGCTTCATTTTTACAGATATCCAGAAGCCATGCGGTACACAATCTTTCTTCCTAGTACAACGGAAGTCACCCGCTCGTCTTCCCTCCACAGAAGCGGAAGTATCAATGTTGCCAGATCTTACAAAAGAGAGTTAACAATACTACTTAAAATATTACTATTATAAAATAACACAATTACTAAGGGCACTACATCCTCGCCCTAGTTGAATAAAAAAAAGAAACTTTGCTGTCAAAGTTTGTTTTTTTTTACAGGTAAGTGTTTACCAGCAATTCCTGTCTTTTCTGTAAAGAACAGTTAAATAATTTTACATTATCTAAGTTTTGAGTACCAACCCATTCATTGTTTAAATTTACTAAATCTACGGTATTGTTTTCCACACCAATTACCAAAAAAGGTCCAAGATATTTAACAAAAAACTTACTGATGGTTTTATCTAACAATGAGCTATGTTTACGATTTTTAACAAATACGAGGTCACCGATTTTAATCTCAGTGCCTGTTTGTTTCACCTTGGTTTCATTCTTCTTATGACTTTTCTTAGTATTCAATAACACATGTTGATGCCGAAAGGCATGGTCTACATTACCAAATGCAGGAGGCCAATTTAGCTCCCTTTTAAAATTTTCCAAAGCTGAATGATTTAGAAAAAGTTCTGAAGGTGCGTACCCTGTGGTAAGTGACACAGAGTTGTTCAACAGCGTTTGCACCTCAGATAAGTGTTGACTCCATTGAGTGTGATCATGACTTATAAATACCCTTAGTAACCTAGATATCTCTGAATGATAACGTTCCACCGGATTAGCTTTGGGGTTGTACGGACTCAAAAGTAAGTGATGTATACCATTCCTGCGACAAAAACGTCGCCAGAGGGACGAGAGGAACTGGGCGCCTCTGTCAGTTATGATTTCCTGAGGGATTGGAAAATGATAAAAGTATCTCCTAGAGATTATAGAAGTGATTTCCTTGGTGCTAGCATTCCTAACAGGGTATAATACAAGAAATTTACTGTAAACATCTAAGATAGATAATATATAATAATAACCATTACTTTTTGGTAACCTGCCAACGAGGTCCACACTCAGCTTGGCATGTGGGCTGTCAGCATCCACATGGCAAATTTGATGTACAAAGATCTGAGATTTACTTTTAGTTCTAGCACAAGTTTCACAATCATTAATGAACCTAGCTATATCTCGTTTCATGTTCGGCCAGTGAAATAACTTTTTACAATGTAGATAACATTTGCGTGAGCCGAAATGAGCTTCCTTGTGAATTTCATCTATAACAATGTTTACTAGACTCTTAGGAATTATTAATTTCCAAGTATCATCCTGCTTAATATACATTAAATCTAAATGCCTAGAAAAGTTAGGATTACCC
Source organism: Thermobia domestica (assembly GCF_964235325.1). Classification (NCBI taxonomy): domain Eukaryota; kingdom Metazoa; phylum Arthropoda; class Insecta; order Zygentoma; family Lepismatidae; genus Thermobia; species Thermobia domestica. Next base: position 17,101,450 of record NC_137456.1, on the reverse strand, counting down.
TTTTCCAGTTTAGCAGAACATCTAGCTACAAACTCATCAGAGGTTTGTTCTTCCAATAACAGCTTAACAAAAGAAGATTGACTTAAATTTCGAAATACAGCGTTTACCATGAAAGTAGAATTAATCGTATTCTCCTCGTCAGGAGGATTGCGTGAAATTATGTCTGCAATACGGTTCTCTGCTGAGGAGAGATGTTCAAACTTAAGGTTAAAATCTTGCCACTTTAATAATAGTCTGGTTGTTCTAACATCCAAATTTCTAATAGTTTTCAGATGAGTAATAGCTTTGTTATCTGTGTGAACAATTACCTCTTTTCCTAGAATGTAATCGGCAAAACGCTCGCATAAAAACACTACTGCTAATAGTTCAGTTTGAAAGATGGACAGAGATCTTTCCGTATGTTTAATTCGCCTGCTGGCATACGAGATAACCTGAAAATCATCTCCTTCATACTGCCCTATATAGCCTCCAATGGCAATTATGGAGGAATCTGAAAACAAATGAAATGCCTTATTCATGTCTGGGAGCACTAAAGCTGGCGGAGAAACCAACGCTTTCTTTAACAGTTCAAATGAATGCATCTGTTCGGGACCAAAGTGAAACTTTACGCCCTTACGCAATAAAGTTACCAAACTTTCGGTGAGATCTGCGTAATTGTGAATAAATTTCCTTCTCCAATTTGCTAGGCCTAAAAATTGTCTCAATTGCTTACGATTCTTGGGAATTGGAAATCTCTGTATGGTTTCATTAAGTTTAGGATTAACTTTAACTTCTTTACCTGATATAATGTGACCTAAGAACAACAATTCGGAAAACATGAACTTACATTTCTGAAAATTTAAGGAAAAGTTTAAGTTATTCAAGGTATACAACACGAATTCCAAATGCTCAAAATGCTTACTGATAGAATCGGAAAAACAAAGTAAGTCATCTAGATAACAAGAAACAAAATGCTTAGTGCTTAAATCGAAAATGCTATTCATTACAAATTGAAATAGACTAGTGGCAGATTTAAGTCCCATGACTAAATATTTGAAACAATATTGCCTACCTTCGAATAAAAATGCTGTTTTTTCATATGAATCTTCCTCTAAAGGCAAACAGTAATAACCGTCTCGGCAATCAAAAGAAGAGAAAACTACTGAACCTTTGAGACGTGCTAATATGTCTTGAATTGGCTCTACCTTAACATTAAAAGATACCACTTTAGTATTTAGATGTCTTAAATCTAAGGTGGGTCTTACTGATTGTTTGTCAGCTTTATAAACACAATGAATTGGATTGAGATAAGGAGATAACCTTTCTTCGATCACTCCCCACTCAAGCCATTTTTGAATGAGCTTTCTGAAAGGTTCCCGCATAGCATATGGTATGGGGTACGGTTTACATACAACAGGTTCGTTGTCTGTTAATTCTATCTTTAAAGGCTTAACCTTAGCAGGCCTAGGGCGTTCAGAAAACAATGATCTATAGCGAAGAAGTAGTTCCACTAATTTACTCTTAACTTCAGATGTTAAATCTGTTCTTTGGAAAATTGTATTTCGAATTTCACTTTCAGATACTAAGTAGTCTTCCTCTTTACTAACTTCCTGTATCAGAGGTTCAGATTCTACCGAACTAACCCAGAGAGAATTTAAATTTAATTTAACAGGTTTACCATCCAAATCATCCAACATTAAGATTTGCTTTGAAAAATCAACTACACAATTATATTTGGTTAGGAAAGGAGTACCTAACAAGACGTCCGACTTCATTCCTTCTACAATAAAGAAAGGAATTTCTAAAACATGATCTGAAAATTCTAAATACAGTATTTTCTGTCCTTTGACATTATACTTTTCATCACCTACAAAAGATTGCAATGTTACATTTCTAGCCGGAGATAACTTAGCATTAGGCAATGTTTCTACAATTCTTTTCCAAACACCAAAGTTTAATAAATTAGCTTCACAACCACTATCTATTATACATGAAAGAAAGATACCGGCTATTTTACCTGATAAGAATGGGGATTTGATAAAAGAACCAACATCATCATTATCTAAAGATTCACTCTCTTTCCAGATGAAAAACACATTCATGGGCTTTTGGGTATACCAAGTGCCATTACATCTATTGGAAAATTTACCTTCTGGCCGCTGAGTTTCAGTTTGGCGGACTCCAGGCGACCATTCGGGAGCCTGCCTCACTGGTTTAACGCAGTGCTGCATTGAGCATAAGGCTCGGAAGAGGTGGAAGTGGTTGCACCAACCTCAGTATAGCTGCTTCTAAGGTTAGGACAATGAGCGCAAGCACAAGGTGCTACTCTGGATTCAAATTGATCACATGAATTAACTAAATGTTGAGCCACAGAGCTATCAGTGTGGTCAGAGTGAACATTATTCTGATTCTGATTTCTTACATTTGCTCGTCTTACATTACCATTATTTGGCCTACCCCTAGGGCGATTGTTATTATTATTAGCAAAATTATTGATATTTGGCCTAAAATTACTATTATTGCTTCGTTTGTTAAACCAAAACTTTTTCTTATTACTATTGTAATTGGCATTAGGTTGCTTATTATCAATATAATCTTTAACACTAGGATAACTAGTTTGAACCCATTTGTCCTTGGTTTGTGCCTTGCCTGGCTTATCATTAACTTGAACTGGACTAACCTGATCATCAACCGGTTCCTTGTCTACGATTGTAGCCAAGTTTACGTCAAAATGAACATTACGTTTCTTATTTTTGCTAGGGTAATTATCTGAGTCTAATCCAACCTTACGCTTGGTACCTACAGATTCTAGTGAAATCAATGGACAATTCAATAACTTGGACTTGTCAGGAATTTCAAGTCTCATTAACCGTGCAGCTAGTTCTGGCACAGAGGAAATATCCACTTGACTCAGAGTAAACTGATATTCCTGAGGTAAGGTATCAATAAGGTAGTCTACCAACTCTTCTTGAGGAATATTCCCTTTAAGCATTCTAATACCTTTGGACAGCTTCCACACGAACTCTGAAGCCTTACCGTGAACATTGGGATTGTACTTTGTAGACAGTAGATATCGCAACTGGGCCCTACACACCTTAGGATTAAGGTACTGTGCAAGAAACAAACGTTTGAAATCATCGTATGAAAAGATTTGATCTTTAACCTGAGAAATCCAGCAAGCAGCTGACTCTTTCATAGACCTAACTGCAACCAAAATCTGGTACTCAGGGGACAAATTGGCTAACTTAAAGTTTTGCTCTAATTGCTGAAGGAAATCTAAAGGCGAAATTTCTAACACATTTCCTGTAAATTCGGGAAAGTGACTAAGATCGGATAATTTTAATGACTTTTGACATTTATTGGACGAATCGGAAACAGCCAGTATGGGACCATTATCAGCCCCTAGAGAGGAACTGGGCATGTTCTCTCTCAACATTCCACAACAACCAAGATTAACATTATTCGCATTAGCAAGTGACACACCAGGAACCTTATTCACACCTACTGTGCACGAGGAGACTACAGGATTCATAGAAAGGCGACTGCTAACTCCAGAGAAGTTCCTATCCCCACTGTCTAACTGACCTCTATTCTGTGAAAAGCATGAATGAGTACAACAAGCGTGGCTTGGAGCATGAGAGAATGAAGTGTGAGTATTATTACTACTATTAATCCTGTACGTATCAGTAACGACATCTAAACAAGAGGATGGAAAACAAGATGTAGTAACAAATGAAGTGGTTCCCATTAATGGAGTGGAAACGACCACCGGGACCTTCGGAATGGTGTCATAGGAGTTACTTCTAGTATGAGAAATTCCCAAAAAACGGTCCACATCTTCAAAATGCCTAGGTTCCACATTTATAACTGAATCAGTCTGTTCACCACTTTCTTCTTCTTCATCCTCACCTTGTTCAAATAAACTATCCAATTTCTGTTTCAACACCTCAAGGTCTTCCCTCATATTAAGACATGAATTAGTATTACGCTGAATTTCCTGCATCTGATTAGCCAAACTATTTAATTGACGCTTACTAACACTGTTGTCCTTCAAGACATTTAGTAATGCTTCTTCTTGAGAGGCTAGATTTTCATTAACAACTTCAATTTGATGGGTAAGTTCTACAGTATTATTCTCCAAACGATTACTTAGAGAAGTAATTCTGTCATCCTGTTCCTTGAGATGACGATCAACAGTTTCTTTTAAACTAGACACTTCTTTATTTATAGCTACCTTTACTTGGGAAACCTCTTTATTTACCACCTCAGACATTTCACCAATGACCATTGTTTTTACCTGCGAGACTTCTTCAGTCACGGTGGCTTTCATCACTGAGACTTCTTCAGTTACGGCCACCTTTATTGAGTCTATTTGACTAGAAAGCTGAGACATCAATTCAGCAAAGTTGGAGGTATCACTACCTTTTTCACTAATGGTATCATCCTGATTCCTAGTAACTACGACTATAACATTTGAATCTCCATTCTCAGTGGAATCATTTATTGACCTACTGGGTTGTGCTACACATTTATTACAATCCCAGAGGACTACAGGTTTACTTCTCTCACTAAATTCCTCTTCTGTTAACTCGGTGCACTGTCTAGAGTACCAAGTGTTACAGGAGGTACACTCTAACAATGTGCCGGCATGGCCACATTGTCGCGTTTTCTTTTTATTCTTGTTCATTGTGACACTAATAGTTCAACACAATAAAAGAAAGAAATAAAGTTCAATATATTAGCACTACACAATACTGTTTATATATATATATATGAACACCATTTCATGAAGATGAGGAACCCGTAACCCTTGCACTTCTGTTCCGTCTCAACAGCGATTTAGCAGCCTTACTTTTTTTTTTTTAGGAACCACATTACTACATCAAACCAGAAATGATATTCAAAAGAATCTCAAAGAATATTTAACTATAAAGTGTGACGCGCTGACGTAGAGAATGTTTACCTACTTTCCATGGCCAACACAACTAAATAAACCAACTAATAACACGTGATAATTGACTCATAAACACAAGAAAAGAATCAAGACTTCCAGGCACCTAAACACAAGTTATGACTAACAAGAACTGAAATAGACAATACCAATGAAAAGAACGATCCAGCAAAGAACCTAGCTAAGGGGAGCCAGAGCAATGGTATGAGAAAGGGATCAGAAGATTTCAGCTGAAATCCTGGCTGAAGGTCGCCAAAAACTTACACACCCTGTAGCGCCCCAGAGGATGGCCCGGAACTTCTGAGTGCTACAGAGCGGAAGGCGTCTAACGTACTTAGAACGCAGACTAAAGAAAATCCAGAAAACTGAGTATCAGGGGGTCGCCAGTCTGTGAAAGATGATATGGCAATGGAGTATAGGGCGCACAGACAACGTCCGACAACACGAGGCTTGCCCACACCAGCTCTACGAGAAGGCATGAACAAACCCCCCTTCCTCTTCTTGCTCCTGCGTATACCATAATTTAGAAATAGCTAACCTTAAATTAAACTTATCTAGCTACTAGGGACTTGCACTTGAACAACAACACTTAAAATGGAAAAGATTGTTTATTGTTTGATCAAAAGTTGGTGTTAGGGCCATGGAAGCTTGACATAGAACAGATACTTTATAACAGGTACATATACTATCATGCACGAGAACATATATTCGTATATTTATAAAAACAATAAAAAAAGTCATGCGTGAAAATATTCAGTTACTGATGCATGATTACATCAAAATTCTTGCAGCTATAAACAATTGAGGAGGGACAACCATCTTCACCTCCCTTGTATAATGATTGAAACATTAACACACTTCATAATAATATGCACGTTAGATTCTTACCAAATTCCAGAAGAATTGTCACTTCTGAAGATAATGAAAGAAATAGTTTAAATTTATTATGCAAAAGATAATATCGTATCATAATTGTTAATTGTTGTACCCTGCAACTAGACTTCAAGGATAATAATATAGCTATAAGGTACAAGCCAGCGTATACCCACCATCGGGTGCGCGCCTACATGTGCACTGTCCAAACATAAGTGCAAAGCTCAGTATTAAAATTGTTACCACTAAGAAAAGGTATGCAATAAAATTATACACATTCATCTAATAACCCATTGAGACTGATTACCTGTCACTATGGTATTTACATTCCACATATGGGCATTCTGTGCCCTTTTCTTGATTGAACTGGCAACATTATGCTCCACCCCGGTGAGAGTGAAGCTGCCATGAACACATGTAGCATTAAGCTTGTTTATTCAACATTGTGATTCTTAACTAAGAATATGTACAAAGCATACTTACTAATGAATGATGCATGTATTCAGGATTGATGCTCAATAAGATAAGATAAGATAAAGACACTTTTGTGTAAACAACACAACTGCACTAAAATGCGAGTGGCCAACATTATATGGAGATTATAGGGGACACCTAGCACCGGTGAGAACACAAAACAGCTATACGTGAAGTAGCACTGACAAATAGTAGAGGATACAGCTTACTGCAGCTATGAAGCAACATAAAAACAAGATAATTAAGTAGTGCACCACACTTGTAAACAGAGTTCTTCAAAGAACACCATAGAAATGAGCTTGGAGAGATAGCTGGAGGATTCACTATTATTATGCGAAAGCACTGGCTAATATGCCTCTTTCACTCAACTCAGAGAGCACTGAACATTATAAACACTAAAGAGGGCTTAGAAAAAGTAAGCTTTCGAAGAGCTTAACTGGGCCTGATAAATTAACAGGCTATATCAAAGATGAGCTTTAATACGCACAAACATGCTCAAACATAATTGAACATAACTAAAAACGACATACTCATCAAAAATGACGAATGTGGTTGCTACGAAGGCAACCTTTATCAGGAAAACACCTTTAAACTGCCCATCTTAATATAAGAAACACTAACACAACAGCATCTCATCTCACTACCAGTTGATCCTGAGCCAAGGCTGGGCGGAGCTAAACCAAAGGGGGCTCCAAGGTAACTCCTTAATAATGGAAAAAGTATGAAAAACTCCAGAGAAATGTATTGTGGTGTAAAATAACATGTCCCAGAACTGCATTGTCGCTCGACTAAACACTGAGCGAGCGGCGGCGAAAATAACGGGTGGATTCTTCATGCTGCTCATTCACCTGGGCTATGGGCCACTAAAATGCCTCTAAGTTACTCCTACTGAATATGCGTTTGGCATAAATCCTGCACCACTCTACAAGCTGATTGTTAATAGACTAATACTGCTCACTTAAGAAACTGCACTGGTTCACAACAACACATATGAAAGGATATTGGTTTGGAATAAACGTGCTACTTGCTACTAAAATGCCATCAGTAGCTGTAGAATCCAATACTTGGTACAGTAACAAGTACACTAGAATGTAAAGAAGCCACATTTTGTTGAAGTACATGTTTAAGTTCAAGGAAGTAGTGTTGTAGCAAATATATGAATGGGAATCAGCATTTAAGTAGTTTGTACGTGAAAACCAAGTTACTTCCTAGGAAGGTACATTGCTGATTCGTTACAATCCTTGTAAAGATCTGGACTCTTGATGATTCTGTGCTAGATGTTGAATACATTGCTTCCTTCACTGATATGATACCGGACAGAGCGTGCCTGGGGCGGGTTCCCACAGAAGTTTTTAGTGCTTCATTATGGTTTCATACATTATCACAACCAAGAAAAACTTCCTGAAAATTGCCATTATCGTATTAAATGGAGAATGTCACTAGGACGAACACAGAACTTGAAATATAATTAATGGAGAGGCACACACCGACAGACAAAAACTTGTAGCTATGACGAAACACGTGGGAGACCACTTGCTCTCCTTTATAAATTCCTCTTGGAAATTGCACACCAAAATTATGATGAAAAAGTAACCGTAAAGCTTCACTTACACTCAATGTTGCTCTGTCAAAACTGTTGATTACTAATAAAAGGAGGATGGCTACGAGAGGCCTAGATTAACTATAATTTTAGGCTTCATTTTTACAGATATCCAGAAGCCATGCGGTACACAATCTCTTTTTTCCTAGTACAACGGAAGTCACCCGCTCGTCTTCCCTCCACAGAAGCGGAAGTATCAATGTTGCCAGATCTTACAAAAGAGAGTTAACAATACTACTTAAAAATATTACTATTATAAAATAACACAATTACTAAGGGCACTACACTATATAATCTGTATAACGATATACTATGTAACACTGTAATTAGGCCTGTGCCTGTTGTGTTATATGTCAATAAATCAATAAATCAATAAATCCTTGTTAAAACCTTCAGATCGTGCGATGGAAGTCGGTTCTGGACACCTCAACGCTATATCAGGGTTTCGCTTCCTAAAACCTTTCAGCCAATCCCATCCAGCAATTCTGTCCTCCCTGTTGAATCGATAACTTATACCATTCCTTTCAGCTAGTTCAAAGGCAAACTTTCTTACCTCTGTAGTTGTCATGCCAAATAACCTTGACTCAAGGAGCTTCAAATGAGCGACTAATTCACGCTCCATTTCCCGACTGAAAGTTGTCTGATAATGTCCTAGTCCTTTCATAATACCTGTAATATTCTTGTACTTAACTTGAGCTCTCCGTCTTAAAGTTGTAGCAGGTACATTAAAAGTCTGGGATGCTTTCAACCAACCCATTGATCCTGATGTGACAGCTTTAATTGTTTCTGACATGTTTGTAGGATCCCACTTCTGTCTATCAGTTGACCTTACGTATTTTCCGACCATCTGAAAAGATACAAAACAATAAATATTGATTAGTAAATGCAAATTTAAAATTCAATCACAAAACTAGATACAGTAGGGCATTTCATGTGGGCTACCTTTAAAACTTAGGTCCAGGTATTGCATAATTAGATATAAAAACAGCCTTTTGTCGCAACAGCCCGAAAGGGCCAGAGCCTGCTTCGCAAGTAGCAAGATACCATGATTTAATTAAAATACACTACAAAATACTCATAATATCAAAGTTATCTCAACAATAAACATATATTTAGCAATCACATTGTTTAATTTGACCTACAAATATTATAGACTCGTATATTAAATTCGAAGCTAATTTTAATAATTTTGCAAGTATTAGGGCAAAACGGCATAGTATGCCATTTTGCCCGGAGCAGAGATATGCCGTTTTACCCTTGACGCCATATTTGCTTTCAATTGATTGACAATAGCTACCAAAAAATCCTTTGGAAGTTTGACCTTCACCAATCGTTTCTGTATATGTATCTTTATACGTAAAAAATATTGACATGTTCCTAAAACACGAGCTCTTCAATAAACAAGATACTTTATCAACAATTAAAAAAAGTTGCAACTACCTACCTTTCTGAAAATAGTTTTTCTTCCTTCAATGAGGACTCCGTTCGCGCCACCATTCACGCTGTTTCACTGGCGCCTTACTGGCTTCCACCACAAATGTTCTCAACGTTGCCAGATCTACAGCTCGGCAAGAAACCATGCTATGCCGTTTTATCCGAGTATGCCATTATAGGCACAATTCCCCTAGTATACTTGCTCTCATACATATCTTTTGTTCTACCAAAGTTACACCACGTTCATTCATTCTTGGAGTATCTTTATGCACACTAGTTATCTACACATTTCTGTGAGGTTGCTTTATCAGGATGTTGCAAGTTTTATCTATCAGTTAATTTAATCTTCTTTCTTCTTCAGAACCGAAGCGAATATCAGGAATATCTTCACTTCATATTTTCGTTAAATCGTTTACATGTTCACAACTAAGTCGGCATAGTTCTGAACATAACATATATTGTAGAAAATGAACGCTATAATTCTACTGAGCCCACAGGAAGCAACAGAACACCTGCTACGTAGGACAGTGTTGGGAACATAAGTCTTCTCCACTGGCAAGATCCAAGAGTTTTTTGGTGGATGCTGATGTTAGGACCTGCACGAACTTTTATAAATTTTATACTCTAGTTCGAGTTCAGTTTTATTAATATTACAAATGCTGGCAATTTCAGTTAAGTCAGGTGAGTTGGGGGTGTTTTGAGCATATATAAGTGACAGCTTTTTGAGAGTACCTGTACCACCAAACTTTTCCTTTCATGTTGTTGATAACTTTTGATTTCTAATTGGAGAGAAGAACCTTGAGTTCTTGGGTTTCAAGTTTTCTTCCATTCTCACTTCCTCAGAGCCTTTCCCACAACAATTTCAGGATGCTCTGAAATTTCTTCAAAAGTGATATCTTTCAAATGTGCAATGACACCTTCTACCAACTTCAGCGCTGTAGCCATATCATTTCCACTTGACATTTGATAACATTTGTTTAGTTTTGCAAGTGGCTGAAAAATGTATTTAAGAGTACTAGTGTGAAAGTTGTCAGTGTCTTAGTTCCAGCAACAGTTCGCCAGCATCTGATGACATGTCTCCTGCATCAACATAGATAATGCTCTAACGCAATGCATACTGCAGCATAATGTTTGATTACCACAGAAACACTACCTTCATATGAAAGCCACCTACTGGAATCAGGTTGCACCAATTAGTGAGAAGTAGCATCTATTGAAGATTCCACATCCTGCAGAATTTTCAGTCGCTTTTGACTCCCATGAAATGCTGTGTAATTTTATTCACTATATTTACGATCCTTTTGATATCATTTAAAGTTCCAGACGCCCTTATCAAAGTGAAGTGAAAAAGATGGATTCTCCAATGAACAATAATCAATCTATGCAAATTTTCTTTGAGACGTGCCTGAACTCCAGATTTTTCACAGCTGATATTTGAAGCGCCATCAAAAGCCACAGCAGTCAGTTTTGCACTACTAAGCCGTACTTTATGTATTTCTTGAATAATTGTCTCTTTGATGCCTTAGTAGACTGAATTGGAACGACACAAAACAAGGTATCCTTCACTTTGTAAGCCTCCATGTAACGTATACAAATAATCAGAATTTCTCTTCCATTTATATCTGTGCACTCGTCTTCCATGAGTGAGAATTTACTAATTCTAGAGAACTTGGCTTCTGTAGATTCAGTGATGGCAACACCAAAATATTCTAGAATATAAGTAATAGAGTAATGTGACAAATGATGTTCATTCTCTGGTGAGTTTCTCATTGCTGCTTATTGTTCCTGAATGGTTTAGCGATGCCACTGTATTAACTAGGGGTCTTCATTGGGATGTATGTGGCATTTCTTCGGAAAATAGGAAATATGTGATTTTGAACAAATCTTTAGGTACTACCGAAATACCTTCACGCTGGATGTTAAATTGCTTATTGACTTGAGTAGCAAGTCCCCTTGCAGTGAGGCCTGTACCGCATGGTCTTTACTTTTGTCATGTTTTCCTGCCTTTTCTGAAAGTTCTCTAGATGAATATAAAGATATAGGAACTAAAAAAGACGGTGTGCTTTTTACAAATTATTCCGCCCATTCATTTGACAGACTGATGCTCTCACACCGCCATTTCTTGTTTCAAACTCTGTTATGGAGTGAATGAAACAAGAGCACTTTATAATCCTGCTCTTGACGGAACCGCCTGCGTGCCACCACTAGGGCGTCAGCTTATCACGGATAGATTTTCAGTTTCCTACTGCTGTTTTGGAGTTATCTACTCACCTTTATTTTACTGATTATAGAGAGCCAGCTTTGACATTGTTCTGGTATCAGATTTTGGTTCTAACATGGATTGTTTGTATGATTCTCAAGCAGTTCTCTAAGCGCAATACTTCACACAATTTCATGAGTAAAAAATAAAATAAAATCGAAGTTAATAATATTTAGATTGTTGAGTTTCGTGCCAGCTACCAGAAAAGTATCACGAAGAGCTTATTTATTGGCATATATTTTACACTTACGGCACCGTTGATAGTAGTAACATAAAAAAAATTGTACACCTCCCTTTGAGGGAGTATCGACCTGTTTTGCCAAGGGAGGTATTGCCTAACGCAGGGAGGGTGTTCGGGGGTGTAAATAACTTCCTGGTCAACTTGCATTGGAATAATAGATGTACTACGCTGCATTCTTGTTAACCACAGTAGCAAAGAGTTATAGGACGATTATGTTGTTGATATAGAGTATACGGTGTTTGTGCAATACCGTAATACGAACCGAAAAAGCAAACATAATGTTTCCTGGACTAAAATGCTGAGGCAATCTATCGTTGAGTAGTTGGGTGTGCAGAGAAGAGCCCAATATGTTTACCCTTGTTATGACGTGTTTGCTCCTCTTAGAAAGCAAATTTTTTCTAGCGATACCATTCTCGCTGTTGTTTCCGAAGATTCGTTTGTAGTGTCGCTGTTGGGATGTATGACTAGTATCATACTAAAGGCCTGACTACTGCAGGAAACATGTTAGTCAACTCTTTAGTATGGCACTAATCACGCGTCAAAACGACTCTGCATAAGGCTCATCCCGCCTTATACAGAATCGTTTTAACGTACGATTAGCATCATACTAAAGGCATGACTACTGCAGGAAACATACGTTAGTCGAACTCTTTAGTATGGCACTAACCTCGTGTCAGAACGACTCTGCATAAGGCCCATTATGTTTTGTGTCTTTCCCTCCTTAGTGAGAATGTCTGTAGCAGTGTTGATAGCTATGCCAAAGTGTGCAGGGACGTAAAAACTTCACATGTTAACCTTTATCATGAGGAATCTTTAATTGTTGTTTCATATTACTATGGATCCAGCTCAAGCATTTCGAAAGAGTAAAATCTTTTAGGCTCTGTAATGCACTAAGGCTGTCACTGCATATGCCAAAACATTGATAATTGTTCACTATTGCGTATCGTAAACCAGTAAGAATAGTCCTGAGTTCTGCAAGAAATATCGTCATTTGATCTGTTAACCAGTGGATTACAAATTAAGGAGAGTAAGGAATTTAGATTCCTGCTCCTGTAAACACTGCATTGCCCTGCTTCCGTTGACAGCCATCCGTATAAATAAGAATCCTCTATGGATGATTTTGATCCAATATCGTTTTTGCATAAGAAATCTGTACCTTTCCTCAGGAAACTTGACTGAACTTTCTGGACAATCCCAGCGAGTTTCTTGAGCTTTAAACTAAGAGGCGATGTGAGTTTTGTAGATGAAGTAATTACTAAAAATTAATTTTGAAGGATCAGAGTAACTCCCCGTGACACAATTTTGTCTTAGCAGTTTGCTGAACTATTTCAAGCGATGCCTAAAGCGAAGAAATGAACACTGGCATAGCGTTCAGTTAGCCATAAAATAAAATATAACAATTCTATATTGTTATAAGTTAGTGCGTGCTTTTCGTACTTGTCGTTTTTAAGGAATGCTCGTTTATGCTATATTCACCATACTTAACTCACCTTCTCCCTACGAACGCACTCCCGTGCGAGATGATCAGTATCGGCCTCCCAAGAATTGATAGCAACCTATTTTGTAGTGAATACCTCACATAGGTTGATGTGTTGCTTCCGTACTTAGATTTTTATGGCGTACTGAGTTGCTGGTATATTATAAATCTGTACGCAGTTAGTGCATACCATCGTAGTAAAAGATGGAAAACAGCTTCTTTCTTCGCATAGAATTTTACTGAGAAAGCTGTTTTTATATAACCATAACATTATGTCCTCGTAAAGCAAACCTACACCAACGAATGCAATGCGACTGTAAAATAGATTGTTCAAGATAGTAGCAGTTGATTCTGTCAAAAGGAACGATATATCCAATGTAAATCTATATGGGCTGCTTCAATCTACACCGTGAAAAAATTAAAAAGAAACATGTCTAAATGCATACGTGGTTTCTGTCTGACAAGTGAGGAGCATTGTTTCAGAAATCCAATGTCTTTTTACAGCATTGAGGGAATAGATGTGTATCTGCCGTTTAAAGTGAAACCCAAATCTACCAGGAATTAAACTCATCACTGAGGATTACGTCTTGAATGTAAAACAATGTTCTCAATGTGAGCTTGAAAGTCAGTAGTCCGGTGTACCGTAGTATATGGAGGTTAATTAAATAATAGACTATATATTATGAACTTGATAACAATTTTATTCACAAAATATATATTTGGTTATCTTATAAATCTTTATATGTGATAACATTTTACTAGAGATTTAATTAAAACTATGTTTAAGTTTCAACAAACTACATCTATAAAAATGACATTTCTTCTCTATAAATGAAAAAATATACACATCAATTTTTTTTTTACTTGCACTTGCCTGAAAGAAGTATTAACCTTGATAAATCTTTAAAAAAAATGTTCATTAAGAAAAATTAGGTCTAAATGTAGATTTTCTATAAATCTCTCATACTTCTACAAAATATATAGTTATTGCCTTTATAAATCTTTTTGGTGATAACATTTTACTTGAGATCCAATTAAAATTATGTTCAAGTTTCAATAAACTATACCTATAAAAATGTCATTTCTTCTCTATAAATGAAAAAAATACATATCAAATTTTCTTATTTTACTTGCGCCTACCTGAAAACAACATGTGCGTTGGTGAATCTTTAAAAAAGTTGATTAAAAAAAAAGTAGGCCTAAATGTAGATTTCCTATAAATCTCTAAAAAAAAAAGTAGGCCTAAATGTAGATTTCCTATAAATCTCTTAAGTGCTTTGTGATAATGTTTTATTGTAAAACAACTGAAACAATGTTCAAATTTCAATAGAGAGGCATTTACGAAATATGTATGATTCTTTCTTTTTCAATAAACAAAAAGAGAAAAGCGTTAAAAAAATTATCTTTCTATTGGTGGCCGCCTGGAAGTACCTGACCTTGGTGAATCTTCTTATGACGCTCAAGCTCATAATCAGAGTGAAACTCTCTTGTACACCAGGGGCACTCACGGGCAAATGGACTATATGAGCGAATGCGTACACGTCTGAAAGAGAAAGTGATGGCTAGTTAATATTACATTTTCAAATAAGAAAAACAATTTTCAAAAGACAAAAAAACATGAATCTTGAGATGTTATGAAATATAAATTTCTTAAAGTTTTGCGTATTAAAAGTTTTTTTTCTTTATTAAGGAATGCTATTAGATTTATTTTCCCCACAGAATACTACTAGACAATTTGAATATCGTTGCACTTCCCCTCATTTTTAAAAATCTTTAATCTTAATCTAGACATCTCGTTAGACTAGTTTCAATTTTGTACTGGAACAAAACATTCACACCCTTAATAGGAAAGCGACATACTACCAAAATGATTCTTATATTGATGATAATTTTGAAAGTAGTCTTCTCAGTGGCGTATTTAGGGGGGGGCTTCCGGGCTTAAGCCCCCCCCGAAATCTTACTTACTATAGTAAAATATATGAAATATCTGGCAGAATTTTCATATTTTTAGGCAAAGCCCCCCCCCGAAAGTTAGCAAAGCCCCCCCCCGAAACAAAATCGTAAATACGCCACTGAGTCTTCTAAATGCTAGAAGAGTTTTGTATAACGCGTCCCTCCCAATATTTTGAAGTACAAAATGTTCAATATTCTATTTAATTTAATTTATTTACTAACGACAGAATAACATATAAACAATAATTATTATATTTATTTAAAATATAATATTCAGGCTATGAAGCGATTATAACAAAGTTCTTAATATGTCTCAAGATGTCCTTGAAGGTAAGCAAAAAGGTTACAAATGGAATCACAGATAAATAAACAAGTTGGGCTAGGTACTACTATTTAAATCACTTTCTTTGATGTCCCCCCCCCCAAAGTTTACATGCCAGAGACGCCAGTGGAAAATATCGTAGGTGAAAGTACACCCCCAGGCAAGGGCGTCGATTTCTCTATAGCTTTGGAGGAGCCCATTCATAAAAAATACATATAACGAGAAAATACATATAAAAATACATATACATAAAAATACAGGGTGGCTCCTCAGGATCGGCACCCTTGCCCCCAGAAGCAATAGTGCCATTTGTAAGTCCTTTCTTAACTGCAGAAGTAAAAAACATTCACCTCGCTTTCCTGAAAAGTTGATGATTTTGAACTAGGAATTAGATTTCTCAGCTTTCAACATCTATGGCCATGTTAGTCTATCAGCTATGAGGGATGACGTTCCTCGGCGTTCGCACTATCTGAGGAAAGGAAAGGAAAAAAGGATTGGGGAAAGAAGGAAGCGGCCTTGGATTGTATGTTAGGTACCATCCCGGCATCTACCTGCTGTCAATGAGGAAAACCTCATTCAGGATGGCTGGCCTGAAAAAAAAACTTTTACACTTTTTCGACCGAGTGTCCCTACCGGAAATCGAACCCGGCATCGGTCGCACCAGCTGATGATTTTAAGTTGTGTTACCTTTATATTCAAGATATGATATCCATTGTCCATCACCCAAGCTTTTCACCATATAAAATAATGATAATGTATGTAAAAAAAAAGTAAATTTAGAGACTTACTGAATCATTCATCATCAAATCTTTGAAAGTGTTGATCGGCTACGAATTTGCGAAATGCACCCCTAAGAGGAAAAGAGGGTCTTTTTTGCTTTTCGTCGAATCTCTAAAATTATTACTCATACAACCTTGAATGTTTTAAATAATACTTCCCATGTATCTAGGCTGAAAGTACGATTGAAATTTACAACTTGTAAGGAGAGAAAAGGCGTGGTTGATTACGTACCTTAAGTGAAATCCAATTTGCGATAACAACTACTATCGCGAATCAGAAATTTTGTATATATCATTTAAATCTCTCTATAAACTTTGTTCTTCCGTGTGAAAGATGGTCATTCTGCTAGTAACAATAATAAGATACGAAAGAAAAGTGAAAAGAAGAAAATGTGTAACGAAAAACATACTCTAAGAGCATGTCACCCACCGCCTTGGATCCGAAAGTGGGACGAATGTATGGTTGCGGGCCAATCGTGGTTCGACAATACTCCATAAATAATGCAGTCAATTCTGAGAGGGAAAAAGTCATAGAATAAAACTAAGTGCAAGTAGAGAAATAGATTGGCACGTATGTTTATGACAGTCATATTTCCAGCTGGGAATTGCATTTTCCAGGAGGTGAACACTCTTTGTCACAAGACCAACGTTGTCCTGGTGTGGTTTGAGAATAACAGTGGTGAATGTCAATTGTTGTAGTAACTCCCAAACAGGACCGTAACTTATGGGGGGTCAGGGGCAACTGCTCCCGCAGGGAAGCTCCCTGCCGTTCGAGGGGGCCCCTTTTAAGACAAAATTTTCTTACTTCATATACGATATGAACATGAAATTATAAATGAAGCATCAAACAAGTTCACTACATAACATAAACAAAACGGCATACAAAAGGTAAATAAAACAAAAATAAGTCGTGGGCAAATTTCAGTAAAAAAATGTCTATTATTACGAGCCCTAGAAATAATATTTATTCGTATGGCTTTGAGATTTGTTAATATTGTCCCCTTAATTAATTTGTCATGTATGGAACGTGCCCACAGGCTTCATAAAGAGTAAGAGAAAGATGGGGCCCAAGAATTAGAAAAGCAACTTTTTCTAGGGGGGCCAAAAACGCGTATTAATGCTTACCCCCAGAAAAATCTAAGCTACGGCGCTGTCCCCAAACTCACATGATCTTGACCCAATTGAACTCCTTTTGGATGTCATTGAATGTCAGAAACAAGTTCATTTATCCCTCTGCGGACTTTACAGGAGTTAAATGACGTGTTTGCTGATGTGGTGTGCCGTGCTTCCACTCACCTACCAAGGTCTCATTGCTCCCGTGCGAAACCACAGCTGCTGTCCTGCGAACCAAAGATGGACATACCAGATATTAGGTGATCATAAAGTTCTGGTTGATCAGTGTATATGGACAAGGGTTATACAAGCAGAAAAAGTGTACACATTACCTATGTGGTAATCAAACGTGATATGTTTTCAATTTTACCAGGAAAGTCTTGGTTGAATGTACTCAATAATTTATGATATAACCAGTCTTGGGAAGTAACGTAACGCAAGTAACGCGTTACTTGTAACGCGTTACTTTTTAAGTAACGTTTCATAGTAACGCGTTACATTTTTTCCAAAGTAACTGTAACGGTAACGCGTTACAAATTTTTAGTAACGTACCTAGTTTGCGTTACTTTTTTCGCGTTACATTTCGGATGAGTAACTGCAATATATGTATTTTTTTTTTTTTCGGAAACAAAGGTTTCTTTCCTGTAAGTGAATTTCTCAGAATGAAACAATCGTCATGAACTACGTATGTTAGTGACCGACAGTCAAAGACACACAGAGAAACAGATAAGTTCGTAGTGCCACTTGCTGTTTTTTGAAAATGAGGACAGCCTTAGGGAAATCACGTGTACTGATTGCAAGCACCTGGAAGATTTTGTCGTAGATTTTGACAGCTCCAAATCAATACATTCAGTGAGTGAACTGTGAGTGCAATGATACCGGTAGTCTATTTTACTTTGATTGGTGTTGCTTTTATAAAGATGGAGAACGAAAATATTTTACAGTTCGAACATTTGAAACAATCCTTTTTTCTTAAGAGCTGAGGATGATGGTGGACAGAATTTAAAAGTAAAGTGTCTGAAGTGTCCCGGCGGAAAATATTTATCAACAAGTACGGTGCCATAAATAACGATTTACAGTAAGGGGTTAATATGAATAAACTGTGTTCTGATGAGCATGCCTACTTTATTACTAGAAAATACTTTGCTGATGGTATGTAATATTGGAGTTCTTTCAGATCAGTTTGCTTATCCTAGAGTCCCATTGATTATAAAATTTGAAACTAGTTTTAAAAAGCATGTATCGATTTTAGTTACTGGCAAGTTTTGATTCACTCCCAGTTCATGTGTTCTCATTTTATTAGTTGTGGTGTAATAATTCTCTATATTCTGTATTTTTAATTTTACATAGCAGCATTGTTATTATATAATTAGTTTAGCAGAATAATAATAAGCAACCATTTTTTCTAACACATAGGGATGAGCACGAGTCAAGCTAAAACTCGACTCGACTCATGTCGAGTTTGGAGTCAAGTCAAAGATAATATCCTCGAGTCGAGTTCCGAACCGATTTAGTTTTTCGCGTCGAGTTTCGAGTCTAGTCGAGTTTGATAAATGGCTCGTTCGTTTTAACTCGTCTTGAAATCATGGTCCGATTACACTGGAAAACGAAAGCCATGAGTAATGTAAGCTAAACAGTAATATGGAATACATTTTTAGTGTTGCTCACGAGAGGGGACACTGCTCGCATCTCGTCTCTTCTCAATAGTGAGACCACAAGGGATTTTTTATAACAAGCTCAGCTCGGCTCGGCTCAACTGAGAAGATGGCTCGAGCCGGCTCATTTGGGGTGAATCATCGGTTCGAGCTAGCTTGGTAGGGATGAGCCATCTGCTCGGTTCGGCTCAACTAAGCCGAGGGCTCTAGCCCAGTCGGTTGGGTGAGCTGTTGGCTTGGCTCACTTCACGATTCGGGTCGATAGTGAATGAGCTGTGAGCCGAGCTGCTCGAGTCGGTGACAAATCTAAAACCGGGCCGAGCAGTTGTGAAGATATTTTAGAGTGTCCTATAACTTTTAACAGTGTTTGGCTCGAGCCGGAATACTTAACCTAGACCCTCAACCCAAATTCAGAAGCTCGTGAACAATATCCTTAACTCCTAGACTTCACGACTACGGAGGTTGGCAATCAATTAGTTTTTTAGTATTCAATAACAAACCGCCTTCTTTCATTTTTATATAGTGCTGTTATAATTAATAATAATAATAATAATAATAATAAGTTATAGTAGTAATAGTGTCATTGATAATAATTATACTGTCTATGTAATATACTTGAAGAATGTATTGGAAACTACACACAGGGTTTGGCTCGACTCGACTCGAAACTCGACCCCAATTCGAGTCGAGTTGGAGAAAATTTTTCGAGTCGAGTTCTCGGGTCGAGCTCAAAGATGTCTGTTTCTAGTCAAATCGAGTTTCAAAGAAAACTCGCTCGAACTCGCTCGTGTCCATCCCTACGAGTGACGCAGTATGGCATTTTATCAATGTTACATTATATGAAAATGTTAATATATCAAGTAAAAATTTGTCCTTGCATTTACATAAAGCGATTCAGAACGTGCAATAATAATAATAATAATAATAATAATAATAATAATAATAATAATAATAATAATAATAATAATAATAATAATAATAATAATAATAATAAGTGGAAGTAATAGTAGTACGGAAAATTGAAGTCATTATTTTTTTCACATTTTTAAAGTTTTGGACCTAAAAGTAACGCGTTAGTAACACGTTACTTTCGAAGTAAAGTAACAGTTACTTTTTTGGGGCAAGTAACGCGTTACTAACGCGTTACATTTTAAGAGAAAGTAAAGTAACTTGTAACGCATTACATTTTTACAAGTAACTTACTCAACACTGGATATAACACACTTGAAACAAGAATATGGACTACCGAATGAAATACGAATGACTGCCGAGAATTGTAAGAAAAATATAGATTGCATTTTAGAAACAGTTTTAACAACACAATAATAGATCATAAAGTAAATATACTGGTTCAAACAAATGCCTTAGCGATGTTAAGAAAAAAAGTCACGATATCCAGATAGGAGTGTACCACTAGTAAAAAAAGACCGGCAAATTATGCTAGCAACCTAAAGAACAGAATAGAATTTATTAATATACATAGGACTACAATACAAAAAAATGAAATGAAATCTTTGAGTTTTACGTCCCACGGTTATGCCGATTAGGCTAAAGGAGACGGTAGTGAATGAATGAAATGGTGGAATGAAGAAAGTGGTAGGAAACGGGAGAACCCCGAGGAAACCCACGTACACGGTGTTTGTCCACCACAAAGTTCACTTGGCGGGGGCTGGGATCGAACCCGGGACCCCCAACACCAGAGGTGAACGCTCTACCATTGAGCCACCGCTTCTCCAGGATTACAATACAGTTGCTAAACAATCTTTATAAATAAGATCAGGAAGAAATCGAGCTTCTGCTGTTTATGGTTTTCCCTTTCAGAGATTCTTTACATATTATTTATAAGGCGGCGTTTACATGTGTAATATACAGGGTGAACCATTTAAAGGGACCCTTCCTCGTAACTTCTAAACTAATCGAAGAAATAGCAGAAACTTTCTACCTAGCAAATATCAGCACGAGGTAAAAGTTTGACATACTCGACAATATCACCGGGTTAACAGTGTCGCAAGCTCAATATAAAGTTTCATTTTTTATATGACAACTACATCAGGTTATTACACATATCAAATCTACATATAAAACTAAAAGTTAAAACACAGCAATTTTTATTCAGTGTTGCCAAGTAAGGATGCTACAGTATCACAATATAAAAATTCGGAGGGCTCTACTACAGTAATAAAGCAACTGAGATGAGCGAGGCGGTGTATATCTAAAGTAGCTTAGTATCGAATACTGTGACCATGATAGAAAGCATATCGGATAAATAGGAGTGAATTTACAAGAAATGAAAATTTATTATTTTTAAACAGACTTTATTTCGAAAAAGTGCTAAGAAAAGTATCATGTCTAACAAGGAGGGTGTTCGAAGTGTAAATCTCAGATTCCCAAAAGGTTTATGCAGATCGTTAGGGGGGGCTTATGGAATAAAGATCGGCACAACAAATTTTGGCGGAACCCCATATTTGGGTAGGACAGTGCCCCATTTGCGAATTTCGGCTTTCCTAGTAAAAATCGGCCTTTTGACTTGAAA
Source organism: Thermobia domestica (assembly GCF_964235325.1). Taxonomy (NCBI): domain Eukaryota; kingdom Metazoa; phylum Arthropoda; class Insecta; order Zygentoma; family Lepismatidae; genus Thermobia; species Thermobia domestica. The sequence continues at coordinate 17,079,806 of NC_137456.1, read as the reverse complement.
ATTGAGTTATCGTTGTCTACAATCGTTGTCATTCGTTTTCATTTGCCTAAAGATACTTCAATTGTGGTGTGGACCCCTGTATGTATGGGGCGGTTCCCCTCACAAATGGGAGCACCAATTTTTTGAAACCTTAAGTTTTCAAGATTAATTTCTTTCGCTTTTTCAATTGCTCATTTCCGGAGATCCTTGTCATGTGCAGGCATGAAATCTCTTTTGGCTTCAATGACCTTTGCATACACAAAATTGGAAATAGATGAACATTTGTCATTGCGTGTTCCCTGATTATCAATTTGAGCTTCCCACTGGTAAAGTTGCGACGCATGTTTTACTTTTTAAATTTAGTTTGTACACTTTTTTTTTAACCTCCACGACTTGATTTAGATTTCCAAAACTTGACTTCTTTTCTTGTACACTATTGGTACTGCATCGCCTTTAGGGATGTCATCTTCTACAACTTCGCATTCCGGATCGTCTACAGCTATGGTCACTGTTTTGCATTTATCGATGTCTAGTTTTGCCGTCTTTTCGACAACAAAAAATGGGATCTTTCATACCACATTCTAAAATACCAATGAAAGATGATGCCAATTCTTTTTCCTTATCTGTAATAATTGTTGCTACATATATTTTTCAGCAGGAAATGCAGTTTGTAAAAGTGAAATAATATTCACCTAATTCATTATGAGGCTTCACGTGTTCAAAACGTATTCAGTTTATTAACACGTATGTAAATATAGTGAACCTAAACGAAATTCATAACGAGACGTAAGACACTTTCTTCCTAATGCAATGCAATCTCTATATAAGACGATAACTCGAAACAGCGTCTATCCAAGGACACGTGCACTTCGCGAATGGAGTAAATAGGTTTGTCGCGCATGGTTTAAACAGCGTCAAATGAACTGTGTGTGTATTTAACATTGTACAAGCAACCTTTTCGTCGTTTACCCCGCCTGGGGTTCCTTTTAATTTTCTTTGCACAGCAATATAGAATTGATTGTACTCTATTTTTGAATACTAATTTTATAATTTTAAAATACTCATAAATACCAAATAAATGCATGTACAAAGTTTGTCCATGTCTAAATTAGTCTATGCATTGCTTATGGTCAGACAGGCCACGCTGAAGCAGCAGATCGGGTAAGCAAGTGGAGAAAGGTCCTCGCTCCCGCACCCTGAGTAATCCAAAATCATTGGATTAGCTGACGTCTCTGCAGTTTTCTTTCGTATTTTGTTTCCTTGTTATGTTCCCTATACTATTTCTATTAGCCACGAAGTGACTAACGGGTTTTCTAGTACACGTATCAAAAGGTTCTGCAGGTACATACTTGCTAATCGTTAATTACAAAAGATCAAATATAACACAATTTAAAGTGAATGTGACATCACCTACATTGAAGTATCGTTTTGCTGCTAATTTCGGATGAGCATTTCATTTTTGCAAAACATACAATCCATACAGTAAGCATTGATTCTGCCAAACTCCTATTTCAAGCCCTTCAGTTCTCTTTCAACTCGTAATTCAGCATCCCAGAAACTAGGCAGAGACCTGTGCCGCACATGTGCTCCACAAAGTACTTTTAATCACATATTTAAATTGAACTCGTCAAAATGAAGGGGGAATATGTATCAAACTTGTGAGGGGGAGCCTCCACACAGAGAGGGATCCCAGACCCACAATTAAAGTATCTTTAGGCAAATGAAGACGAATGACAACGATTGTAGACAACAATAAGTCAATTTTCAAATCAGAAGACCGATTTTTACTACGAAAGCTGAAAATCGCAAATGGGGCACTGCCCCACCCAAATATGGGGTTCCGCCAAAATTTGTTGTGCCGATCTTTATTCCATGAGCCCCCCTAACGATCTGAACAAACCTTTTTGAAATCTGAGATTTACACTTCGGACACCCTCCTTGTAAGAATTTAGATGCTTTACAACAAACAAAAGAATCATAATGACGTTTACAGCAATTTGATATCACAAACCGGAGATATGATAACATTCGTAGAGTTTGCAACACTTCTTAAAAATCACGAATTTGTAGCCTAAGGAATGTTTAAAATTATTGTTGCTTTCTTTTGCATGAATGTATAATATTGTATTTGGTAGTTCTAATAATTTTAATATTTTTGATATTTTAAGTTAATTTGTACCATTTTTCAACTCATGTATGATAAGAGTTTTTTACTTTCTTTTCATATGTAGTGTTAGTGAAATAACACATTATACACACAATGAGTTACATTGTTTTGAAATGTGGGACTCCAAACAAAATCTTATACTGAAGTTCTTTTTCGCGCATTAAAACACAGCAGAAACCTGTTTCAGTGCTGACAGGTTTACCAACTGATTAAAGAGTTACGTGTAAGTTGGGTTGTATCTGTTTGTGATACCAGCAAAGGTATTGGACCCGACCTTAAACGAGGGGGTTCAAGTATTTTTTCGCGGTGACTGTAGAAGGAAAAGTATTAATAGTTAATAGAATTACATGATTACCGTAAAGCCAGAGAATACAAGTGAATCAAAACGTCAGAGCATAACATAGAAATATCCATCGTCACTACCAGCTAAGAAATTCAACCTTACCAACCTTACCAATCTTACCAAGAACATAATGACCATTGTGTTTCGGGACCGTCAGATGTTACTCATATTAAATTTCTATCAATAGTTACGAGCATTATTGCGGACACATATTTCGAAACCACAGACAGGCAGAAAGTAGCCATACGTCAAAAACGAAATGGGGCACTACGAGACAGGGTGTTATTACTGCATGATAACGCAAGACCACAGGTAGCCCAAGAGACTTGTACACACATTGTTTCAACTGGGCAATTTTTAATCATACTTCGTACAGCCCTGATCTAGCCTCTTTTGACTACCGTTGTTTGAACCTCTAAAGAAACACCTCCGTGGGCGACCTTCCGAACAGTAGAAGAAGCACAACACGCTACGGTTACATGGATAGATAATCTGGATTAAAATTTCTTTGCGAAGGGTATGAACGATTTGATGTTACGCTGAAATGCATGTTTGGACCGCAATGTTTGTATTATATAATACCATCCCAGACAGCAATTTAAACTTGCTGCAAGCTTGTGGCAAGCTAGTTAGTTATATCAAGGCAAGGATTACTGCAAGCTTCTCTTCACAAATGAAACGCAAGTCACGTATAGCGAGACTCATCAATAGAAAGCCTGTTTAAGCTAAATGCAAGCGAAAGACACGCCAAACAAGGTTTCGGCAAGCGAATTTGATGAAACATAAAACAGTAAGAAATCCGTACATATGGATTGTCTGACTAAATCCATGCCGCAATCCTTAGACACACCAAAAATATCTATGACATCTCAGCGTATTCAATAATTTAAGCAAAAGCACAGCCGTGAAAACATCCACGACTCCGCTCTACTTTTACAAAAAGTCAAAATAATCATAATCATAACAATAATTATAATAAGTAATGCGGCGTTGCTTTTTACCAATATCCAATATCTTGCTACATTAGCCGCGAGTACTTGAAACTTCTACCTTTTTATATAATAACATAGAAAAATATTTAAACTTTAAACACAGCATTCATATAAAGTTTATAATGTAAGTAAAATTTTAAGTTCATATTAAAATACCTGCAACAGTTCTGTATTCTCACGCGAAATAAGTAGGCTCAAATTTGCTACCATCTATGTTCACATTTATGCTTTATAAATAAATAAAATTCGTTATGTCTCATGGTTACCGAAATATGAGGAAATAAAGAGCGACATTATAGGTACGTGGGACTAAAGTATTAGACAGCACAATTAAGAAAAATAATTAAATTTTGTCCTTTATTCAAGGCGAATGCTAAAAAGACGCTAACAACGCGAACACTACCTTGCCGCCGAAAGTTAAGAGGTCAGAGTCACGTACTTTTTGAGAACTGAAAATCTAACGCGCGCCGGCTTTTTACATCATTTTAAAAAAAGTCTCGCAAGTGAAGCTTAAGTTGCCTGCACTGCAGCTTGCGCTAAATAAAAATAGCTTTTGTGTATAAGCAAAAGAAAGAAAAAAAAGCGACAGGCAAGCAAGCATGCTGTCTGGGATGTGTCAAACATTATAAAGTTTCCGATATTTATCTTTGCACGTTTTTCAACAAATTCAAAATTCGCCTTACTTTTTGATACACCTTTGTACATTATTTGTAATATTTCCTGCTTCAAATTCGAAACTGTGATGAATGCAATGCTCTTAGTCAGTAATAATGGAATTCAATGAACAACGAATGATCGCGATTCAACTTTCAGATCTATAAGGTTAAATCTAATGACTCATTACTAAATCTCCGAAGCTACTACAAGAACGAACCTGAAATTTTGCGGAAAAAATCTTGTGTCCAGATTGCATATAAGATTGGGGTTTGTGAGGTTTGGATCCTAGGGAGAGGAGGATTGATGGCGTACTCCAGAACTCCGAAACTATTAGAAGCAGAGCTTTGAAAATTTAAAGAAATAATATTCTCAAATCCTATGTTGCAGATAAGACGAGGATTGTACGAGATGGAGCCTCTAATACGGAAAAAGGACATCTTGAAAGTTTTGTTGCTGTACTTCAGATCTCTGAAATTATTAAACGTAGAATTACTTTAAAACAAATATTTTAAACACTTAGGCAAATGATAATCTGAAGTTTTACGAAATGTAGCCACTGAAGAATGAAATAAGGAAGAGTTTATGTAACTCCTCTTGCATGAACAACCATCTTGAAACATGCCACTAACATACCAAACAACTAAATAAACATGCCAATGTGTTGTAAATGTTAATGGAGCACTTAGCTCTCCTTTCCTCAACTATGAACCTTTGAGAACTTTAAAAGGTATTTTACTTACTTACATGAGCTTAGATGAACTGCAGACCGTAGGGACAGAAAACTGAGCAGGCACTTTTCACTACTGTTACATTAACGATGCACTATATGCTTGGCGAGGCTTGATGTCGATTGCCGAAGTCCTTGGATTCAACCCACGACATACCATCTTCCTTCTTTTCTGGGGACGCAGTTGTAGAGTCGCTGAATTTTCGGTCGCTGCTAGGCTCTGGACGCTGGAGTCCTGGGTTCGTTACCACTGGTGGCCACCTCTGAGATCTCACTTCTTGGGGATCGGAATAATAACCAGAATTCCTCCCTGGAGGTCGTCTATGGAGATTGCGGTCGTCTGAGACTGAAGCCGTGGTCAACTGCTCTGCATGGACACGTCGGGCGTCGATCACAACATCAATGGAAAGAAGTGTCGTGGACCATCTGTGTTTCGCTGCGCTAAATGATAGGAAGTTGTTCTCTATTCTTACAGATTAACACTTTCTTGATACTAAAATTATTTTTCATAGAACGTATAATTCTGCCCATTCTGGCCTTATTTCTGCTACATATGGAATACGTTGTTCCACATGCACAGATATATGCAGAGATTGTGCCTCCTAAATTAAATTCCTCATATTTTCATCATTTGCACCACTCTGGGTGACAAATATTTGCTATTTTTAGAACTTTCTGAATTATAATTCTAAGATCCTTAGTCCATTTGATTTCTGTTCAAAAGAGCAATCTCAAGAACAGTATATACCGTACACACTCTACAGGAAGTCATTCTATCTGGATTGAACTTGGGATTGAAGTAGCATTTCACTTGCTTAGAAAGCATGTAAAATATTCTCCTGTACAAATTTTTGATTCTCGATCAATTTGCAATCAAAATTGGGACTTGAACTCGGTCAAATTTTCGCAAAGAAATCACTAATTGCAATTAGGAACGAAAACTAGCGAAATAAATGGCAAAACATGTTAAGTAAAATGCTGCCTGAACACACACATACATACATACACACACACACACACAGAGAGAGAGACATTATTTTGAGTTGATTTTGAATTTAACGTCCTTTCAGCAGCGAGACTACATGAGGCGGGACCTACTTGTTGACGTGGAATACGAACCACATGAGCTCCCGCCAGGAATTGAACCCGGGTCTCCCGCAAAAAGGTGCGTACGATAACTGCTTAGCCACGAAGGAGCTCAGAGACATTATTTTGTTACTAAGAATGTCTGCTTGTGTGTTTGTTCGAATAGTGTAAGAGCTGAGAGAATTTCGTACCTGGTAGAAGTACGCGTAGATATCCAACTGTATACAACACAAAGAGCAGGGCATTGTATGAAATTTGCTTATCAGATTTAGTTCTGCAACGATTGTAACGAAAAACTGCTTAAAAAATTAAAAACTCATTTTTTCCATTATTTTCAGCTTTTGCCTGGCCTTCGGAAAAAAGTGTTACCCTAAAATTTTCTGTTTTTTCGACCCTTTGACCACTATTTACAACACAAACGAAAGAAACAACTGACATGCTCTCAACTACTACAAGGTAAAATATAAACTTACTGTCTTTTCCCTCACAATAGTAACATTTTTTCTTTAGAATATAACGGAAAATAAAGAGTATTTTAACAGAAATTTTACAGCTTCAGAGAAGAAAACGAATACTTACAAGTGAAAAAATAGAGAATACCAGAACTAATTTCCCTTTAATTAATTTTGTAGTTTTACATTTTATTTTCAAAAAAAAAAAAAAAAAAAAAAAACTGCAATGTGAGAGTTGTCACAGCAACGAAAATCTGATACAAAATTAACCTGTTAGCACGCAGCTTCACTTCTTTCTAATGAACACTAGTAGTATGCATTTATTTAAAGCAGAAAACTTACTAACAACAAAAAACCCAGATGAGTTGATTACGTGCGGTTTGCCACTTCATAGTTATTGCTGATTTATCGTCTCCCATGAATGTGAACATTGACACATTATTGACGCACGAGCTAAGGATTGTCAAACAACTGAGCCATAATTCCTTTTAGCTCTGTATATAAAAGAACTCCTGACTGACTGACCAACGCCCAGGCCAAACAGCTGACGCTAGAAACTTGATATTTGAACAGGAAAAAGGGTTTTTGTTGTAAGGTTCCACTAAGGAAGGATTTTTGAAAATTCGACGGCAAACGGAAAACGGCTATACGATCCGGTTAAGTCTCCAAGCTCAGATGAAAGATTAAATCATAGTGATTCCAGTTGTATCAGTATTATAAGTGCCCTCAATAGTACGGCGGCTTCCCGGAGCAAGGAACTTGAGGTGCCTCTAAGTTATCGACGAAGACAAAGGAGAAAGGTAAAATCCAGTTTGTCCCATGAGAGCGGAAACTCCGAAGAAGATGGATAGTCACCAAGGATGGAATTAAAAGGAATCTGCAGAGAAGTGAGTTTGCTAGTGGTGGCAACGGGAATGAGGATGCCAGCAGTACGATCGACTAACTTTCGAGGAACTTATGCAGTTGTATCTCAACTCCACAGGTAGGAAATAGAGTAGACGGGCGAAGAGGACTTGAAGCTGCAATTAGTGGATATCAAATCGTTCATTCACTATCCACCAGAAAGAGGGATTTGTCAGCCCAGACGTTTGTTATACTACATTTTGAGCGAGTGTGTGTTCTGATGGGTATTCTACCCAAGCAGTCACTCAAAGTATTACAGTTTTTATTAAAGGACTCAGTACTGTCGTGGTATTATTCTAATGTGAACACGTTTATCACATATGCTGACTTCAGGCAAATGTTCTTAAGATACTACTATTCAGAAGACGTGATTTATACTAGGCTGACGCGACCTAGGAACGTACCATTTAGCCTACATGAAGGTTGACGGGAATGTGGAACGTTTCACTGCAAATGGATTTTGCCAGATAAAGGGCCTGGATTCACAAAGCAGTCAAGCTCATATCTGTAATTCCATCATAACTTTACAACCAGTGCAGTATAAAAGATGTTTTCGTTACGAGGCCAGGATTTGGTGGAGAATTGCGAAACAATCCGAAGACTAGAACTGGTACACGATACGTAGGAAGTAAAACGAAGAACAGGAGAAGGGTGTCAGACCATAAGACTGAGATAGTTGGTCACAGTGCGAAAGTAGGTACAGCATCGAAGAACTGAGTGCTTGATTTTAATCATTTATGATGTGTGTGAGACCCAGTGTCTAAACCGTTTATTCCGAAGTGCAACAGCGTAGGCGTCTGATGAGCATATCGTGAAACAGAAGTGCGAAGAACATATATGTCTCTGGACTGCGAGCGCAGTTTCTTGACACCACGGTCAACAGTTAGGCTGCTTAAGACAGCGACACATAGACGACCAGACCGGATGACGACGAAGAAAGCCTGATCTCTGGGAAAAGCAAACACTTCCCTAAGTATGAATCGTCAGGAACAGTGATAGGCCGGATTTGCAGAAAATAACCCCAAGAATCTCTTCAATCAACGGGAACGTCTTAGCGTAACGGAAGAGGTAAGGCCAACGTGGGATTCTGGGATTCGGATCATCAAAGGAGTGGAAAGAAGAGGACGACTGACCAGGAATAAAGTTATTTAAACGTGCACGAACTTGAACAGTATAAAATTTGAAAAGCAAAGGCCTAAATTAAATTTTTTTCTTTTCTTTTTTTGATCAAGTGAAATTGAAAGTATTTAGTGCATTTCTTGTATGTGCTCAGTGTGCTGGAAATTAAACGTATTCACCAATGAACTCAATCGTCTTCTTGGACTTCACCAGGAAAACTCAAGGTATGTCTCAGATTTTACATGTAAGATGTCTTATGTTTCAGCTGCTGGGAGTGTGCAGAGCCCATAAGGCATGAAAAATTATAACGTCACGTTGTTGAGTGGGTAATCTCGTTGGAACTCCACGTAAAGTAAAACTGCAGGGGGGACCCTGTAAAATTAGAGTCTCATGCTTATCGAAATTTAATCTTCATTTTGTTCAGTTAATCAATTTATCCTTTTATTAATTTAGCTCTACCGTTTTATTTGCATATTGATAAGTAAATTAGTTTGGGCCTTCAGCCATGTAATTAATATTCATTGGCCCTCATTTCCCCCTCTCTTCTCATATCCACATACTCACTCTTCCCCTTTTTACAAGACGTGGCGCCCAGCGTGGGGCCAGTTCACTCCAGGTGGTTAGAAATTTTGTTCTGCTTTTTAGTTCTGTTTTGTTCAGTAAAAATTGAGGCGTGTAAATTTAAATTCATTTTTCTTTTCTCTTGGTTTACATTGTTGTAATGAAGCTTCAATCAACGAGATTACCCACGTTTACGCCATTGATTAAGCCTTTCCGCGAACTAGCTTAGTTTCATTTCAATTTGTCGCGTCTGTACATCAAGGAAATTTAGTGTTTATTTTGTTGTGTTGTTTATTGTTTATTTATTGTGTGCTTTAGTTTTCCTCTTTTGTTTACATTTTGGAGGGGGAGTGCATCTTGTGAGTTAGTGAATATAGAACACTTAAAGATTTTAGTATTTTTATTATAACATATGGTACAGGCGCGCAGTAAAGCGAGAAAGATGGAAGGATTTTCAGCAGAAAATTTTAATCAGTTAGCGGAATCCTATACGCAAGGACAAGATACGGAAAATCGCAATAACATTGCTCAGGTGTCTCCGGAACAGGATTCAGACCTACCAGTTGGAAACAATGAGGCCACTAACAGTACGGAAATAGAGCGCGTGATGGAACCAATTCCGGGATCCTCAGCGTAAGTCACTGGGAATGCGACCGACCCGTCTCGTATCATTATTAACTACATTGAAGGGAATATCGAAAAAATTAGAAAGCCAGGAACGAAAACATGAAAAGACAATGCGGGAATTGTCAGGAAAGTTAATGGAGCGATTAGAAACAGTAGAGGGATCACGGTTAGCGAAAGACTGGAACTTACAAACAGTATTCAGGAACTCAATGCTAGGTTAGATACCACTGCGGGCAACCTGAATGAGAGAATATTTGTTTCCTGTTAGAAGTTGAACTCGATTAGCGAAACAGACGCGCGAGTTCGTCAACTGGAACTTAATGCCGGAAGTAAAATTGAGGAAGAAACAGAAGTATAAGTATGGATCTCGCTAAGGTAGACCGCGAAGTGAGCCACTTGCTGAGTGATATGGAGAAGGTTGGGAACCACGTCACTGAAGTTACAACGCAAGTCGAGGGCGTAAAAGATAGTGTGGGGAATTTGTCGGGTATGCTAAATGGCGTAGAGGGCACTGTAGGCCAACTACAATCGAAATTGAGACGAGCAGAAATACGTTGGAACAACTTGAGCTATTGAGAGAAACTGTTCGAGATCGAACTAGTGACGAGAATGTCTCTGCTTCCATCTGGAGTCCCCGGTTGCAGGTCCGAGTAATTCGAGACAGCCTTCCGAAGTTTCGAAACAGGACAATTCAGCAGAACAGGTGTCCTTCCCAGCGAACACAGGGCCATAGCTGTGTCAGATTGCCCCCGCACTAGGCTTTTTACACAGAGATTTAAAATTGACCACATTTAACGGTTCAGAAAATGAGGCACAAGCTCACAACTTCCTTGTGGAGTTAGCTACTTCGAACTTACTGGGGTACCTGAGGAAGGAAGGCTAGCATTCGCAACACGCTGCTTGAAAGGGATATTCAGGCCTGGTACCATGTCACCTGAGTTAAGTACAGGTCGTACCAAGAACTCGTGAATCACTTCAGAGAGACCTGTCTTAGTGAGGGAAAGCTCGCTAAACTTCATGCCTTCATTCTCACGTCACGATTCGAGACACGAGTGAATAAGAAACCAACAGAATACTTGTTGGAGCTGCTCCATACAAGCAGCATTCTAGACCCGCCACTGCCACAGCAGGTTCCACTCCGGGTGCTTCCGAGACAGCTCCCATTCTCAATTTATCGTTGCACAGTCTCGTCCAAACCGCGCACCAATTAAGAGTTGCTTGGGATTGTAGGTGAGCTCCAGAGCACATACCAGCCACCAAGTAACAGCCGGAGGGGGATAAACATGCTCACTGTAAAGGATGAAGAAGTAGGGCAGTCACTCCCTTTGCAGCGGGCCAGTAGGCGGAGTAACCCCTCCCGTGTTCACACAAGGCAGCACCACACAAGTGCTCCTTACCAACAGAGGGGTAGGAGAGGCGCGCAGAATAATAACAATGATAGAGATAGAAATGATGAGAATTGGCAACAGCGTGGTAATGACTGCAAGCGACGAGACAGCACGGCAACTCGAGGAGCAAACGGAAGTAGGCAGGGTTAGAGACGCGGCAGAAACGCCGGTCGCAGCAACAACAGAGAAAATGACTATGCGTAGGAAATTAACGAACTGAATGTGCAAGAACAGAGGGCTGTCAGCTGACGAGATCCCAGTCGTCCCGAGGTAATTCGAGATCGAACATCCCAAACAATGCAAGAAACTGAGGTTTCCTCGCACATTATCAGGGAGGCGGTAGGAAAGAGTATTTAGTGAATAGTCTGTCTGAGCCTGCCGTTTTAAACTCTGAGGACATACGTAATGAATATGTAATTTGTGACACACATATTGAAGATTGTGAGACCACTGTAAAGGAAGTCGAAATTAATGAAGAAATTGAGAACTGTAAGAAATGTGAAGAAACTATTAGCAAGAAACTTTGCCCGCGAAGGAAACAACGACGTTCGTCAACTCGAAATTTTCTTAATTTTGAGAGATGAAAAAAAATTAAGACAAAAAACATTTTGACGAGACGAACGTGATATTTCGAGACCCCTTAAACTCAAGTGTTGAGAATTTACCCATAAACAATGTAATTATTTTGCCCGAAGTAGAGGTTGTTTTATTTGGGGAAAGATACTGGCTTTATTAGATAGCGGCGCGACCGTCAGTGCGTTCTCACAATTATGGGAACGTGTCAAGGAGCTGAAGCCCCCACCTGCTTTCATTAAGTGCACCAACATTAAGGTGAGCTCCCCTTTGGGAGGTCTGTTGCCTCGATTCTGGGACAGGTGATGTTAGAAATCGAAATCGATGGTAAGGAGTTCTATACAACAGGAATTATAGTAAAAGGCCTTAATAGAGAACTTATATTAGGTTGAGTGTTCTTTGCGGAAAGTAGAGCCATTTTGAATTACGATCAGAGCATGTTGCAGCTTAACCATCCCTACCGAACAGAGGTTTCTTTTCGAGACATAAAAATTGAGGAAGATGAGTTGACAAGAAAATTTTCCTGGGAGTTCGAGGATGAAATGGTAGATTTATACCAGACCATACGTAGTATGAGCGTGTCGAGTAGAGGACCGCATACTAGTGTTCAGCCGGAGATGCTCAATGCAGGAGGATGTCGCCAGATGGAGTCGACTACACTGAGCACTAGGTTGGATGATGTTAAGTTCCCAACCACCGCTGAACTGGCGAATGTAGTTTACTCGTCTCAAGAATGGGAGAAAGTTTGAACCGAGACTACACCAACAGAAATTCAGGAGCATGTCGAAAAGTATACCGATTTAAGTAGGGATGAGAAAAGACATCTGTATGAAATTCTCTATAAAGACACGGAAATTTTCGATGAAAAGCCCGGATGCACCAAAGACTATGAACGCACCATCGAGGTCACAGATGACAGGCCCCTAAGAGCACGGATGTACCCTTATGCGGTGAAGCATAGGACGCAGATGACCAACACCATCAACCGATGGCTGGCTTGGGGAATAGTAAAGAGGTTCCCAACTTCGTACACTAGCCCACTGGTAGTAGTGCTAAAGAAAGATGGAAAATTGCGCATATGTATTCATGCGAGAAAATTGAGCGAAATTACACGCAATCAATATGAACAGCCTATACCACCACTTAGCACGCTTCAGGATCTATGTGATAGGCGTTATTTTAGTTCTATAAATGCCATAAATATCTTTATGCAAGTGCTAGTTCATGAGGGCATAACTTACGTGTTTGTGAAACTTCCATTTGGTACGAAGCACAGTCTAGCCTCATGTGTCCGTGGGATCGATTCCATCTTAGGAGACGAGCGCAAAGAGTTCAGTGGCCACTATGTAGGTGACATTACGATCGCCAGCTTCTCGTACGCAGAACACTTGAGCGACCTAGATACTGTTTTGGGAAAATTACGTGCAGGAGGCTTAACTTTGCGTTTAAAGAAATGTCAATTTGCAAGGCAAAGAATAAGCATTTTAGGGTATGAACTTTCGCCTAAGAGCATCGAAAAATCTGCAGAAAAATTAAGAAAGTTATGTCATTTAGAAGACCGCGAAACGTCCGTGAACTGCGTAGCTTTATTGGCTACTGCCAATTTTACAGAATATTCAAAACGAAGTATTCAGAAATACTTTTTTCGCTCTTCCAACTTCTAAAGAAGGGAGTGAAATTTCAATGGCTTCCGTGCCACGAAGAAGTGTTTAATCGCATCCGTGAAGTCTTCCAGGAAAAAGTAGTTTTAAAGAAGCCACTCCCTGACAAACAGCTGATATTGGAATGCGACGCATCTGATGTGAGCTGTTCTTCACACTTGTACCAACTGGATGATGAAAATATTCGTGTGATTGGGATGACGTCACGAGTATTTAACTCCACGCAACGTCATTGTGGAATAACGGAAAAGGAGCTAGCAGTGGTGATAGATGGCGTGAACAAATTTAAACATTACTTGGTGAGTAACTTTTTCAAAATTCGTCCCGATCATCAATCACTTCGCTTCCTGTTGCTATTACTTATGTAGTAAAGAGACCAAGATAAAAGTGAGAATGATAGTATGCCTGAGGAGAAGTATGAATAGGTGTAAAGTCCTACATGCGAAAGTGAATGTGAACGTAAGGATTAGACTTTATGATTAAATATCAATGTATAGCTGTACAAGACTGGACATATAACATGGACGAGTCGTGCAAACATTTGTTGAAAGTGAAGCGAAAGTGACTTTCTGCAGTCTAGAGTTGTAGAATAGAATTATAAAGATTATATCACATCCAAAGTTCTGCTCATTTATAACAGAACGAGCAAGGAGAAAGGAGAAGTATATCTTCCTGTGACGATTAAGGGGATTCAGATGGATGTCCGAGCTGTCGTTGTTGATGGACTCAATCAAAATCTTCTACTCGGAACTGATTGCATGAGCAAGTTTCAAGAATTAATTTCGGGACTGGCGCAGTGACTACTCAAGTAGGGGATCAAGAAATTGTGGTACCCATGATTGAGATGAGAGAGGAAGGAGGTACGAGGTGCGACAATATGAGTAATAAGACGAATATGGACGACCCTATCTTCGAGGGTATCACAGGTGAAATATTAAAGGAATGCGAATGTCACGTAAAAGAAGCAGGTATGACAAGAAAATTACAGATGTGGGTGTAATTATGAGAAGATGAAAGAAGTATTAAATATTGGAATATGGCGTAAATGCAGTAAGGAAAAGCGTATAATGAAGGTATCATTGGAAAGTTATGACTGCAATTTCGAACGAATTATACCGGCAGAAGTGAAGGGACAAGCTATTATGAAGTCATCATATGAGCTATTCGTTCGGGAAATACAATGATTGGCTTGTACGAGTAGAAGCCATGCAATGCAGGGAGAAGATGGTGGAAGGAAGTTTGTACGCTACTCCAGAAGAGTTTAGATAAGTGGTTGGAGAAAACACCTATTGCTCTGAAGACAAGGAAATGTTTAAATTACGCATGAAAAGAAAGCGTTTCGCCCACTTCCAAGGAAAATGCAACAAATTTAGCTACACAATCCATGTGACTACTGAAGATCTATTGTAAAACGACCTTACGGAATTCCGTTGTTACTGGGATAAGGTGAGGGATCAGATTCAAAAGTGTTGCATCACGGTACCATTGAGACTGCACTATCCAAACATCATCATCGCTTGGTGGTGATAAAAACAGAAACCCTGATGAGATCATAGTCTGTGTAGATTTCGTGCAGCTTAATAAGTTCGTCTTGTTAACAAATTTGAAGTTCAACGCGTCGATGATCTTTGCAAGATTTAATGGGATGATCTGTGCTACGTCTCTCGATCTGGTTCATTCCTACTGCCAGTTGAGTTAACCAAAGATTGTTTGGATCTTCTAGTAATTTCTTTTGCAGTCCATATCTATTGGAACTGCAGTGTTCTTTGACTACAAGAATGGAGGAGTATGTTTAATGGCGGCCTTACTGAAAGTACTGGGAATTGCTATTCTTGAAAAGTACTTAGTTTATGTTGATGAATTTTGATCCCAGTGACTGATCCAATGACACTGAATTGTAGGCAAGTTGGAGGTATCGAACATTACCGGTAATTTGTTTTAAAAATGCACAGTTATGGTGTTGAAAGCAAGTTTTTTAACGATTTGTTGTTACACTTGCGAGAATAGCAAAGAACCTTGAATACGTGGAACTAGTAAAATCACTGCCAAGGCCAACTACTGTCAAAGCATTGCAAAGGAAGTTATGATTTTTCAGCATTGCTACAAATTTATACAATATTTTGTTCGTAAATCGGCACTTATATAGCACCTGATGAAACATGGAAAAATAGTCTTGGTTGCCTGAACAAATTAAGTGTTTTGAGGAAATAAAGCATGAGATTAGTAACAATATACTTTTGGTGTACCCAGGCATGTCAAAAGATTTTATCATCACCGTTGACGGTTCAACCATTGGAACCGGAGTTATCCTGACAGAAGACTATGAAGATGGGAAACGAGTTATTGGATTCAGTGGACATATACTCAAGCCTTGGGAATCCCGCTATACTATTACAGAGATAGAGATGTTGTGAGTTATAACAGCTATTAAGAAGTGACTCAATCTGTTGATAGGAAATCATGTGGTCGTACAAATGGATTACCAGTTTTCAGTACACTTTAAAAGTACTACATATTGGAACACCAGGTGGTGGTATACAGAGATGCAAGATTTGGAATTGGAAATTCAATATACACCTGCAGTAATCAATGTAGAAGAGGAAACTTTGTCTCGCATACTGTGTGTCACCGCTCAAAATTGCTAAAATTTTGAACTTTCAAGTCCATTGTAAGGAGATTTAGTGAATATGACTAGTGATGATTAGAGGATTCGCAACTAATGAAGTTTATTGATGTTTTGAAGCAAAACCAGATCAAGTTTCCTGAGGTAGGTTGGGCAGATGAGTACGGTTAACATTTTCAGACTATTTTTTGTACTCCCTGTTACGTGTTGATTTATCACACTATATAAAAAAGTTAATATGGTCATTGTTATCCTAGAAGGTTGTGCTATCAGTTCCTGAACCATAGGGTACTCGAGCGCCTCTAGTGGAAGTTCCTGAACTACATACGTTCGAATGAGCTGCCGGCAGCCTGAGCAGCCATTCGAAACGATATGTCACTGGGCAAGGTTAAACTCTTCGTGATTTGTGAATTTATAAAGGTCATCATGAAAGTTGTATAGTTTGAAAAATTATAGTGTTCTAAATCGTGAATAAGGTGAATTTGATAATAGTTCTTAAATTATCTACCTATTTATTGGTGTGATAATTCGAAATTTCTACATTTGGTGTGAATTTATATTCGGGTAATAAGAGGCGTATCGAAACACTTCCTCCCGAAGGTGATCGAGGGTTGATCAATACTTAATTAATTGGGTGAGTGTAAATTTTTGATTATAAAATATTCTTTATATATAGTTATATTTCCTAAGGAACAAATATAGATATCGGATTGACAAAATATAGGAAGTCTACTATATATTAGATAAATTGTTGAAATTTGTATAAAAGGTGTACTTCTTGTTGAAAAGACTCATAGTACTATTCAACCTAGCTTTAAAAAGCAAGTTAGTTTTTTGATAAAGATTCAAATTTTTCAATATAGCTTTAAATTGTTATATTTTGTTGAAAATGTATTTCTGTATTTCATATTAATTTTTCTGCAAGTTTTGTTATAAAATTTTCTAGTTGAAATCAGTTATTTCAATTATCAGTATTACCTATTTTTCACAATTTTAATTTGGAAAATTTCTACTATTTTTTGGAAGTATTTGTGCTAGATATAGTAAAAAATTAACTCAGAATTTTAGAATGAAACTTGATATGTATTTCACGGAAATATTTAAATGCTAATTTACTATTATATACATTATTCATTGAAATTACAAATCCCGCTTACCATAATTTGTCCTGGTTTTTATAACCAGCGGCCCAGGACGGAGCACTTAGAGGCACGTTACATCCCTTACAATGGGACATAAGAAATTCTCATAGAAAATTATGCTTTACATAACCTTCTTTCCATGTTTCACCCCTCTTTTCTCCTTCTTCAAGAAAACGGGCTTTTCGACATTAGTTATTTAATATCATTCCCCATCAACGGACTCATGATGTTCGCCCTTTTCGGAATCATTAATTACTTTCTTACATTCCTCATCTTCCTCCCATAAAATATCCCGACACTCAATGCCAAATGGTTACTGTTCATAACCTAACTCTCGTTAACCATTATAATCCCTTACACGTTTACCTCTTACTACCTCTATTTACAGCAATCAGCTTTATTGCGTATTTTACAACCAACTTTAAAGATTTATCTCGTACATCTACGTTTCTTTAAGTTACCAAATTTAATTGGCAGGAGAACGGTCCTTATTGAGGCAAGATACAACAGAAGAAAACCTTGGCTTTTTATTCGCATAGCATAAGATAAGAATAGGACATTGATATTAAGGACTCTATTACGAGGAGAAATGGAATAGGACATTAAGAGCTTCATTACGAGAAGAAATGAAACTGTTAATTTATGAACACTAAAAATGCTTTGTATTTCTTCATTTGTTTGGAGTTTAATGTTCATTTCCACCAGCCTGGCTATATAAGACGAAACCTCTCTTATTCCCAAGGTCAGAACGCGTACCACTGAGATCAAAAATAGGGATCCTCGCAACAACTGCATGAGCATGTCTCAATCTTCACGATATTGATACCTGATAAATCTGCAATGAGACAATATTGTGGCAAACACTAAAATAAAGTTGGGGTAAACTGCACATTATAGGTCAGTACAAATTCGCCTTATCAAATATCAAATCACTAATAACATAACCACTGATTTTTAATTTTTGTACAGTGACCAATTGGAATCCTTACCATCATACCTGATAACCATACCAGCAAATAAAGATCTTACTATTCAGTCAAAACTTAAGATCAGAAATACAATAGAAAACGCAATTCCGTATTTTCTTAAGAATAGAACAGATATCAATACAATTTGATGGCTTCTCTATAAACGAGCACATATATTTTCAAACATTTCAGAGTCCCTGGAATCTTCGTCAATCTTTAATAAATGTAGAATATTTATTTAAAACATCTTAAGACAATACTTGGACAAAAGTTACCCTCCTACTTCTTTGTCAAATGTACTTTTAAATGACTTTTCAGTTGGTGTTTTATTTTAAAGGAACTCGGACACATTGGACATTTGAATGGACGTTCTCCTGTGTGTGTTCGCACATGTCTTGAAAGTTCACAGGGAGTTCTAAAACATTTCGAACACCAAGCACAGAGATGTTTCCATTTACCAGTTGGCCGACTACCCTTATTAGCTTCATGGTTAGTATCAACTGGGGCAGCTGAAGTGGAAGCAGTGCTGAAATCAGAGAAATAAAGCAGTGTTTATTCCTTTTTAAAATGAAAAACATACATGATCTGCATGCGAAAAATACACTTTATTTCCAGCACTACATAAGTAGTATTCGCTTACAATGTTACACATACGGATTAGGATTACAAACTAACATATAAAAGAGCCCATATTTGTTAAAAGAATGTCAGTCACAAATTTAACAACTATCATTTTTGCTCCTTTTAAGGAATCTAAATAGATATGATTTTTCTGATAAAACAACAGGTTTTCTTATTGGTAAAAATTGTTCTTTAATGTTTCATTTCTAAATAATAGTTGCATTCATACCAGGACTGGCTATGTAATGTAATCACGAAGTGAGGTAGCTTTCCAATTAATACAAAGTTAATAATAATTAAAACGATATAGACATTCATTCCTGCATAGGAATGAGGAACGATCAAAAATATTTTAATATGGAGTCCATGAGAGGTTTGGCAACATAGCTTAAGTCCAAATGCTTTATATTACCCTCGTTTACATGTTCTACCTTGGTTCTTTCTCGTGTCAGCTGGCTCAGGGAACAGACCTTTAAACGCCTGCTCTTACATACAATGCAATCACACTTTTCACATGACGGGAAAAAAACGTAATTTTTACCCACCTCCTTGTAGCTGGAGGGAGGAGAGGAGATGGGCAGGCAGATAGAACCTTTTTGCTATGTGATGGATTTACACACTCCATACGATAAAGATGGGCGTAGGAAGAAAGACCAGCTAGTCGCGAGAGGAAGAATGACTCATATAGCCATTAACAGCACATTCCACCTCTTCATTGTTGGCTAATATTTTACAACGGATCCATTTTTTAAAGTTTGGAAAGAGAAAATCAAGGGGCTAAATCTGGCGAATAGGATGCGTGAGGAAGCAACTTTAACTCATTGATTTCAGCCGACAGGATAGAGGATGTGTGAACTGGTGCATTGTCTTCATGAAAAACTCTTTCCATGCCAAATAAATCTGTTTTTCTTCATTTCATCACTCAAATGCTGCAATAAGTTTGCGTAATTCTAGCCATTGATTGTTTTTCTTTTTGAAGTTAATGAAAATTATCCCATGCGTATCCCCAAAAACTGACTTCATAATCTTGCCAGCAGATGGAACTGTCTTCGCTTTCTTTGGGGCTAATTCTTCCCTTCGTCCATCATTTTGATTATTCCTTCTTTTCAGGAATGAAATGACGGATCAATGTTTCATCCATGGTTATGAATTGACGCAAAAATCGGATTTATTGGTGTGAAACACCGTTTAACACTTGATGGAAACATCGTCACGACGCTGTTTTTGTTTTACTATGAGTAAACGCAGCAGCCATCCCACGCACTGCTATCTTATGTCCTAATTTTCAGTCAATATACGGTGTACAGCAATTTTTGACATGCCTATCATGTCTGCTAGCTTACAGACTTTCAGTTGACGGTCATCCAATACAACTTTGTGGAGTTTTTTTTTAAACTTGGCATGGTCATTTCATTTGGTTCACCATTGCGATGTTCGTATTCGCAGCTCGTACGCACTCGTTTAAACTCTTGCACCCAATATTTTACTGTTGTAAACGAAGGAGCAGTCTCGCCCAGGGTAGAATCTAGCTTGGCTTTCATATTGACTGGACTGAGAGCTTTCAAATGAATGTATTGTATCATATAACGAAGACACATTTTTTCCCAAGTTTACAAATTCACTGAGAGCGTTCACTATTGATGGGTGTCAAACAAATACTAAAACAACGTAGCGCCTTCAAACTTCATACTTAAGCTTTATAAGGCTAGTTCTTTCGACCATTGTAATGTTTATCGAACAACAACCGCCATACGTACGTCAGGTTAGGTACTTCTGGGACTACCCACGTATCCGTCCGTCGAAATTATCAGAACAAAAACGAAAAGATGTACCGAGAAGTGCTTTCTTTAATCGATTCACCGCCCCAATAATAGGTTATATCTTTTCATTAACCCTCTATTCAAATCTAAAGTGGTTAAAATCAACCGTTTCTGGTTTCAACGTTGACTGTCATAGAAAGAAAACAGTACTATACAGCGACAAGCAGTTTCCCAGAATCAATTCAGCGTTTAACATACCATCATTATCCGTATCTCTCTATCAAAACCAAAGTGACACATTTATCAGTACTTCCGGTTTCAATACTGATTTCCACTGAGCAAAATCGGTAAAAGATACTGAGGAGACATTTTTTTGAAATCGATTCAGCGACCCAAGAATATATTTCACCTTCCCCATTAGAAATGAACTATTTCCGATTTCAACGTTGATCGTTACATAACACAAATGGTAATAGATAGCGTGAAGTGCTTTTCTCGAAATAGGTTCAGCGTCTTAAGTATAGGTTATATATGTCCCACATTAACCCTTTATTGAAACCACAAGTGGTAGATATCAATCATTTCCAGTTTCAACGTTGATAGCCATGGCACAAAAGCTATAATACCTAGGTATATAGCGACAAGCGGACTTTTGCAATTAATTTCTTGTCAAGAAAGGATACCATTCCTACTTGCTTACTCTACTAAAACTGAAAGTGGTAAACGTTTACTAGTACTTTCATTTTCAATGTTGATCGCCATACTACAAAAACGATAATACAGTAGATTACTACAAGCGGTATCTCGAAATCGTTTCAGCATGCAGGGCCGGATTTCCCAATAATCCCGGTGGGCGCAAACTCCCAGGGAGCGCACGGCCGGGAGAAAAAAAATGAAAAAATATCTAGAAATAAAAATAAATAGCCATAACTTAACATATTTTTTGAACTGATTAAAAAATCAGAATAATAAAGCATTCTGATTTTGAAGTTCATTGGAACAAATAATTGTTGGTAAAGTTAAACTATTTTTCAACATTATGCATCAACTTCGTTACAACATTGATCTCAAACACGGGAGAACTGGCTGGTTTTTTTTTTACTTATTTACTTATTTTTTTACTACAGAGTTTTTTTAAATTTATTTGCCCAAATGGATAAATTGAACAAAACCAAAGTTAATCACCAATCTTTTGTTAGCACATTAACGGTATTTTGTTAAGCCCAGAACCAAGTAAATTCCTTAAAAAAAAAAAAAAAAACTTGCAATGATAAAATTGCATCGTGGAGTGGTGTTTAAGCAATTAACATATAGGCCTGATGTAATTTTTTTAATAAAGGTTTTTAGGAAAGTAACTTTAACCAGACAAGGGGCGGAAAAAGTTATTGGGCCTAGGGGCGCCAAAATGCTAAATCCGGCCCTGTCAGCATGTCAAGGAATGATATCAGCTCCGCGTACTACTCTACTAAAACCGGAAATAAAAAAATAGTAGTAGTTTCGGTTTTAACGTTGTTTACCATAGAGCAAAATCAGTAACAGGTAGAGATCAGTGGTTTCTTGGGATTGATTCAGCGTCTGAAGAAGTACCATATCCGCCAATAATACTCTACTACCTACTAAAGCCAGAAGTGACTGACAGAGCAAAAGTGGTAAGCTACTCGTATATCGGGAAAAGGTTTTCTGGAATCGATTTACCGTCCCAAGAATAGGTTCTATATCCTCCATTAACCATCTATTCAAAGCAGATGTGACAGAAATCAAACGTTTATAGTTACAACTTCATTCGACATAGAATAAAAATGGGTAATATATAGTGACAAGCGTTTTTTAAAAAATCAATTCAGCTAAAAATTGTAAGACATAGCAAGGAACTCTTTTTGATATGGATTCAGTATTAGTTTAACAGGTTTGTTATCTTACTGTCGCTCTATTGCAGCCAGAATTTATAGATGTCTCAATATTGAATTAGCAAAGTTTCAAAGTCTATCATAAGTTCATAACTGTGGAACGAAACTGACTTATTTGACTGTGATATCGCCCAAAGATAATAAGATATCCGTTAATCAATGGATCACTTCGAAGTGAATAAAATGACATATGCCTAACTGTTTTCTCATGCGAGAAAGACTAATTATAGCGATGAAAAAATGTCTTTCGTTGCCAACCTCATGCAATTGATAATGCTTATTCTCGTAGTACAAATTATTTATTTAAATGTGCTGTACGTATATGAAAAATAAACATTGCTAACAGATCGCCATTTTTGTTTACCTTCTGCTAGCACTCACACTACTTATGATTTACAATACGATTAATATTTTTCACTCATTGAAGTTATATTCAATTTATATCGTAAGGTTCCATATCCTCCCGCGTAAGCACCCTCCGTAAATTGAAACATTCTTCACAACCACATGCTACTGTGTACAAACATTGTCACCAGCAGACGATGGAAGGCGAAAATTGGGAAATCACGAAGTTGGTTTGAAAGAAAACTGAAGACAGACGACCCTCTCCTTACAAACTGACCCTTCAGAGGATACCCATAAAAGAGGTTCATAAGTATCAGTCGACAGCTGATCATTAACCTACCAACACCTCTGTCCGGGGGCCGCAATGGGCTAAGGAGAATCCCTCTAAACCTCATCTCAGAAGGCTGTAGCGAGCGAAAGAGATATAATAATAACCATCTTACTTTCGAGGCTGCAATATCTACCGAGGTCGCAGTGGACAAAGGAGATCCTTTCAATTACCTATCCCGGAGGCTGCAATGAGCGACGGAGTACTTATCTAATCTATATAGTACCTATTTAACCTAAGACAAATTGAACCTGTATGTTTCCGAAGCCACTACTGTGTGCTGAGGATTCACTGGACTTTGAAAAACATTTTGTATTTTACAAAGAAATTTTGTAAATTCATTATAGAGATAGATGAAGTGCTTATTCCGGACTGTTTTATTATACTCTACCATAAACTTCACAATATGCAGCATCATATGAACCAATTAGAAAATGTTAGAAAAGGCACAAAAGAATCGGGATGAAAGCTTAACTGAGAGGAAAATGAGTAAAATAAGAAGAAGGACGAAATGAATGAGTGATTATTATAAGAAATACTCTTGCATTGAAATGAAGAATTTAGTCAGTGAAAATAGTGCATAGGGACTTCTCAGTCTATGGTAAGCCATCTTCAGTCTATGTAATATACTTTCAGGCGAACATTTCCAATCATTTTTGACTGGCGACACATTTTAAGGAACGTTCTCATCACGACACTTATTAGATTCCTCTATTACCATATAAAATAATAATATAAAAGCACATAAATTAGCCTATAATAGTATAATATTATAATTTTCTATATAGTATTATCTAAGTATTACCAACTGCAATGAAGCATTAATGCCGCCGTTAGCTGGCACAGTCTGTCTCAAAAAGTTGTTTCAATTTATTATTAAAAGACTTCGGGCCTTATGCACAGTCGTTTTGGAGTCTGATTAACGCCATACTACGAGGTTGACTAACAGATGGTTATCAAAGTTGTATTCAGAGTCTCTGATTAGGACGTAGTATTTGACGAAGTTAATCAAATTTGGCTAATTAATCTAGAGCAGAGGCTAATATTTTACCCACGGTTTAGCGTGCGACACAACATTTCGTATTTCATATATTTTCATTTTTACAGATTACGCATGCAACATTTATTTTTCTCACCCGATGCATTGAGGTTATATAAGTTAATCATATCCAAATCATCATTTTAGTTGTACTCAAAGTAGACTCTGAATACCATAACGTGCACCTTCCTTAGTAAAGAGTTAGTATGTTTACTAACTAGTCTGTGACTAAACTTCGATTAACGAATTCTCTTTGAATACAGCCCTTCATGTTTAAAAAAATGTGTAAAGTCTACAGACTTATACACCTACTACATGATATAAAATTTAATTAAAATTTTTGAAATTTCGTGACACACATTACACAGCTACGTGACACACTGATTAGGAAAGCCTGCCTTGAGGAACAACTTAAAAATAGATGCACAAATATCGTAATAAAAGCATAAACATACATAGGTACGCTATATTCATTACGCATTGAATGTATATGTCTTAAATCTCATATTATTCACATATACATTCAAATCCAGATTTACAAATGGGTACTTGCTACCAGCCACCATTTTCTAATAGCTAGTTAATTGAAGAAGGGTATTATTAGATAAAATTTAAGAAAACGCATTATTAGATCATTAACTTTATTAAATTAAACATACAATAACATGAAAAAAAATTATACAATAGTGAATCCTCTAATATATAATATACACATAAAGAGTTTATGTACTTGTTTTTGAAATAGTCAAAGTTTTTCTTTACTGTTTTTATAAGTTATTTTGGAGAGTAATGAACTAAAAGTACAATTACGGACAAAAGTTGAATAAATAAGTTTAACGTAGTTCGCGATAATACTATATGCCAGTGAGTAAAACAATATGTATAAGGGAAACCAATCTACAATTTAAAAAAAAATTAAAGGACTAATGTCTAAGATGCAATAACACGATTCTTTTAGCATTAAGATAAGAATAGTTGTACAAATGGTGTGTGTGGACCAATTGCTAATATGTTCAGTAAACGGTAGAAAGACATGATGGGACACGGATTTTTAAAGGCACTAAGAAATTTTTGGTGCAGAAAGTGCTATATTTGTAGCTGTAGTATAATAGCATGGGGATTCAATACATTTATAATATGTATGCCGACAAATTTTCAATGTATACAATTAATAGTTTCAGAAATGTACAGGCGCCAATAACATGAATTTTCAAAGCACTGAAAGCAAACTTTTCAAATTAAAGAAAAGCTCTATATTTGTAGCTATAATATGGTGGTTTATTCTCAATCTGTGCTGATTTATTTTTAATTTGAATATATATAGTAGTTACATTTCTAATCTTTCTGGTCTAATACAATAGTAAAATAATCCTGCTAATATGTAATATTTGTAATGATAGACCATAGCAGATCATTATTAGTATATTTTAAACTAGAAGAATAGGTTTATTAACAAGTTGTTTTTATATATAAAAAGTGTTTTGCTTATTTAGTCACTTTTCCTTTCACTATTCCACTAAATTTATTGGTAGGTTACAGTAAGAAACTGTAATATGAAAGGTTTCACTGCAGATTTCAATACGGCTCAGAGAAAAGAATTGAGATATGATGTCACGCCAAAATGCTTGTTTCTGTTACTGTGACGCACGACGCGTGTTTGTCCATTGTTTGGAGCTTTGTATCTCGGTAACTACGATTTTTTCGGAGAATTTTAGTATGTTATATGGAAGGCTAATTCTACACAATGATATAATTAATTTACAACTTTTGATCAGAAAGAAAATGTCCATTTCTTAAACCTGTGCCTTTGTCTTTCCTTGCTGTTTTCTGCGTTAAAAATTGCTGCAAATGCTGGAACAATGACACATTTTATACTCTTGCACGCCACGGGAGAACTGGCAGCTTTTAGCGTTTGATTAACGAAAACGGTATACGAAACACAAATGACACAGTTACACATGTAAATGTTATGTAAAAACTATAACAAATTACAAAGGGTACTAGGAAAGTTTTGCAATACGATACAACCATGTGTTGCAGGAGTTTGCTTCTTGGTGCAGGCTGAGACATATTCATATTTACACAGTAACTACTGCGAAAGTCAATGGGCTGAGTTATTCATTAGCAGTGATAGTTTAAAGTGCTTAGTATGGCATTTTGGTCACGAAATGAGATACGACCAATTTTGTGGCATAACTTAGCGTAGACAAGTGTGTGGTTTAATCGTAGACAAGTGCGTAGAAGAAATTACTCTTGCACTGGGTAGTGTCTGTCCACATCGTACGACTAATATTCATGTGGTACAAAGAATTCCATGGGAGAAATTTAACCCTGGTTGACGTTGAGAGGGCGGGAAAGCTGCGGATGTCAGTTACGGAGGAAAACATTACTGCTGTTAGGAAAATGCTTGACAAAGACAGGGTTTGGGTATACTTTAGGGCTAAATGCAGCAACAATTAGTTCGATTCTGCACGAACATTTGCGTGAAGAAAAGTTGTTGTGTCTGCGTGCCGCATAGTCTGCTTGAAGAGCAGATGACACGACATGTGACATTGTGCCGGAAGGTGCTGCAAATGTTTGATAAGAGACAATCTCGATACGTAAACAACATCGTGACAGGTGACGAAAATTGGTTGTACTATTATGATGTGAAGAACAAGGATATAGCACACAGAATAATCGAAGACCAATGCATATATGTGAAATTTATGTTCAGGAAAATACGGAGGACTGTTTAATGAAAGATTCTATCAGGTTATTAGAAATAATTTAAAAATGGTGAAACACAGAAAGAAACAGCGATGAAGAAACATACAGGAAACAACCATGATAGAACTCTGTTAGAATTATTTTATCAATTGAGAGATTATTTTAAAATATAACATAGTTGTTTGTGGAAACAGAGAAGTTTTGGGTTAATATGTAGTATGTGTATTTTGTGTTGTGTTTATATGTAGTTAGGTATGTTGTACTTACAATTAAGTTATGTAAAATTCAAGGTAGATGCAACTGGGTTATTAGAAACATCTTAAATCTTAAAATGGAGAAGTACAAGAGAGAAACAGCAAAGAAAATTGCACAGGAGAAAATTCATCATGAATTTTCACATGAGAAATATTAGCACAAGTGGAAACCAAATGATGAAAATAATGACAATAACACAAAGTTTATAAGATGAGAAATCTAAATGAGGAAAGAAGTGAAGCAATAAATATATATTCTATTGTGTGTTATATATGTTTGTATTGTGTGTTTGTGAATGTGTTGTAACTATGCTATTATGTACTACAATTGTTTCCCTTACTTTCCAGAATAAATGATACTTCAAGAAGAAATAAGACGCCTGAGATCTAATTATTAAGACTCAGGTAATAAAAGTCCCACCCCTAGCATTTGGGTATAAAATACGAAAAGAGAGAAGAGACAATATGAAACAGGAGAGAGACTAAACCAGAGTAAGGAGTAGATGCGTCTGCCAGTAAGATCGTAAGTAAACTGCAAGAGCAGGAGTAGTGGAGGAACATAAAAAAAACAAAAAAAAGAAAAGAAAAGAAAAGAAAAGAAAAAAAAGAAAGAAAAGAAAAGAAACTTGCCGATCAAGACTCAGAACGAAGTTTGGGCCTTTGATGAAGATGCATCTGTAGCTGTCAGAAAATCCCAAACAGTAAAGAAGAAAATGATGGCTGTATTTTTCAAATCGAGTGGAATTGTGAAGCATATCGTTTTGGATACACAAAAGACAGTTACAGCTAAATGGTACACGGTAAGTGCCTGCCTAAAGTCATCGAGTCTATGAAGAACCCATGACCAAATTCAAGAATGGACACCTGGTTTCTTCATCATGACAATGCTCCAACTCACCGCGCGAAAGCTTGCATCGAAGATTTGATCCCTACAGGTACTGGGGACTTTCCTTACAGTCCAGACCTTGCTCCCTGTGACTTTGCACTGTTCCCGTATGTGAAAATGAAGGTGAAAGGGATGCGGTTTTCTAGTGATAGGATCTTCTAAGGGCTTGGGAGGAGTGTGCCTTACTCCCTTGGGAAGCTTGGCAGATCAGGTTTAACGACTGGTTTGGGAAAATGGAGAGGTGTATTGAATGTGATGGAAATAAATAAATAAATAAATCTGTATTGCAAAACTTTCTTAGTACCTTTTGCATTTGCGATACATCTAATTAAATCAAATAAATAAATTAAACAGGTTTAAAACCAAACAAAAGTGGATTTTATTGTTTTAAACATTTTACATCAATTTTCAACTCTAGGTCTCCATAATGTTGATAGTATACAAAAACGTAGTTAGAAAATGTCAAATTGGCCACATAAATTATTGATTAATGGCAACTTTTGAAAAAAAAAAAAAAAACATATTCAACAGTACAAGGATACAATGTGCGAACAAGCTCAGATTATTATGAAAATCCGTTAGGTCTTGTTACTTGAAATGCAAAAGCGATTGGAAAGTATATGCAAACTATATGAAGTATATGTATTCTATAGAAAGATTTAAAGCAGAAAGAATTACTTGTTGGATTGTGAATAGAGGAGCATCAGCAACAATAAGAAATGAATCACAACAGTCTCGGTAACTGGTCACCTAAGTCAGTGTTGTCAGTTTCATAAATGCAAATTTCCCTATTGCATGCAAAATTTTCCATGGATGGTGTTTTCGCCAACTTTAAGATATTTCTTCTGGCCATTAAATCACAGCAGCTGCATTTCTGTGAATGCCAAATAGTAAAAGAACTACGTAATTTTGTTTCAAACTTGTTTCAGAAACTACAATTTTATGCGGAGGGGGGTGGAGAAGGGTAGCAAAGTTAGCTAATAGTTCCCCTGTTTACCCATGGTATTACGCGAAAGTGCCTGTTTAGGTGCATAAAGAGTCCGCCAACTTTAAGATTGATGAGTGTGTTTCTGTGAGAAAGTGAGTGAAAAGAGGAACACCTCAATAAACGTGATAAAAAAGAATGTCAAATTTTCCCATTTTCAGCCTACTTTAAAGAAAAAAAATCGTCCGTGTTTAGAATCACCCGTTTTATGTGAAATTTCCCCGCCAACTGACAATACTGACCTAAGTTAGTAACTTATGTTATTGATAGAAATTTTGATCCAGAGAATGATTTGGGAAACGTACGAATGCCCTAAGTATTCCATTTGCTCACTACTGTATGTAACATTCTAAAATAATAATTATAATAAATGATCTCTTTGTCTGAAATAAAAATAAAGCTTTGGCTTATAATGTTAGGATTTAAATACAATAAACAAATATATCTATCCTCTAGTGACTCAACTTCACAAAGCCCTGCTGTAACGTGTTGTAACAGTAACATGTTTTGTGCACAATGTATGCGTGCATATCTTGTTTTATTACGTAAAGTGAAACAAATTATTTGTACTCTTTGTTGAATATGACACTGCGAAACCTTATACAAATAGCTACTTCTGGAATATATAAAATCAAATTCGAATATTATTATACGTGTCCTATTCAAAAAGTATCCATCTCTCCCCTCACAGGAACAAATGAAACAGTGGGAGTTTCGTCTGGAAAGGAGGCGTAAGGAACCTTCACGAGCGCACTCAAAGTTCTTACCTGGCTTGTAGGGAACATTTATAGCTAGCTGGCAGTGAAGCTTGTGTATGTGTCTACTAAATGACAGTTGCTATTTGATTTGGTGAGAAATTACGATACGATTCGGCGTTGCACTAAATTCTGCTTAAAATGATCGAAAATGGAAAACATTTGGAAGATTCAGCAAGATTTCTAATGCGACATTGCAGCCAACACACAAATTAGGTAATATTGAAACAACTCTTGAAAGATGAACACATGACGATGAGAGTGAAGCACATTTCGTTTAGCCCGCAACAACAAGACGAAATAACAAATGACTTGAGTGCGACAGACTTGACTTGAGTGCGACACTTAATACATAAGATCTTAAGTTTCGATTTAAGAAATTGTAGACAAAAGGGTCGATATGTTTAATTTGAAAGCTTATTATGGTATGTGGAGAGAGCGTGGAATGTACCGAAGTCGACTTAAGCCTCCTTGATCGCAAATTCCCATAGTTTTCCAGACTTTCTACTCCACCGATGGATCTTGGTATTGTTCAAAAACGAAAACTCACTTGAAACAAAACCAACTTCAGTCACCAGAAGATATTGTATGAATTGGGAGAAGTGTGTATAAAATACGCAGCAAGGAACTATGAAAAAGAATTCCCAAAAGTATCTTGACTGTTTTATAGTTGCTTGTAGTTTTCTTCACCAAAAGTAGGATACTTTTTGAAATGACCTCGTATAATATTTATGATTATCTACATGACATAAATACAATTATGATTTTTATGTTCGTCTTCCGATTCATAATTAGTACGACACAGATAACAATAGAAAGGATGAACCTTTTCCAAATGTTTCTTCATGTTCCCTTTTAGACTGAATTGTTTATTACACACTAGACACTGAAAAGGTTTCTCTCCCGTATGCACTCGTGTGTGTCTTTCAAGGTCCATTGGTCTGAAGAAACGTTTTGGGCACCATGAACACTTGTATTTTTTCAATGAATCAGCAGAAAGCAAATCACCATCAGTTCTCAACGAATCATCACCCTCTAGAGGAGCTTTCGAAGGACACGGGCTGAAACGGAAAAATAATGAATGGTATATCTGTTATATGTATATTATGATGTAATAACATTTTGCTTATTTAAACAATCTAAATAATATTAATGAGTAAACTAGCGCCTCATTTTCCACCAGATTTTTGAAAGCTTTAAAAACCTGGCAAGCTGAAACTTCGTACGAATGTTCATAAATTGTGTATAAGTTCACGATTTTGTGACATTTGACTGCTGCTATGGAGACAGTGGGTTAAGAAACCACTCTTTACAAAATCTCTCAAAATCTAGACCCCAAAACTTGAAATTCTGTGTTAAATATTTCTTCCAAACTTTAGGCAAGAAAGTTTGTGAAATTCGTCCGGTAAAGACAATAGGGATTATATAGTTTCTCAATATTCAAGTAGCATGAAATTTTGGCGAGGCAGTATCATCATCATTTCACACACATCCATCATCAAGAGCTGGCGGAAGTCATTCCTGGTAAGAGTTAATCTTAAACCTAGAGGTGAGAGTTTAGACTATTGATGGCAGTTCTAACACGGTATGAGCCAAAACAAAACAAAAACTGAACTTTTTGGTAATTACCTGCGAATCCCAATAACAAATTACAAACAATCTTTCAAAAACAAATAAAGACGGGGAACAGTATATAAACTAACACAAGTTACCCGGTTCGATTCCCGATCATATCTCCATATAGCTTCGTGAAAGTACAAGAAAAACTACGACATTGATATATGGATCTGAATCAAGAAATTTTATTAACTTGTGCATGCAAATAATAATAATGATTATTGCATCGAAATTTAATGATAAAAAAATCTTTATAACAACACTTGCGCTTACCTACGCCAATAAAAGTTATGAAAATTTTACCAAGTGAAAAGTGTGGAATAAAATTTCACAAACATAACATTCACACTACAATTATATTATCACTTAAGATGTTAAACGAAAAAGTAACTTCCACATATTCATTGCGATTACATTTTATTCCAGGCTTCCCATCGTTTATCACATTTTAGGCCTAAAATAGGACAAAAATGGCAAAAAAAAAAAAAAAATAAAATAAAATAAAACAGCACGCAAATAAAATTCGGCGCGATGGAAGTTTTTGAAGCAGGACTGGAGATTCGTGGAGCATGGGCGCCTAAAGAGGGGCCGGGCCCACCTGGCTCACGAAAGTGTATATGGAATATAGCAAACCACGTATATTAAATATCAGAAATACCAGATGTAATATACCAACTATGGAGATGCCCCCTAGAAAATTTTCTTCGGGCGTCCCTGGCGCAGAGAAATTTACGAAATAAAAGTAGGCAGACAAATGACTTCCCGAAGAAAAAAAAAAGAAAAAAAAACCTTCCATTTCGTCATACATATCTTGGTACACAGGCGGATTTGAATATTTCACCATTTTACACACATGAGTCACGGAACTCGGCCTTTCGTTGTTGCACCATTACGCTACTGTTTCAAATGACTCTTACAGCCTATAGTACACTGATAATTATTATCCTAACTGGTTCGTTTTCTTCCTGCCAGTCGCTAAAATGCGGGCTGCTCTTGTTGCTTGACATGCTGTCGGCGGGAATGCCCTTGTTTCTACAATCACATGCAGTGATGCCAACCTAAATGGTTATAAAATCCCATTTTGTTCTTGAATTTCTCACCCTATACTAATATATATATATACTTAGGAAACATGAACAGTGAAATTAGTGTATATCATTCATTTTCTTCAAAAATTCTGATCGTCTACGTTCATCCAGAAGTTTATGAACAAGTATTTTCCTCAACTGAAAGAAACAATTGAAAATGCTGACAAACGTAAGTACATTTTGTTCTAAGTTTTGTATTTCCATCGCGCTTTTCTTCATTTGAACATAATAAAACTAGATAAACTTCATTCTTCAGTCATTTCGTATAAAACGATTTGGAAGTTGGATGTTTCTCGTTTTATTTTCTTCCTTTCTGTTCTTTCTTTTTTTTGTCTCTTTCTTAAAAAATTACAGAGCACAATTAATGTTCCTTGGTACTTTTTTCTTTTAGATCCACACGTGACTGCAAATTATTTTAACGCTAACATGTATTTTATAATAACAAAATTTGACACTTAGCATTATTTTCACATTTAGTGAGGACCCACTGTCTACTCACTACCCATAAACAATTATGTTGGCGTCTATGGAAAAGATATACGAAAAATCCCATAAATTCCCTTTATCCTATTTTGAAAAATCATTGTCAAAAATCTTACAATATGAAATTTTACCCACGGGTTGGCATCACTGCTCCCATGTCCGCTAAAAAGGCAGTTATCTTTCTGCAAGCTCCGGCTGGTGGAGGAACGCGGAGTGATATCACTGTACGGCCGATCATATAATTCCACAAAAATATTATTTGAAGGACTGTTAATTTTTGTCTTACCTTTCACTGTGACACTTTGGTTTGTTTTGACATCACAAACGAACCTTTTACGAATATGAAGTTTCCACAAACTCTACATATTTGTAACTATGCATAAATTATGCACTGACATTCTACGTCACGGTAAAGAGATGTGTGGATGACTAGCGAAGCGAGAAGATAATTTGAAGTAGAGCAAAGTCTACGAAGATAGGGGCTCTTTTGAGGGTTGCAGTCCTCTACAAAAGTTTTGCAGTAAGGAATAAAATCTTACAACCGATTTGTTCTGTTATAACATCTCCCCTTCTCATTCACTTTTAACTGTGTTGAAAGTTTCTAAAGTTCATTTGAGAGCTAGATTGAAAGTTGACTCAAGCAGTTTTGTACAGCGTACAGATTTGTTATTGCAAAATGCCTAGAGTTATAAAAGTACATCTTCGAAAGTAAATAGTTTTATTTCTGAACTTGAATGGTGAATTAAAAAAACAAAACATATAATCACGCATAGCTCTGTTCTATACCGTAAGTTGTGTGATACAGCAGTAACAAATGACATTATTATTTAGTTTTAATAACTGTATATTAAAACTATTTTATTACATACTAAATACAACTATTATTTAAAAAGTAGTTCATAGGAAACCAAAACAACATGATACGTAACCAAATGCAGTTGAGCTCGCTCCTCTACTCGCTGCCTTAACTTCGATTTTAGGGGCGTTGTTTTTCTGGCAACACTGTAATTTCTATGTATAGCAACACTGGAAATTCTTCAGATTCATAGTTTCAGTTGTAGAATAAACATTATCTATGATTGTGGTAACTTGCATTTCTTTATCTCCTTTGACTTATGAAAACAAGCAAAAGGAAAAGGGTAAATTTTGTATTACTTTTAGTAAGGCAGACCCTTAATATGTATGTATAGGGATGTTTTAATACAGTCGAGAACTTCAGTACATGGCGTAAAAGAAGATAAATTTTAGACCACAAACAACTGTGCGTTTTTCTTCTCTGATCATCAATCCAAGTAAGTTTATACTGTTTACAAACGATACATTGGCAACCCTATACGGTGGCGGCCACTACAGTGTCTCCGTGTGAACGCCTCCATTTAAGAAAATGCTTCTTCTCGAGTGGCAAACAAAAGTTGCGCGAGAGAAAATAGTGGCAGCAACTGCGGTGGCACCACTCAGTGGATGTGTATGAAAAAGCACTTACCACCACATTCAAAGGGCTACAACAGCAATATGAATATGATGCTTATAATCCCAGCTATGGCATTTGTTTCTATAAGAGATGTAACGGAAGCCTTTGAAGAATTGTTGGTTGCATTGTCTCCAATCTTCAATCTGTTCTGGGCTACTTCGAAGACATTTACATTGGTAGACAATAAAAGAAAACCAAAGAGATTCCGTGTTCTAGTATGCTTATTGGAATCACTATGACGTTCTCTTACGGGACCGAAACAAGGGAAATAATGCCGTGGAGGGCTGGCACCAAGTGTTTCATTCACATATCTTTGCTAATCACACGTATGTGTGGCGATTTATAGATGTGCTTCGCCGTGAGGCCATACTAAATGCGGTTAGATACGAACAGGTGTACTGTGATATAAGTGTAAGCCACAAGAAGTACAAATAGCGTGCTGTGCTGACTGCTTGAAAAGAATGGTTGAGGGCCAGGCCCGCAACTAGCCACAGAGGTTTGGGGGGGGGGGAAGGAACATGTTAGGGGGAAAAGTCATTAAAAATTCTCTTACAAATGACAAAATTGTATTAATAATAACATTTTGTGTTAAGGTTTGGAGGGGCCACGAAAAGTTTAGTGGGGCAGGCCCCCTCTGGTCGCGGGCCTGTTGAGGACTACAATAACAGGAAGGTAATATCATATCTAAGAGGTTTTATATTTTGATCATTGGATTATTTGATATTAATTTTTATATTTCTGTTTTGTATAATGTGCTGGTGACATAATTTCATACCTTCTGTACACTTAGTACAAACAAAAGTACACCCGATCATTTGTTTCGTATAGGGCTATATAGTGAAATAGTCATACATTTCGGATGGTTAAGTGTTTTTTGAAATTCTTCAATGGTATGACAGTGAGTCAGGTGTCAACGGGTACCTAAGCTTAAAATTTTCCTTCCGCACAAAACTGTTTCAATATCGAATTGTCCTAGGCTCATGCATCCCATATTTGTAGTATCGCAACAAGAGTAGCAATAGTACTGCATTAATACTTCCTTGGGGCTACAAGGACTACCTCCAATATGTTGCTGTCAAGAAAATGTCATGAGTTGGCACTTGAGATTTGCTTGTTTGAATATACAGAATTCTCGTCACTTAATTTTCTGCTGGAATTTGTGTTTGAAAGAAAAAAAAAATAGTGTATATTTCTTTGATATGTGCGGTTTTTGTAACTTTTGCGGTGTTATGTATTGGTTTTGTCTAAATTTTATATTTACATTTATATCAATATCTATTTAGGATCGTAATTGATATTAAAGTTAAGCAACGAATATTTCGAATTTGAAAGTGAATTATATATTATAATATTACTCTTCTGTATGTGATAAATGCTGACATGTCGTTAAGGCCTACAGAGTCCACATAAAATGTCTTGACGCACACTAAGAACACTAAAATTTGATCACATACGAAACAGAAGTACAATAATTACAAAAAAAAAAAAAAAAAAAAAAAGAAAAAAAGAAAGAAAGAAAGACAGAAAAAAAGAACATGTTCTTAATTACAGTACCTATGCTTTTCCTTTTTATTGCTCATGAGTTTACATTAAGACCTCCTACTATGTATATGAGAGTTTACATTAAGACCTCCTACTATGTATATGAACATTCAAATTACTTGTTATAAATGAATACCGTATTCTCGCGTGTATAAGCCGCACCCTTAAAATTTAACTTTACTTCCGTTAAAAAAATCTTTTGTTCGTTTACCGGTAATTGTTGATTCAAATCAACAATAGCGGTATTTGAGTTAACGTGTTTGTTCCTGTATTGAATTGTTGTTTCGTCTGATTGTGGCTTTGTTTTCTATACGTGTTTCTTGTTATGTACGGTAAATACCGTACAACAAACGCAAAAAATTAATACCGTAATTATCTTTAAGCCATTTTAAATCATTCGCGTGTATAAGACGCACCCTACATTTTCGTTTGCTTTTTCGTGAAAAAAAGTGCGGCTTATACACGCGAGAATACGGTATTTCAAAACGAAAGAAAGCATTAAGTGAATGAACTGCGCAAACACGCTATTATTATTTAAATATATGCATATAATCCTTATATCAGTAAGTTCGTATAACATGGAGTATCTTAAGAAGCATTTATACAATAGTGCAGCGTTTTTCGATCATTTTTAGTTTTGTGCATACTAACTGTGTAACTTAAAATCTTACAAAACACCTGTACGATCCAAATTTAACTGAGTTTTTTTTTATGTGATAGACGTAATGCCAAGTTATTTGGTATTTTTTGAATGTATGGCTTGATGTTTAGTCATGGGACTCTCGATTGAGCCTTTCTGCTCTCATTTTTCAAAGGATACTTTGCGGTCGGTGACATCATATGGAGGTATTGCCAAGGATGGTATAAAATAGAGCATCTGCTCATACCACAAAATCGTGAAGCCATACGTCACAGCCAAAGGTATCCGACGATTGGTGATTTTCTTACCTATGAAAGGTTATTCCCGGTAGTTTCTTCTCACTCCTATTTGTACGCCCATAATACTAGGAATGCAATGTATATACCCGATTGCAATGAAATGAGCTGAGCGAGCTTAAACTACGTAATCAGGAAGCGTTTTTCGGTGATTATTCCTCGATGGTACATCGGATTTTTGGTTTCGACCTATGTTCTCACTCAGCACGACATACTCTATCAGCGTGCTAAGTTTGGTTGAGATCGGCCAAACGGTCTAGGAGGAGTTCGCGGACAACCAAACGGCTAACCCGAGTATAAGAGCTTCGCTTCGCTCAGCTCAATTAAATGCTGCATGTAACCATTATATAATATAAGTATAAAACAATG
The DNA here is from genome assembly GCF_964235325.1 of Thermobia domestica. NCBI lineage: Eukaryota > Metazoa > Arthropoda > Insecta > Zygentoma > Lepismatidae > Thermobia > Thermobia domestica. Next base: position 17,042,743 of record NC_137456.1, on the reverse strand, counting down.
ACTTAAAAATAAGACACTGTCTACATATGAAGATCAGAATGTTTTGAGCCAACATATATGGCGGAAACGAGAGTAGCCAATCAGACGTGTCAATGCTCGGTTGTCTTTTGGCTTCACTCAGTTAATAGGATGAATATACATATGAGCATTGCCTCTATTTTATATCATCCTTGGGTATCGCGAAGTATCGTTCAAGAGAACAAGTGAAATACTGCATACGCAATTACGCTAGTTAGTATACTGTTTCAATTTGAGCAAAAGTCCTCCACATGACGTCACAGACAGAGAGCCAATCAGAACGCTTACGCGAACTAGAGCTACCTGTTATTTTATAAACCTTTATGTTTAGTGTCCTGTTCAGTATCGAGGCTATATGATGCGTGGATCTACAGCTTAACATTGAATCCGAAACACATTAACTCCCATCAGGACATGAACCTGAGTCTATCGAGCTGAAGACGCGTACGCTAACCATATAGCCACGAAGGAGTTCATTTTGGTAAATTTATTTTTGAGTTTAAGGTCTCATGATTATGCTAAGGCGGGGGGAGATGATGGAAGGATGATTATAGTTGAATCAAGAATATCGGAAGAAACGGGAGAATCCGAGAATACCTATATACATGGTGTTTGTTCAGCACTTGTCGTAACTTAACTTTTCCTGATATTTTAGCTATTTCTTAAGCTGAAAAATGATCAATTTGAATCAACAGAAGTTATAATGTGGAACATAACAACTCAATTCTACTAAATTCCCAAAAATGTCTTCCAGAAATCTCTCCAACAATGTTGAATCAGTTGGGAGTTTTGTAGCTCGAAAAGACGAATATAAAAAAGGGTCTTAAAACTCCAGAGATGTAAATATTTCTCCTAACGAAGAGGTATTTTGAATAGATCTTGTATGATGAAACTATGGTCTACATGACATAAATACATTTATGATTCTGATGTTCATTTTCTGACTGATAATTAGTACGACAAAGATAGCAATAGAATGGATGAAGCTTCTCTATGTGTGTTTTCATATTCCCTTTTAAACTGAACAGTTTGTTACACACTGAGCATTGATAAGGTTTCTCTCCCGTATGCACTCGTGTGTGTCTTTCAAGATCCATTGGCCTGGAGAAACGTTTCTGGCACCATGAACACTGATATTTTCTCAATAAACCTGCAACCTGCGAACAACTGTGAGTTCTCAACGGATCATCTTCCATTAAAGAAGCTTTCGAGCCAGAGATGCTGAAACGGAAAAAAAATAAAGAATTGTGTATATTCTTTTATTTGTGCATTATGGTGTACTAAAAATGTGTTTATAAAGTATATATTTATAAATACAGGTCCCTCTTTCACTGACTCATTTATTGCCAGATCTCCGAAACCGGTATGTACTAACTTTTCTACAAATATTTATCAGAAACCCTACATTCTGAACAAGCTTCTGCGAATTCGGTCTTACAGAGGAGAAAAGGATGAAAATTTCCTCGATTTTTTGTATTTTTTTTAAAACGACTTAGGTATAGGAACACGAAGTTTTCAGCGAATGTTCCGTTGAATCGTAGAATGCGGGTAACGGAAGGCATAGTGAAATACGTCCCTTAAGGATGGAAGGAAGGTAAAAGTTTTCTAATCCGAATTGGCCATTCACTTCCACCCAATTGAATATGGAACACGCAGAGTTCAAGGCACAAAAAATATTGGTCGCCAAGGAGACAAGACAGTACCTCCCAGGTTATGCCGATTAGGCTAAAGGAGACAGTGATGAGAAATGAATGAAATGGAGGAATGAATAAAGTGGGAGGAAACAGCCCGAGTGTGAGAGTTTTCTCGGGAAAGTCCACTTCGCGCGGACCGGGATCAAACCAGGGACCCGTACTTACAAAAGCATAGGCTAGCAAGATCACCTAAGGTACTCCAATTTATATGAATAATGATTATTGACAGACAGACGACTCGATCACAGTTCCAAAATCGTTTGGAGTAAGGGCGTGTTTGTAAACGGATTGTTCAAAGTTGGCTGGCAGTCTCAGACCTTCATGACTGCGTTTCTAACTCCCATTTCACTACGGACAAGTAAACCAGATTTGTGAACTACAAGACGTAACTGGGCAAATAAATGGTGGCAGTTATATTTAGTACAGAGTCCAAATTTTGTAGGTAGGATCGCGATATTCAGCGACATCCGCGAAAGCGTATTGAAGAAAGGGATCAAATAATGTGCTATAGATCAGGGTTTGAAATGCAATTAGTTACGGCAGCAGGACACAGATGGTGGTAGTTGAAGACAAATTACTGCTGACAATACGTGGAAAGGATGGTATATCCTAGCAACATACCACTTGCGAGTGCCATGCCACACGGTATTACAAAATAAACCTCGTCCAAATACTGAGACCATCACAAGAATGTTTATCACAATTACTAATTAGCCAGGGCGTTCGTTGTATTATGCCGCACCGAAAATGCCTACAATGCCATGAGTATGCGCATTATACCACAAGAAGATCCAGCTCAAATTCTCCAGACACGAAAAGACACAAATACACAAAAGCAAACAAATACACAAAATGCTTATTGATTCAATGCTTGCCAGGATTTGTAAGAGAATACCTTTTCATAATAACCAGTAAATCGCACAATCCAACAGAAATGATCGTATAAGATGAATGACATCATGTTACCGACCCCGGACACTGTCAGGGATTTAGAGGGTGGTGCATGATAGAAATTTAACATGTAACAATCACATAAACTACATGATTAACAAGGCATACAGAAACCTTGGTTTCATTATCAAGATTAGTAAAGAGTTTACCAGTATTACCGCTATCCAAAAGCTATGAGCATTACGTTCGTACCAAACTTGAATACACAGCCACTATATGGAACCGTCACACAAAAACAAACAAATAATATAGAAAAAAAATCAGGACAAATATTTGAGGTACTTGGTATAAAGGGAGACACAAATATATCCGAAGACATACAATAGTCAATCTTTAAATTTAAACTTTAATACATTAGTCAATCTTTAAATTTAAACTTTAATACATTAAGTCTAGAACAGCGACGAATAATGCATAATTGTTTTTATGTAAGTTATTTAATACTAAAATCGATTGCACCGATTTACTTCAAGAATTTAAAATATGGACTCCTACAAATGTAACTAGTCTTAAAAATTTCAATTTCTTTTACTGTGACAGGTTGCAAACGAATGTAAACCGAGGTCACAAGTATGAGATTGAGTACAACCTACAATAGGTTAACGAAATAAACAATAGCTTTGGATATTAACAGCATAAGTCAATTCAAGGCAGTTCTTTGTAATGTAATAAGAAATAATTGCAGATGAAACAACTTAAATGATATTGCAACTGCACTATAAGTGTATTATATGAATGTATGAATGTGTTATAATTGCTTAGTGCCTGTAACGAACACTGTAATTGGGTTATGTAGCCTGTTGTGTCTAGAAATAAATAAATGTCCAGTATGATAACTAAGATGGCCTGGTGAATTTCAAATTAATTAACTTCCTTACACCTGTTTGAACATCCATTATACTCCATAAAATGTCTTCAATCTTGTTTGAATATGACATCGTCAATTTTTCTCATTGTATATTACAAAAAGAAAACAATATATCTTTTATGAAAATGAGTTTTATTCACACAGTATAAAATGAACACAAGTTTGATATTTAAAAAAAAGTTTAGAAAAAATCACTAGAACTAGGGCACAACACGGTGTGCACTGTCAACACAAAGTTCCAGAACACACACTAGATCAAACATTCTCACTTTTCCTATTCACTGTTATGCCTTCATGTTAAATTTAAATATTACACAACTATACAGAATATTGTAGGGTTTTCTCTAAAAGTAACACATAAAACTGAATTTATCTGCACAGTACACAACATATACTCGAACACTACTTAATCATTAAAATTATCTTTAATCTCGACATGTTATAACTTAAAATTATTTACTGTATAATCGCACAGACCCGTTTTGTCTACGTCAGCCTCCGCCTTATGAAGTAAAGCGTAACTATTAAAAGTATATTTTGTGTGATTTCGTTGAGCGCAAGCATCATCTTTTGTTTTAATCCTATATTTTTGGTCATTCTATATACACGTTTTGTCTCTACGTTAACAATAAAATAAAATTTACCATTTAAGTGAATCTTAGTTCTTACATTTACCACATGATGTATCGGTCTCCAAATCACTGGCGCAAATCCCGGGGGAGGATGAGGAGGACATGTCCCCTCCAATCTTGAAACTGAGGGGAACTGTCCCGCCCCAATAATCCGATTTGAAATGTGTTTTTTTGGGAGAACTTTGGTGATTTTTGTCCGATTGCCGCAAAGGAAGTGAGATGAAATTGATGTCCCCCAGAATAAGCCCCAAATTGGACAGCCTCCCAACGTTGAAGACAAGTCTGATCCTCCACAACATTGTTTTTCAACTTTCTAAATATTTTGGACATAAAAAAAAAAGATTATGGGAACGGTCTTACCCGTCCCCCCAATGCTGAAGACAGATTTGCGCCGCTGCTCAAAATCATCTATTTTTTCCCCCCCCGACTCGGCCATTTCAAAATACGTTTATGTACTCGTATTGAGAGCAAAGAAAAGTAATTCTAAAGAAAAATGAAAATTTTCTGAAACTATCAGGAACATCAACTGTACTACTACATGGAAAATATATTAACCGCTCAAAGACATAAGATGTATTAGAAGAGAGTTCAAGAGGGTTTTTTGATTCTGTTAATGGTGCCACGTATTAAGTAAGGCTTTTCTAGTCGACACGGGGAACACTGCTGGACAAGCAGAGGAAGATGAATGTTGAAGTGAGAAGCAAGTGCATCAGAAAATGATGTTTAGGGAAAATAACATTGGAAACAATCGTTGACTCTACAACGACTAAAGTTCAAGGCTAGCATAAATCATTCATTGATTTTGAAAAGGCTATATTTTCAAAAGTATTACGCTTGTACACACATGAAAGATATATGAAAAGAACCATGAACTCACAAAAGTCATACACCCTCTACAAATGTACAATATGTGCCCTTTTCGTGACATGACATAGTCCAGGCGATACTCGAGCTCATTCCATACATTTTGTAGCATAGTCCTGTCAATTGTCTGCACTGCAGCACTGATGCGTTCTTTGAACTCGACTAAGGATTGCGGTAGTGGGGGTACGTAAACAGGGTACCCCCACAGGAAGTAGTCGCAGGGCGTTAAATCTGGAGATCTGAGAGGCCAGGTGCTTTTCCCATTATACAAGCAACCAGTGTCCTTGAATTGTCGATACCACCGCAAAATGCCTTGTTTACATGGTGGTTCTTTTCCATATTCTCTTCTGAAAGCGTGTTGAACAGTTATAACAGAAGAACATCTGGCATATTCAAGCACACAAAAAACTATTTTCTTGCTTTCCCTCCATTTTCGACAGGTACTAACCTTATACTGCATACTGCCACATCTGATCGGAAAGATAATGAACTCGTGCTGTTACACAGTACGAACTTGGTGAGTTTGTGGTACTTTTCATATATATATATTTTTTTCATGTGTGTGTATGTGTAATACTTCTGAAAATATAGCCTTTTCAAAACGAATGAATCATTTATGCTAACCCTGCACAATCTCATAGCCCTATGTATTTGACTAGCCTTTGTCATATCATTGACAAATCTTTGTTTGTTGCTTTGCAGATTTATTAAGAGTTGATTCACTTCTAACAGTGAAAATAATACTAAATAATTTGAGATGTCAGTAATTAAGTTTCCAATGACGTAAACTGGTTGTATCACATGTAAACAACTATGGCCAAGGTTAACAAAGAGAGCTCACCTAAGTGTGGAAGCAAAAATCGAGCACAAACAGAAGCAAGATGTTCAAATGGTGTACCCGAAAGGGATGAATGAACAGTAAGCCGCTAGTTAATGCAAATCAGACAATACCTAGGAAAGAAACAAGTCTCACCAGCTAACTCTTGGTTGCAATAAATAGCGATTCATATTTTGCGTTATTCTGGGGGTATATTCAACCATTTACGAATTTCATTCACAGAAACGTTGTAAATTGCCGGTGCTACCTTTGAAGCTAGTCAGCTGATCTATATGAAGGAACATTTAACATTTTAAGTTGAAATGAAACGATGTTTATATTCCAGCAAAGTTTTCGTACACATTAAAATGTTCCTTCCTCCTAAAACTCAGCCTGACATAGAACATCTAAATTACCCACTACTTATATTAAATTGTACATATTTTAACTAATTTCTCAAAGCAAAGGGCTCAACTCGTGTACAAGCTGCCAGTGAAATAATAATAAAAAATATCCTCCTTATTTCAATGAGAATAAAGAAGTTTCGCTATGTAAACCAACAAATTAAACATATGCAAATTTATACCAGTCTGGCAATTTTAAATTCCAAAATTAGCGTTTATTTACAATTATTTTTAATGCAGTGTGGCAAAAGTGAAAAGGAACCAGTACATCTAGATGGCTGATTGAAAGTTTAATATAGCATTTACACACCATGGCTTTACAAGACGTGGACCTATGATTTAATATTGAGATAGATCCAAGCCTTCATGCACAAAAGGCGAGAACGCTACACACTTTATTTACAAATGAAATTAATCTTTTAGTTTAACGTCCCACAACTAAGACTTTATACAAGACCAGTTAAGTTGCCATACATAATATTTTTACTATTGAAACGTGTCATTTGTACCTGGTAGCGTTCTAATAGAAGACTAATTGTAAGGCTAAATTAGATACTTTAGAATTTCCGGATTTGCCTTGAACAATGACGAAAACATTTATAATCAGAACATTTGTGAGAAGTACTCTTACACTTAACGTAAACGTTACTTTACTGAAAAAGCTGTGAATGGTTTAGAGCATAATTACATTAAAATTTTCTGCTAGTAAAAACCATATTTAGTTATCACTAATAGTCTACAATATAGAACACTTTTTCTTCAATCTACCAGATGTGATCAAAAATACGGTGAATGAACTTTTATATATATAGCAGCAACTGCACATGCTACAACCGTTTGATCTAATCCATCCCATAGCCTGATCCGCTGAGACAGGTATCGTCAAGTTGGAACACGTTCTGACTTGTCAGTCAGCAATCAGCGTCCAGAGCCGCTACAGTGAGGTTGTGTTTACCGTGTCAGTCGCGCATCAATAACGCACTAAGTGAACATTAAGTTCTGTTTTAAGTTGCAAAATGGTGCCAAAGAAACTCACTAAATGTTGAAATTGTAGTATGGCGATAATGCTGTAACTCTGAAGACTGTTTACACGTGGTATGGGCCATTAAAAAGCGGAAATGAATTGATAGAAGACGAGCAACGTTTGGGACGCCCATTAACCTCAAAAATAGAAGAAAACGTGCAAAAGGTGTTAAAAAAAACTATTCGAGTGTTCGTTCGAAACCAAAGAACAGCTCGTACGAGTACGTACAAAGCATTTTAACCACCGATTTGGACATCAAGAGTGAGTGCAAAATTCGTTCCCCGAGTTTTGACTGACGAATTGGAATTTTTGGCCGAGAAAATATTCTTGTCTGTCCACATCCACCGTAATCCCCAGATGTAACATGACGTGACTTCTAGTTCTTCCCAAAAATTAAAAACCGTGCATAAAGGAGAACGTTTTAACACCATGTCTGACGGTGAGAGAGTCACGACAGAGCAGCTGAAGACTTTTCCAAAAGAAACCTTCCAGAAATGCTTTAAGTCAACGTTGGGATAAGTGCATTGCTAGCCAGAGACAGTATTTTGAAGGAAATTAAATCAAATTCCATGTAAGCTTATTACTTTGTTTTTAATAAAATTATTCACCGTATTTTTTGATCACACCTTGTACAAAATTTCAAGACTACTTCTGTTGTTCCCATACGACTCAATTTGAAGCTATGAGATTACACTCGTTTACTGATACATCCATTATCCACTTGGAGACATCTGTTTCAAAAGTCATGCAGCGGGTTCATCCACATCTGTCGTGAATAACATTGTTCCTCACATAAATTTAAATTGTAACTAATGAAATGACCAATTTTCATTCACTTGCAATTGTACATTCAACTTCACAATTTGTTCTAAAGTAATATATTAAGTTTCTAAGACACGACCAACATAAGACACGCAGTGAATTCCAGAGCTTTCGTGATTGCCTATACACAGGAAATTCAACATTACGCTGTCAACATTTTAATAAAACTTAAATATCGCAAGCATCTGTGAATCTACTTGATTTACGTTACGTAGAACGGTTGGCGTTCAAAACATCATGCAGCACTTTATGATCTTTGTACTTCCGCTCGGATTCAAAAGTTCTTCCGCATATCTTGCAATGGAAAGGCACGTTTGTTGCATGGACTCTCATATGTTTCTTGAGGTTTCCATTCAAACTAAAGCTTCTAGCGCATATGTGACAGGAAAATGGCCTCTCTCCTGTGTGAGTACGTACATGATCGGTGAGCTTTGATGCAGTGGGGAAGGACTTTCCACACCATGAACAAGAATGCAGCAAAAACCGTTTCCGTTGTGGTGACGGGGCTCCATTTGAATCCAGTCGAAACATACTTGAAGGCACAGTACAACTGCAAATAAAACAATAACCTCTTATGATTATGTATAGCTGATTGAAGTCATAATTTGTACTCATATATTGACATATACAGAGGACAATTATGTTAAGCATTGGTGCCATGTATTTCTATTGTCCTATCAATATTATATCACATTTTGAGCTTTTCACAAACATCTTTTGACTAGAAGTGGGTTAATTTATAGTTGGTTCTTGTCTTACAATAAGTACACAATGCGTTATTATACTTACTGAATATTTACATGCGGAAATCTGAAACTACTTAATCTTTCACAGTTACCATCCATTACAGGTAATGTTTTCAGTGCCGTAAAACCCTTCACTGATTCAAATGTAGTTACAATACATGAAATACGCTAATTCATTTACGAGCTCTAATGACGGCAACAAGACAAGAAAAGCATATTCTGGTGACGATAAGCGTCACTTCATTCAACAGTGAGGATCATACTTTACTTGATTCTCTCGCTGCTCGTGATATTCATCGATGAGGTACTGTGAATGTCTAGTAGTGCAACAAAATGCTGTATAGCATATTACCGTAAACATTCCGTATGAATTACACATTTAGAATAACACTATCTATGGCTTTGGATTGGGTATTGTAACGAAAGAAATACTGACCAAAACTTCAACACACACTGTATTTTAAACTATAATGTGTTACAGTTTCGGATATCTAACATCCTTCATCAGACACTATAGAACATAAATGAAGATACATACAAATATATATATATATATATATATATATATATATATATATATATATATATATATATATATATATATATATGTCATCCTTATGAAAAACTCTAAATTCTATTGGCTGAAGCCTTCATCCAATCTCGTAGGTCCTCGTGTTTACTTCCCTGTTGGTCCTTATAAGAGCCTTCCTCAATTCCATCTTCCTATTAACGACCTATGATAGAATTTTGGCTAGCATAGCATCACAATAGGATAGCATAGTATAGCATAGCATAGTATAGCATAGCATAGTATAGCATAGTATAGCATAGCTATGCATAGTATAGCATAGTATAGCATAGCATAGGATAGCATAGTATCCCATAGCATTCCATATCCTTCACAGCATAGTATCTGATGAAGGATATGGAAGATACCCGAAACTTTAATACATAATAGTTTAAAATACAGTGTGTGTCGAAGTTTTGGTCAGTATTTCTTCCGTTACAAATTTAGAAGCAAGAGGGAAAGGTTGATTGATTGATTTTGAGTTTTACGTCCCGTTCAGCAGCGAGGCTATATGAGACGTGGACCTACTGATTAACGTGGAATCCGAACCACATGAGCTCCCGCCGGGAATCGAACCCGGGTCTCCCGCGCCAAAGGCGCGTACGCTAACCGCTTAGCCACGAAGGAGCTCCAAGAGGGAAAGGATAAATGTGAACAATTTGTCCAGAAATACATTCAAGCAAAACTGAATATTTTGAAACTCAATGAATATAGTTTACTCGATGTCATTTATGCTTGTAAAGTGACCAGAATTTAATTGTCAAATACTCTGCAAGATACACTCAGAGATCCAAAATTATTGTCGCATATCTATAAATATGTTGTTGTAGGAATATAATATGATAACGAATTCGCGCGGTATTTTTTTATAATGTTAGTATGTGTATAATCGGCAATGACATGTATGTGGTAAATTTCATGTGAAAAGAGCAGTAAATAAGAACAGTAAACCAAAAATAAAACTTTCTTGTCCATTTAGCAACATTTTGTTTTACTCATTCTAATTTTCGTATTTATAATTTTTTCCCTATGAAATTTACCATAAATATACATTTTTCGATTTTACACATAGTATCACTATTAAAAGTACCTTGCAAAATCACTATCAAGTTATACTCTTACTGTAAGACAGTTATAGATATGGGACAATCATTTCGGACATGAGTGCACGTTGAATTTAAATAGAACTTCAGAACTGACAGCGGCACATGCCATTTCAGAGAGTGACTGAAAACCGTTGACGCTCCTTTGAAGAATTTTCTTTCTGTTGTTGATTGTAGTCGTTTGTTCATCGCACAAAGGCTTCTAGAATAACGACGTTTGCGTCAAATGTTATTATTTTAAAAAGATACACGAACTTAAATTTTTGAAAGATTTTCTTCTGCTAGTTTCAAGCAGTACGTAAAGCCCATTTGCATTCGAAATGAAAATTCACTCGTAAGCGCGACGTATGAACCAATGATATTTTCAATGACTACATAGCAAGGTTCACAGAATAAGTTTATACACACAAGTAAAAATGTGCATGTTCATGCATACGTTGTTGCTATTCTAGAGGCCTCATATACACGTAAACGTGATATGCCAGCTGTTAGGAAATATGTAGAATGCGACAATGATAAAAAGTTGAAGTCACGAATGGACGACATACAAATATTTGAAGACATATGGCGGCGAAAGCCTACGAAACCTTGATAATTTAAAAATTGCATTAACCTCAGATTACTAAAAGCAAATAAATAAATAAATACCATCATCATCATAGGTATTCTGCCTTATTGGCAGGTTAGTTGCCGCAGCTGAGAAGCTTCCATGCTACACAGTCCTCCGCTAACTTCTTCGTCTTCGCGTATGATCTTTCTGTTTTTATATCATCCATTAATTATAGTCTCCTTCGCCCCCTCCCTCTCTTTCCCGCCACCATACCCTCTAGGACGTCCCTCATGATACAATCTCTTCTTAGGCAATGTCCCAACCAGTTTCTCTTCCTCCTCTTAATAATATCTAAAAGTGTTCTTTTCTCACCCACCATTTCTAACACTCCCTCATTCGTTTTCCGCTCGACCCAACTAATTCTTTCCATTCTTCTCCACACCTACATTTCGAAGGCTTCTAGTCGATTTTTATCATCTTTACGTAATGTCCACGTTTCCGTCCCATACAGTACAACACAATAAATAAATAAATAAATAAACCACTGAATGTATATGGATTGGTGTTATAACAATATATAATACATTTACTTGCACAAAAAGTAGTTGATTATCGGAAAAATAAACCATAAATCTTTGCATGTACACAAATGTGTGTATGAGCTCCTTCGTGGCTAAGCGGTTAGCGTACAGGCCTTTGGCGTGGAAAACCCGGGTCGATTTCCGGCGGGAGCTTATGTGGTTTGGATTCCACGTTAATCAATAGGTCTCGTCTCATATACCCTCGCTGCTGAAGGGGACGTTAAACGCAAAACTCAACAACATATGTGTGTGAAAAAAGTGACAATTCCGTCCTCCTCCCCCCTTGACATACAACCTTGTTACAATAATCACAAATAACTTCTCTTTCAGAAAGCCCTGTACTGAAATCCAAAGCGGAAATGTCACAAAGAATTGTGAACTTCCTTTTGATCGTTTAAAGGTTTTATTTAGCTTAGGATACTACTTTATCTTGGAAAGTAACCGAGTTCATTCAGTAGAAATATGATCGGTTTTCAATATTAATTGCAAGAAAAAAAGTAGTTCCGAGGCAGATAGATGGATTCGAGTTTAACGTCTCTTTCTAAGAGTCGAGGACCTATAGTTTAATGTGGGACACCGAACCGGATAAGCACCATCCATAAATCGAATCCCGGGCCTTCCGCGCCGAAGACGCGTACGATAGACATGTATTCACGACGGAGCTCTGTCTCAGGGTGGCACATGAAATTAACGAAAAAAGACGAACTTCTGGAGAATGCATTACGGTCAGGGCAACAGATAACTATGCATTATGGCGATTTTTTACGAGGTATATGATGGATAAGCTCAAATGTGTGAGACTGTACGAGGCCAGAGCAGAATCTTTCTACCTATACCAGGGGCGAATGCGAATACCATATGAATTGGGTGAGTGGCTGGATTAGGATCCTGTGTTACAATACCTCATAGTGATTCAAAAAGGGACAATGTATGTTCATCCTTGCCGCTCATCAGGAGGATGATTTTTTTATCATCTGGGTTCCTAAGGTCATCAACAAACATGCACACCTCTTTCTATCTTTAAACCGTCCACCATGAAAATACATATATTCAGTGTTAGATAAATAACGTTGAACACGTGCGTTATGTACTGATCCAATTGGCTTAACATTCAATAAAGATGATGTGTATCTAAGACAAACTGAAACTCGAAATTGCTAAACCATTTACTTATTTCGTAATACCTCTATTGAAATAATTTTTAACAATTCTTAATAATTAGAGCGAAGCTCGATTTTCCTCTTGAAACTCAACGAGCAGTGTTTTAAACGGACCGATTCATCTTAACAAGGCTCCTATACATTAACGGCAGTGGCGTAGCTAGGGGGGATAGCAAAGCTCAAAACCCCATCTTTAGTTCAGTGATGCCCAAGAAGTAAATGAATCTGCTTATAACCGTTATTGCGTTATATGAGTATTTTTGGGACACTGTATACCTAGGTATTTTTGAAGAACATAATTCATTTCTCAGCTTATATTTTTTGTTCTTGGAACAAAATTCATTTTCTTTTCTTCGATGGCAACAGTGAACAATTCGACTTCTTTGTCACGAGCAAGAACGAATGGATCTTTTATCGCTCACAACACATATGTGTAAAACGTTGTTTTACAGTGAAATTATTTTAGTGAGTAACAAAGGCAATATTCACTTTCTGAACTACTTGAGTAAGCATTGTGTTCCGACGATTTAGACAATTCAGTGTTGTGTTCTTACTTATTATTTTGCATAAACTGTTTTCTGTAATTATTTGGGACCGAATTAAATGTTTTCTTCGATTTCTTATCGAAATACTAACTACACAGGTGCCAGAGCGACTGTGAGGAGTCAACCAACACTAACAAGCATATTCTTATCTCAAAAGTTCCCATGCTTGGACTCACTTCCTTTTCTTCTACATTGTGGCCGGTGAACTGTGAGTTAACGTAAATTATTTTAACATTTGATTTGCATACTCGTACAGGTGATTTAAACCAGACTATATTTTAAAATAGACTATCAACCTTGAACAGTTGGTTAATCCAACTTCTACCCCGAGTACATGAACTCGAGGAGTTTTACTCCAAACATTTACGGGGAGACTACGATCGTTTCGTTCGCTACACATTTGTACGAGTGGGCATACGTTATAACATAGTCGCCCAAGGACTGTTAGCGGCTAGCCCTACTGACCTAATCCCCTGTTCCTCTGACCTAGTGCGCATATATAAGAATCGGTTCCAATAAGTAGTTTCGATTTTTATATTGTAAATCAACCATACTTTGATGTTTTGCAACCTTAAGAATTTACCCGGGAAGAATGCTATTTTGAAGATTTTACTGGATTAATGCAGCAGCATCTTGGAACCATCTTTGTGGGACTTCTATTACTATCCCTCACAGAGTTAACTCCAGTGTGTATTATAGGGTGCGTTCACAAAGTTTCAAGACTGGTCTCAGAATAACAAATGTATTACACATTTTTGTACAGCGAACTAAAAGTCCTCGAAATATGGCCCTTAGGCATCAACACGCGTGTTTTCCATTGTTCATAGGTTCCCTGAAAGTCTTCGCGCGCAAGGTTGTGAAGAGACATCGTCGATGTCGCCTGGACCGCTGGAATTGTGTTCAGAAATGAGGATCGTCTTGAAAACGTTCAAGCATTTCTTCGCAAACAGCCAGGCCTTCCGTTCATCCGTCAGAACTTTGGGAACAAGTTTGGCACACTCTTTTCTCATCTTCAAATCTTCTGTCACTTGAACACCGTAGTCGGACCTAATCCAAGTTCATCGGCAATTAATCTAACACTAAGACGACAATCAGTGTTTAAGAATTCATGCACTTTTTTATCAGATTTTCTTCAGTTCGGCTTGTTTCAGGTCTCCCAGAGCAGTGCTCGTCTTCAACGTTCTCGTGGCCCTCTTTGAACCTCTTGTGCCACATGAGAACCATTGCAGGTGACATGGCATCTTCTTTGTAGGTCTTTGGAGCTCATCTGTGGCTAAGTGGTTAGCGTACGCGCCTTTGGCGTGGGAGGCCCGGGTTCGATTCCCGGCGTGAGCTCATGTGGTTCGGATTCCACGTTAATCAGTAGGTCCACGTCTCATATAGCCTCGCTGCTGAACGGGACGTTAAACTCAATCAACTCAACTCTTTGTAGGCCTCTTGAATCATATGAAAAGTCTGGAACTGTTTTGTTCAGTTTCGCACAGAATTTCACGACATAACACTGTTCCAAATGCCGCTGCATTTTTCACTCACTTAGGTTTCGACGGGGTCACCGACACGCACTCACGCCACTAGACATCTACTCACTCCCGCGTTTCGGAGACAACTGACGCTCGTCTAGACGGTTAGCTGACATCCCCAACTACCGCAACCTGTCAGTGGAACGGGTCTGTGCGTGGCCCTACTCAGGTAACACTCAGTCTTGAAACTTTGTGAACGTACCCTGTACTTAGTGGTGTGAGAAAAGCTCATATAGTGATCTTCTAAAATATAAAACTGCTATTCATGCATATATTTCACAAGGATTTAAATGGCTTGTTAACGAAATGTGAAGTGTTTCCATGTATTTCCTAGTATTTGTCTAAGTGCTGAATTACCCATGTTGATACAAGTGTTTCGTGTTGTTATTGTTTTTGTTCAGCGCAATTTAAAGGTAACCAAAACAGTTCTGTCGTTTTCGTGGAGGTCTGTGTTCAGTTGGCCCTCACACCGTGAACTGAATGCGAATGGAGACAACGCGAAGGTCAGTTCTTGGTGTAGGTATATCCAACAAATTACCTACTTGTGGCAATTCAGTTACACCGTGAAGTTGCGTAAGGACAGAGTGAACATGGTACCTCCACGAGTACATCAACTTCAGCGTAATAAGGGCGTCATAATGGTGTGTATGTTGCACGAGTTCAAACTGGGGTCAAACGACGCTGCAGCGAGGCGGAAGATATGCCAGGCCTTTGGTGAGGGTGTCGTGACTACGCGGACAGTGCAGCGGTGGTTAACGTTAAGGGCGGTGACGAAATACT